>NC_136268.1:49700983-49807820 GCF_964187855.1 Myxine glutinosa
ATTACCTCAAAGGGCTCTGGGTGAGAGAAAGGGGAGGGAGGGACATGGCATGGTTTGTCAATGATGATGCACGTGCCTGGGGGCATAAAAGGTGGGGGTGACTCAGAAAGGGAGGAGATTGTCTTGACAATCTGTCTGTGTCAGAGCACTCGCTGAAAGCAAGCATATATGGCTTGGCTGACTCGTCGGTTCCATGATCACGACAGAGGTCAAAGGCCATGATCCGACCTGGAGCCGTCAAATGACCTAACCTCTAGGGTCATGATATGACTCGTCAAGTTCGTACCATGCAACCGTAACGACGACAACAATAGATACACATGAGGTTTTGATTTCCCTGTTAACATATTTCTCCACAAGTAGTTTATTGTCATGGGTAAACAAGACCAAAAGTCTAACAGCGGCATAGCCGGGCTTGTTTGATACTTTAGTTGAAGAGGACAGTATGACCTGGGTGGGGATACCAGTTTATACTCAATAGTTCACTATTCACTTCACTGATACCAGTCACTCACTAGAAAACACTACTACCACTAGAAACTAGATACTAGGTTGATAGTTCACTGGGTGGGGATACCAGTTAGTTAGCAAATGATAGAGTACTTCAAAATAATTTAATACCTACAAGTCTCGAAGCTGTCTATCACCATGGAAAAGAGGAGATTGTATTGAGACACTGGTTTATTCTATACGTTCCGAGTCAACAATGAACCAACCATACACTACTTCAATCCACGAACCATGCAATCATGACAAAGGGCTTACAGTGTTACGATTATATTTACTTTATTATTATTATTATTAACGTTATTATTATTATTATTATTACTAGGACGTGCCCGTACGTGGGTGCCCGTACGTGCGTGCAAAAAAACATGCGTGCAAACAACAACAACAAAAAAAACAACTTTGAAACCACGTGGCAGTAACGACCACAGAACCCCCCCCTCTATTTACATGAAATGGTTTGGTCCATTCGCAACGACCACAGAACCCCCCCCTCTATTTACATGAAATGGTTTGGTCCATTCGCAAAGCCAAAGCGAACGGCGAACGGCTAAATCGCCATAGCTCGGTAACTACTTGTCCGATTAATATGAAACCTTGAAAAGGCACATCCTCGGGTCCCCAGCAATATACCTGGCAAGTTTCAAGTATATCGGACCCGTGGTTGTCGAGAAACAGCGGTCACAGACACACAGACACACAGACATACACACAGAGATTACTGGAATTATAGATAGACTAGGGCATGCCCGTACTATATCTATATCTAAAATTATATCCCCCCCCTCTATTTACATGAAATGGTTTGGTTCATGAAATGTTTTGGTCCATTCGCAACGCCAAAGCGAACGGCGAACGCTTTACATGAAATGGTTTGGTCCATGAAATGTTTTGGTCCATTCGCAACGCCAAAGCGAACGGCGAACGGCTTGCGAGTACAGTGACAATCCCCCCCCCCCCCCCCCCTCTATTTACATGAAATGGTTTTAATTAGTTTTAAAACATAGTTTAACGCCAACATATGGCATGCCCGTACCCGTACTATCCGTAATGGCGCACGCTCTCACAGGAGCTCCGGAAGGTCGCATATCGCAGGAAAGCGAAAGAATCGCAAATTAGTTTTAATTAGTTTTAAAACATCGTTTAACGCCAACATAGTTTGCCGACGGGAAATAAATGAATACGCTCTCAAATGTGCCATCCGAGGCAGAGTCTGTTCGCCACGTTCGGCACACGTGATAGCTCGCTGCTCTCTGATTGGTTGAATCGTTTTTTGGACATAGCTCGGTAACTACTTCTGCGATTAATTTAAAACCTTGAAAAGGCACATCCTCGGGTCCCCAGCAATATACCTGGCAAGTTTCAAGTATATCGGACCCGTGGTTGTCGAGAAACAGCGGTCACAGACAAACATACAAACACACATACACACATACACACATACACACATACACACAGAGATTAATGGAATTATAGATAGATTACGAAAACAATATTACTGTATTAAGAAACCTGTGCGAATTTGTCTGAAGCAACCTGAAGGTGAGGCATGAACTCTGAAGGCATTAAGCCTGAGGCCTGAGGCCTATACGTACTGTGTCATTGGAAGACCCTAACGCCTATGCTTTCGATATTTGATGGTCATTTTAACAATCGGGTTGTTTGTGTTTCACACTGAAAGAAAAGTAAAGGTAGAGCATGGCGATTGTGAGATATGACAGGTTCGACGATATGTCTGGCCTGAACGGCATATGAATCAAAATGGCAGTGTGTAGAGTCAGCCGTTGCACCGCCGTAATGACCACATCACCACTGTCAAGCGACCAGATCCTCAACTCTGATTGGTGTACGTTTGAGGGGACATACATACATACATACATACATACATACAGACAAACACTGTTCAAGACGGCTTTGCCCTATGGGGTATGTCATAAAAAAAAGTACCTGCTTGACTGCGCCTTTCACAGCACAAGGCATGGAGACGTCCAACAGATGCCAACTTGACATCAAGAGTGGCAAATTCTGGGCGTGGAACCTAAGCAAATGACACAGGATGCCAAAATCACCATCACACCTGGGAAAAGCATGTCACATGCACATCAATTCTTATACGACTCAGAGTTCAGTCTTCTCAGACGACATTCTGAAAGCTTTAAAACACACGAGATGGTGCATCAGCAAATCAATAATTTGCAAAAATCCACCACTGGATTTCAATTCCTGACAGACATGTTTAAAAGCAAGCCGACCATGCATTCCATATTCATACAATTAGTCAAAAAAATTAATCACCAAACTCAGCCCTTGTGAATGAGCCCTGTGATAATACTTCATACTCTTACCAGAACTACGAAAATTGCCCGAAACATCCCTTCTGTAGTCTCACCAATATTTAACACCCATACAGATTGAACAAGTCTTGCTGGCAAAGGCGAATGTCGATCTGTGTCGGCAGATGGATGGATGAAATAAACAGGACATTGATTGAAGCATGGTATGACTTGGGAAGCAAAGAGAAGCTGACTCTTCAGTTCTTAACCCTTCGTCAGAGCAAAAGCATCCATATCCTATTTTAGTTAGCCAAAATGTGTTTTAGTAGGAGACTGAGGTTTTAAGAAAAATAATTTAAGTAAAGAAATTCCAGAGTGAAAAAGTGGGATAAAATAAATAAAGTAGAAAATATTTAATACACTTAAATATATAATTCAGCTGAGGCTGAGTGAAGTGAGGTCGAGGCCATTTATTCCCGATTGTTGAAACACCATGAAACCCATGCCGACAAAAAACTGATTTTTACCTCTGCCACTGAAAAGTGGGGAAGGGTTAAGTTTCACCCCTGTCTGTTTGTCTGTGCGAACAGAATATCTCAAAAGGTTGTTGACTGATTCAGACGAATCCTGGTGGAGAGTTTGGGTGTGTGGCAAGGACAAAATGATTAGATTTTGGTGAAGAACCAGATCCGAACACGACAATTTTTAAAGTGATTCTTCGCCATTGAGAAATAAGGCCAAAAACGAGACAGCATGATATCTCAAAAAGTTGTCGCCAGATTCAGATAAAACTTCATGGACAGGTTGGGTATGTGTCAAGGAAAAAAAATGATTCAATTTTGGTGGACATTTGAATCCGGATCCAGACCAGAGAATTGTTTGCGATTGTTTTTCACCATTGAGAGAAAAAGAAAAGAAATATATATATATAGCATCATATTTCAAAATGTTGTGGACGAGTGATAATAAAACTGGGTGGATGAGTTGGTTAAGTGACAAGAACAAGCAGATTCGATTTAGGATCAGGTGAAAATCCAGATCCAGCCTGTCAACAACAACAGACAACAGGCATTTTAAGGCCATTTTCCCTGCTTGAGCGGGGTTTAGCCTTGCGGGCCTCATGACAATCTTTTCCATTTTTCCCTATTTTCTGCATCTCTCCTTGTTAGTCCCCTTGCCCGCATTTCTTCTTCCACCATCTTTGGCCAAGTCTTCCTCGGTCTTCCCCATCCTCGACTTCCTTCTACATTCAATTCCATCACTCTTCTCAACCAGTCACTTTCATCCTTCCTCAACACATGACCAAACCATCTCAACCTGTTTTTCTTCACAGCATACACCTTTTAGTCCGTGGGCTGAGTAGGGTTTACATGCATGCCCCCCACAACTCAACTTCCCGGGTATGTCCATGTACCCCCCACCCTAGGGGTTAGGAAAAACCATGTTAACAGAAAAAAAACTCATTCCCAAGGTACCTCCCACGCATATTTTGATGTTACCCCCCCCCGTGTCAGTGATTTCCGAAAATTAGGGGTAGGCGAAATTCAAATGGCCATAACTTTTTACCTCGTCATCCTATGGTTGCATATGACCCCTCAGAATGTTTGTCCTGGGACACTCTTTACAATGATATGTGTTATATGCAAATGAGGTCACTAATGAGGTCACCAGAGGTCAAACTATGAGGGAATGAGTTTTTTTTCTGTTAACATGGTTTTTCCTAACCCCTAGGGTGGGGGGTACATGGACATACCCGGGAAGTTAAGTTGTGGGGGGGGTGCATGTAAACCCTACTCAGCCCACGAACTATTTCCCTTCAGCTTCAAGTGGGATACAAACCGTAAACTGCTCAGCCAGGTGGAGGTATGAGCTCCACAGAGTGCATTTCTATTTTTTTGGAACACCAGCCATATTTTACATCCAATCAAGCAACTTTGTTTAAAAATTTATATATCCATGGGTAGGCGATCCAATGTCGAAAGCCGTATGGAAATCGCTCAAGCAGTAGGAGAAAAATGAAAAGTGAATAAAGATGAAACTAGAACAGCACTCTTTGACATCACGACAGATTATTACATCCTTATACATACTTGCACCAAGTTGACTTCAATCCCTTCAACGGTTCTTAAGTTAAAGCATTAACGAAATAATGTTTACTGAAAATGACCTCTGACCTTTGACTCCAAAATCTAAATTCATGGTTATATCATGATACATACTTGCACCAAATATGATTTAAATCCCTTCAGCTGGTCTAAAGTTATCAAATTTTTACCCAAAATGACCTCTGACCTTCTACCTCTTGATGCCACAATCCAATCAGTTCATCATTTGCATCATATATAATTCCACCAAGTTTTCTAAAATTCCCACCACTGGTTGTGGATACCTATTCCTAGATATATATAACATAACTAGTAAGAAGCCCATCAAATATGACGGGTTGGAACAGTTTATTCATGAGCGTGCCAAAGTCTGAAGCCTCGGGTGTGAATGAACACTTGTCATGTGTGCTCGTATCTTAATTTATGAGACGTCCTGCAGGTGTAAATGAACACTTGTTTTACTATGCGCGCGTTGCACATCACGTGGTTAATTTCACCTCCGCAAAAAATAGGACCGCAGGTCCTGAAGCTCACCTGGATCAGGAGCAAGTCACTCAAACCACCCACAAACGACCTCAGACCCTGATATTTTTGATGCCGTGAACAAACTATGGTACATCATGGGTGATGAAGGTTGTGATCAAGTTTCATTGACTGTCTCTGAGGTTTCAGAGAAAAGAGCCCGTACCAACGTTGGTGCTGCGATGGTTGGCAGCGAGTGCCCCGGAAGCAGTGAGGGAAAGAGAGTGGCAATTATATGTGTGGGAAAAGTGCATGCTTGGTCAGGTTCGCCCATATAGCTCAGATGGCAGAGCACTGGAACGACGATTCCCCAGAGGACATGGGTTCGATTTCTGGTTTCGCCATGTAATTTTCACACACGTCAATTAATATATGTACTGTGTATATGTCGGGCAGAGGGGGGGGGGGGCACCACGTGACCCAGGGCACCTGAGAAATATATATATAATTGTCTTTCTTTTGCTTGCTTCAAAAAAACTAGATTCAATTGCAAAACATGTTGTTTCACGGCTCGGTCAGATCCAGCCTTGGAGACGTTTTTCAACATTTGCCAAAGGGAAAAGTTATGGGAATAGTTGCCATTTAATTCTTGTTTAACCTCGAGCAGAGTATGATCTAATATGTATCCTTTGATTTGTATGTGCCTGGCTCAATATGTTTTACTGCCAAGTGTAATCACCATTGAACTCTATTATGAGAACGCATCCCTGGGCCTTGTAAGCCCAGCTTGTTTGGAATAATAGCTTGAGAACTATCTTACTTTCACACACATCTGTGCCTTCAAACTCGGCCCTCTCTTATCTGAGGTCATTACTTCAGCGGAGAGTTTTTTAGACTTTGTTCGATTATATAAGGAATCTTGTTTCAGAGTATTTTCAGTGTGGCTCAGCTTTGTACTGCTGCCTTGTGTGACAAAGCTCTGCGATTCTGGACGCGCTCCACAATTGTGTTTTGTTCGATTATTAAACCACTCTTGCTGCTTCAAACGTGCCTCTTCTTGAGTTTAAGGAGGAATCCCGATATATGTACACATATATATATACACACACATACATACATATATTTCTATATATGTATGTATGTGTATATATATATATATATATATATATATATATATATATATATATATATACTGTATGTATGTATGTATATATATATATATATATATATATATATATATATATATATATATATATATATATATATATATATATATATATATATATATATAAAATCGGGAGATTAAATCATACGCGGACATAGCTTCAGGACGTCGATCTTTAATTTTCGACAAGCTTTCAACCAACAAAGGTCTTCTTCTTAGTCGTCCCCAAGTTCAACGGAAGGGGGAGGGGCGAAGGGGTAGGGGGGAAAGGGAGGAGGAGGGGAAGGGGAGGGGGAGGGGGAAGGGGAGGGGGAGGGGTGGAGGGGGAAAGGAGGGGGAAAGGAGGGGGAAGGGGAGGGGAAGGGTAGGGGGAAGGGGAAGGGGGAAGGGGAAAGGGGAGGGGAGGGGGAGGGGGTAAGGGGAGGGGGTAGGGTGGAGGGGGTAGGGTGGAGGGGGTAGGGTGGAGGGGGAAGGGTGGAGGGGGAAGGGTGGAGGGGGAAGGGTGGAGGGGGAAGGGTGGAGGGGGAAGGGGAAGGGGGGAGGGGAAGGGGGGGAAGGGGAGAATGGAGGGGGGAGGGGGAGGGGAGTGAAGGGGAGGGAGAGGGGGAAGGGGGAAGGGGAGGGGAGGAAGGGGAGGAAGGGGAGGGCCAGTCAACAATGACGTTGCAGTTCTCATGGGTGGAGAGCTGCACAACAATCGCGACATCGTCCTGAATCTTCGCAACAGCACGAAGCGGCTTTTGGAGACTCACCGATCCTGTGACGCCCTCCAGTACCGGCGTTGCCGGGCGGGGGAAGGGAGGCCCGTACATTCCCAACCCGTACATTCGCCCTCTCGAGTCAAGCTCACTCGGACAAAAGCCTCGCACAAATTACACCGTGAAGGCCCAATGGCCATGTCTATGCCACAAATCAAGTACGTGAGCGAGTCGGGCGCACTGAATTGAAAATGTATAGAACGCTCATACTCCGTGAAAAGTGAAGCCAACTGGCGGCGGGGATGGAACATCACGTGATCGCTCTGAGCGAATCAGCGCGCTGCTCTGTCAGAATCCGTGTATAATATTCCTCGCTGAAAACAAATATATGTGAAACATGCTACTATCTATGCTAAATCATGCTAAATGCTAATCATGCTAAAATCTATGCTACTTGCTGTGAGTTTATGGCGGCAAGGAACATCACGTGATCGCGTCACGAACGTCATTCGTGATCACGTCATCACGTGATCGTGATCGTCATCAATGAGCGCGAATGAGCGAATCAGCGTGCTGCTCTGCCACCGATTCAGATTCCGTGTATAATATTCCTCGCTGAAAAAAAATATGGATCTAAAGATGAAAGAAACAAAAACCTATGTGGTGTGAATGGCAATGTTCCTCGCTGAAATGTGAAAAAACGCAATCGCTTTTCGCTCTGAAATACGTGCGAACGCGTAACTGAGTTAATGGCGGCAAGAAACATCACGTGATCCCTCTGAGCGAATCAGCGCGCTGCTCTGCCACCGGTCAGATTCCGTGCATAATATTCCTCGCTGAAATAAACCACCGTTTAGAGGCCATCTTTCCCCGCAAAGCGGGGGTTGGCCTTTTCGGGGACCGTGGTAGTTGTTGTTTTTTGGTCCCCTTTTTGAAGCAATGTTTTACGGCCGGATGCTAATGTTTATTATTGTTTGTATTAAATTATTATTTATTAATGCTAATGTTTTACGGCCGGCTGGATCCTCGCTGAAATGCCCTGAGGTAAAAAAATATTATGAAATAATTTTTCTTAGGTCGGCCATGTTCTTCCCAGGCTCAATGGCCATGTCTGTGCCAAATATCAAGTACGTGAGCCTCTCCGTTTAGGAGTCTATCGGTGGTAACATCACTCACACACACACACACACACACACACACACACACACACACACACACACACACACACACACACACACACACACACACACACACACACACACACACACACACACACACACACACACACACACACACACACACACACACACAGTGTTTTATATATATATAGATTACTCACGCCGGCCATGAAGCAAGGAAATAACCCCGCCCGAACCACGGTTTTAGTGGACACGCCGAGCGATAGCGAGCCGCGATTCAGGCCGTTAACAGGAACTAACCCGATTGGAGCAGTTTCTAATCGTGCCACGTTTACCCAATGGAGAAATCACAAAGACGGTCGAATTAAGAGGAAACAGGAAGAACAAGCAATTTATTACACTTTGTACAATGAAGAAGAAGCAATGTACAGTGAAGAAGAAGAAGCAGACACACAGGGCAGCCTTAATGACAGTCTTAACTTATCCCTGGACACGGGCCCGTTCGCACTCAGACTCAGACTCACACGGGGGTTGTAGATGGTCGGGTCAAGGGTCCAAAGATGGCGTCCACAGCTCGCTCTGGTCCCCGACTCGTACCACGAAGAAGATGGTAGACGGCAGGCAAGCTCTCCGCGTGTCGTTGGCGCGGATCGGACAATTATATGGGGGGATCGGTAAGCTGGGCTGGCGGTTACTGTGCGGCTCACGGCCACGTACGTAATAGAAATACCAGCGCTTTATATGCGCTTCCAGCAAGCCCAAAGCCAAATCCTCCACGAGTTCTTGCACTCAAAGTTCCCCCAGCGAGTCCTTCCACCAATGCCAAACGTGACAATCCTCATGCAAAGCGCAAATACTCTCAAGTCCTGGACAGTCCTCTTACAATGATTGCAGTTACGTCAGTCCTCTTCATGCGAGCGAGCTCAGTCCTCTCCATGCGAGCGAGCTCAGTCCTTTCCGCACAGTCCTCTCGATCAAGCGCATCAGCCCTCTGGTAAGTCCTATCGAAGGGCTTTGCGTGCGCGGTTATATAGCGCCGCCCAGCGAACCCTCTGGAATGTGCCAGACGCGCACTTACCACGCCCCTTAGGCCATGCCCACTGAGCCTTGGTTGGTTGTTGGGGTCTTACCAGCTCCGCCCTTGATGTCTGCTTGATGTGGCCACACCCCCGACCTCGCGCTCCGCCCCTTTTCCAGGCCTTACCTCGTGGCATTTGGCTGGTTTCAGCATCCTAATGCGAGGGGCAATGGGGCACAGACTGGAGGGTGCGCAATGGGGAATGGGGCGCAGACTGGATGGTGCGCAACGAGGTCGATTGGAGGGTGGGCTGCAAAATGAACGGGACCTACTCTTATTTATTTCTTTTACACAACGCAGGTATCACTATTGGAAATGGCCTAATCTCACATATACTATGAAATAACTAACGTTCTAAGGTGACCTACGTGTTGCTTGTGGACCAACTATGGGGGCAAAACCTTTAACCTTCATTAATCAATATGTACATTCTCAGAACCGCAACAATATATAAATATATATAAATATAAATATACAGTAATACCCCGGCCTACGTCATTAATTGGTTCCATAAGCCGTGACGTAACTCGGTTTTTGACGTAAACCGGGCGTAATGCCTGAAAAATGCCTTAAAATGAACTAAATGATTCAATGAATGAATGAATGAATTCATTGAATGAATGAATGAACTAAATGAATGAATTCAAACACCTAAATGATTCAATGAATGATTAAAATGAAATGAATGATAGTATATAACTATCGCAAAACCTTATAGAACACTAAAAACACATTTTAGTCATATTTTTTAATGAGTAATGAACACAATTAATAAATGCATTTGTAAAGAATAATAAATAAAATTTATAAGATTATGTTATTCACCTTAAACATGGCGTCTCTTCTGAACACAAACACACATTTTAGCAGTCTTAGCCGGCGGCGCTTTTTCAGTGACGTATGCGAGAATACGTTCCCTATCATGAATGATGGTCGATACCGTCGACCGTGGCAGCCCTAAGGCATAGACCTTATCGCGAATCGCTAAATATCAACAGAGGGCGCTCCACCGCAAAGCATGATGGGATCGAAAAGGGGGCAAAGGTAAACACGAACCCAGAAGAGGAAGCGTCTGTCTACGATCGACGCTGTGTTTACGGAAAGGAAGATGGCTAATGTGAAAGAAATTCAGCGTTTTTTGGCATTAAAATCCAGCGATTTAAAGAAATATTTGAGGGAAAGGGGGGTTCCCATTGGAGAAGAGAAACAACCTGCTTATGCAAGAACAGTTCCTGAATGTTGAAACCTCGATCGGCCATACAAATATCGCCGGGCTGGAACTCGTCTACAATGTTCGTCATCTTTACAATTTTTTTGTCCGACGTGTTTCCTCCTGTAGGTTTGGAAATGTATGAAATTGTTACGCTAGGTGTAATACCAACAAGGCACTTGAGAGTAGGTCTTGACATATTGGCTGTACACTTGCGAACAAAACTTGGGAGACGGTGCTTTGTCCTAATCCAAAACGAAATACGAGGTCCTCCTCGCGGCGAAGATCAAGCCGAAGCTTCATGAGTGTCATGAGTAGTTGATCCTCTAAAGATTGAGATCGCTTAACTCCGAGTTTTGTAGGATTGTTTATTTGCCAGGACTTGTCTTCCATTGATAATTTCCCCTTATAATAATGAAGGTTCTGTGCATGAGGGGATACTTCTGCTAAAAACCACTTAAACAGGTCATAACTAGGTAAACCTGGATAAAGTTTCACAAGTTCATCACAGTTTGCTATGTCCGAAACAGTAAGCTTCTTGTTACATACTGCAATGGCGGCTTTCAGTTTTGCGACGGTGTCCTTGGCTTGCAAATACTGGCTCATGAGCTGATCACAGTTCACAATTACAGACGTAGCTAGTCATATTTAATACAGTCGATAGAATAAATAAGAATTTTAAGCGATTCTTCACCATTGAGAGATGGGACCAGAAAATGATATACAACACGATATTTCAAAACCTTGTGGACGGGTTGTGACAAAACTTTGTGGACGAGTTGCGAAGGTGACAAGAGCAAGCCGATTCGATTTTGGTTAAGGTCCTAATGTATGTCCATGTCAGTCATCATCATCATCATCATAATAATAATCATCGTCGTTTTAAGGCCGTTTCCATGCTTATATACCGTGGGCTACAAAATGTAAATTGTTCAGCCTGGTAGAGGTACCTTATTATCAAGTACCGACTAAAAAACATCCACTAGATCTTTTACCTCTGCATTTACAGAAATAAATAAAATAAAACAAGCATTCTGAGTGTTGCGCTGCAATACATGTCCCCTACCAAAGTTCAAAGTGCCATAACTTTGTCAAAAATGATCGAAGATGCAAATTTATGCACGGTTGATGCTGGTTTTCAAACTTGATGATCTGAGGTATGCTGAGACGCGTGTGTGTCACGCCTCGCCTCGTTGATAAGCCCGCAAGGTCGCTCCGTGGAGCAGCCTGCACGTATTGCACTGTGTGAATTATATAATTACCAACTCACGGTCTGAGGTACGAGCGATTCAAGAGATATCCATTTTTAAAAAAAATATTTTCGTTTAATTAACGATATCTGCCAAACCACATGCCCTATCGCAAATTCCAAAATGACATTTTAGTAGACAGACATGCTGAACAGATCTGTGAAGTTTCCCCTTGATTGGATCAAAAATGAGGGAGGGGCTCGGTTTTAAAGGTTCACGCTTAAAAACGTCACAACTCTGAAACCATGTGACGTATGACGTCATGCTCGCTGACTTTTTTGTTCGTCATGGGTATGCGATTTTGCCTGCAAAGTTTGGCCTTGATCTGTTCAGCCGTTGCAGAGAAAAAGGTGTTTTCGTGTTTTCATGAAAAACAATATGGCGGCCGAACCACGTGACCTGTGACGTCATAATTACCATTAAAATATTCTACATACCGAGTCCCCGCTACGGTGAATATTTGATCTCAATCGGTCCAATTATTGCAGAGAAAATGGGTTTTAAAGGAAATTAAAACTTAAAATGGCACTGAGTTAAGGAGCATCAGAATTATCAGAATTACCAAAGTTCAAAGTGCCATAACTTTGTCAAAAATGATTGAAACGTCGTGAAGTTCGAACTTGATCTGTAACTTATCATGAGGAAACCATGTACCAAGTTTGAAATCGCTGGCATTAAGAGTTTAGAAAAAAAGTCCGGAGAACTGTTCCTTGCGTGACGGACAGACGGACGGCGTGCAAACCTATAGTCCCCTCCGGTGTACACCGGTAGGGGACTAATAAAAGCATTGAAAGGAAACTGCCAAAAAAAACAACAATCTATGCAAGTTCATGACGAGGACAAACCTTGAAAGCGAGGAGATAGGAGTAGGCGGCTTGGTCAGCTATCGCTCTCCAGGAGACAGAGCGATCACGAGCTCGACGCAACAGCATCTTTGCCACATGCAAGAAGAGATGTCCCTGCAACTCTAGCAGGAGAGCATCCACAACGGTCCCTTGTCGCATACCCATTTCTCGGCCAAGTTCCTGGTCAAACCTACAAGTGGTGCGATTCATGCACAAACATGGGCAGATTCCATTCTTTCATCAGCTTTCCCTGTAACACCATCTCAAACCGAAACTCAACAAAAATAGATCATCATCACGAAATCCATGGCGATCCATTAGTGTTAGTTAAGGAAGGCTCCCATGTGGATCTTGCCAAAAGGAAAAGTGTTTTTCTTTTTTTTCTTTTTTTAAACATGCATACTTTTATTGGACTTAACCAGCTTTCACCCCAATCAAGAAAAGTAGTAAAGTTTCTTTAATGGTGCAACAAAAATACAAGATTTTAAAGGTTTGAAGAATGACAACATACAAACATGGTTTGAAATGAAAACAGAAAAAGAAAAGTAAGACAAAACAAGTTAAGCGATGCAATGTTGAAGTATCAAGTCTTACCGAACAAGGGCTAAAGCCGCTTGCTCAATCCGCTCCGTAACTACTGACAGCTGCACAACACCATGCATGGCCAGGAGCAGATGCAAGCGCAGCTCAATGTCATCAGGTCGGAGAGCATCACATGCCTAGCAGAAGTCAAAGGGTGACACATTAGTAATGCGCATTACTATATATATACACACATACAGACCCCCGCTCTTGCAGGGAAAATGGCCTTAAAAAATGCCTGTTGTTTTTGTTGTTTTGTATATATACATACATACATACATACATATATATATATATATATATATACATATATATATATATATATACACACACACACACACACACACACACACACACACACACACACACACACACACACACACACACACACACACACACACACACACACACACACACACAGTGCATTCAGAAAGTATTCAGACCCCTTCACTTTTTTCACATTTTGTTATGTTGCAGCCTCGTGCTGAAATCGTTTAAATTCATTTTTTCCCTCATCAATTTACTCAATACCCCATTAATGACAAAGAGAAAACAGGATTTTAAAGTTTTGCAAATATTTATTAAAAAGAAAAAACTGAAATATCACATTGACATAAGTATTCCTACCCTTTGCTATGACGCTTGAAATTTAGCTCAGGTGCCTCCCATTTCTCTTGATCATCTTTGAGATGTTTCTACACCTTCATTGGAGTCCATCTGTGGTAAATTCAATTGATTGGACATGATTTGGAAAGGCACACACCTGTCTATATAAGGTCTCACAGCTGACAATGCATATCAGAGCAAAAAACAAGCCGAGGTTGAAAGAACTGCCTGCAGAGCTCAAATAAATGATTGTGTCGATGCACAGATCTGGGGAAGCCTACAAAAAAATTTCTGCTGCATTGAAGGGTCCCAAGAGCACAGTGGCCTCCATAATTCTTAAATGGAAGAAGTTTGGAACAACCTGGACACTTCCTAGAGCTGGCCGCCCGGCCAAACTGAGCAATCGGGGGAGAAGGGCCTTGGTAATAGAGGTGACCAAGAACCCGATGGTCAATCTGGCTGAGCTCCAGAAATCCTGTGTGGAGATGGGAGAAACTTCCAGAAGGACAACCAAAACTGCAACACTCCACCGATCTGGGCTTCATGGCAGAGTGGCCAGACGGAAGCCTTTCCTCAGTGAAAGACACATGAAAGCCCGCTTTGAGTTTGCAAAAAAGCACCTAAAGGACTCTCAGACTGAGAGAAACAAGATTCTGTGGATTTCAGATTATATATATATATATATATATATATATATATATATATATATATATATATATATATATATATATATATATATATATATATATATATATATAGTGCCTTTTAGAAAGTCCGCACACCTTTCAAAATTTTCAGCTTTTGTTTTGCATCAAAATCGGCTGTTCCTGTCGGTTTCCTCATCTGGGTCGTGCATTTCACAGCAAAGACAACCATGAGCACCAAGGAGCTTTCAAAAGATCTCCAGGATAAAGTTGTGGAAAGGCACAACTTTCAAACTTGTGCGTTCCCCTCGCGAGCGACTTCGGGCCACATTGTACTGCCGACTTCATTCAACGATCTCGTTCAGCAATCTGAGTGCCGGCCGGCTTAAAACACTTTATTTTATCTTTCCCTTTGTCTCCGGTGTGTACCCAGATTTAGAATAGGTACACCGCATCCCTGCATGTCTTAAGAGGCAACTAAAGGGGTTTTTTTTGTTTGTTTGTTTTTTGTTTTTTTTGTATGCAGGATCGAGGCTCGTGAAAGAGCTAACATTTATCACACAAAAAATCAAACGAACACAAAACATATAATAAGTGTAGTGGTAGACAAGATGGGGAGAGAAGGGGAAGCACAAACACAACATTAGAGTGCAGGGACATCAGGAGATCTGTGGGAGGGAGAGGGCTTGGGTGGGACAGGGCTTGGGGAGGCAGGAGGCATGGGAAGGGGGTGGTTGGGAGATGTATAAAACACAAGGACACTGCAAGGACTTCCAGGAAAGAAGTTGGTATTTCAAAAAAGTGGATCTGGGGTGAAATTAGCATGGGTAGAAAATAAAGGTTTTGGATGGGGGAAGATAAGAGATGGTGGTGTAGAGCTGTTTTTGATGGTGGTTGGCGTCTAATATGCGCTGACCATAATATGCGTCTAACACCATCCATAATCAGGGCATGGCCATAAAAATATTTCAAAGGCCTTGAATATCCCTTGGAGCACCGTCAAGACAATCATTATGAAGTGGAAGGCGTAAGGTAAACCAAAATCCTGCCTCGATTAGGCCGTCCCTCCAAACTCGACAACAAAGCAAGAAGGATACTTATCAAAGAGGTCACCAATAGGCCAATGGCAACTTCGAAAAACCTGTCGGCCTTTATGGCAAAGACTGGTCACTGTGTGCATGTGACAACAACATCCTTCCAGAAGTCTGGCATGTGTCGTAGGGTGGCAAGAAGGAAGCCATTACTACGGTTGTATGCAAAAAACCACTCTCGAGATTTTGAAGCTACGTGGCAAAAAGTTTTGTGGTCTGACGAAACAAAGTTGGACCATTTTGTCCTCAATGCAAAACATTACGTCTGACGCAAACCCAACACAGCACATCACCCAAAGAACACCATCCCTACTGTGAAGTATGGTGGTGGCAGCATCATGTTATGGGGATGCTTCTCATCAGCAGGGACTGGGGCACTTGTCAGGATACAAGGAAAAATGGATGGAGCAAAACACAGAAAAAATTCCAGAGGAAAACCTGCTTCCCTCTGCAAGAAAGTGGAAATTGGGATGGAAGTTCAGCTTTCAGCATGACAACGACCCGAAGCACACAGCCAAAGCTGCACTGGAGTGGCTAAGGAACAAAAAGATAAATGTCCTCGAGTGGCCCAGTCAGAGCCCCGACCTAAATCCAATTAAATTATGTGGCATGACTTGCAGATTGCTGCCCATCAATGCTCCCCATGCAACTTGACTGAGCTTGAACAGTTTCGTACAGAAGAATTGGCAACTATTGCCCATTGCCTAATCAAGGTGTGCAAAGTTGGTAGAGAGCTATCCCAACAGACTCACAGCTGTAATTGCTGTCCAAGGTGCTTCCACCAAGTATTAACTCAGGGGGGTGGACACTTATCCAACCAAGATATTCTAGTTTTGTATTTTTCATTAATTTTCTGAAATTTGTAGAATTTGGGGGTTACGATGTGTAAATAAAAGTGTAAAAAGTCTGATTTAATTCCGGGCTATAAGGCAACAAACGGTGAAACTTCTGAAAGGGGGTGTAGACTTTCTTATATGGGCACTTTACACACACAGACACACACAGACACACACACGACCAACCCGGCAAGCATTTACAACATGCACAGGAAGCATTATTGCTGCTTACCTGCAGTGTGGAGAGCAGGCAGTGTTGCCATGAAAGTTTTTGAGGAAAAACATCAAAAAGACAGCCATCACGAATGTGCTTTAAAGCCAGCGCAGGATTCCCACTCGAGCGCAGCAGGTCTACAAGGCGGATATGCAGGTCCATGTCACGTGGTCGCAAGTTTATCTCGGCACGAAGAAGATCCTCCAGTTCATCAGGGCTTCTCGCCATACACTCCTGCCATATCAGAACAGTGAGCCCATTATGTCGAGTGCTCGACGTTTAAACTGCATCAGATGTTGACCATTGCACAACACTTGCAAATAAAGTGAGTGGTTTGAAAACATTAAATCGAGGCCAAGAACTGCAATAATCCAAAATCTACGGAACAGCCAAGACTCGAGCCACGTGTCATCACAATTGTACCTTAAGTGTAAATACCGCAGGACTCCCAGGATAAAGTTGTGCTGCTCTGTCCACCCAGTACCTGGCACGGCCATCATGAGGGTCTTGCCCCTCACTGAGAAGTTCTGCTATCTTCAACACCAATTCCTTTTGGGTCCCATTAAGCTCAAATGAGCGCTAAAACAGGTGTTAGAGCAGCAGAGTTAGAGAATGATCACCATGTGATGGATGTCAGCTTTGAAACAAATAAAAAGGAGTTGTAAAATTTAATGTGGCAAGAGGCCAAGTTATTATGTGTGCTAAAAATGGTGGAATATTTCACCCACCACACCTGTGTCTAAGTACGAGCGTACCTTCTCATACATGCTGCAGCTTCCCTTCATTTCTTCCAATACTTCACAACCACCACCACCACATCTTACACTACCAGTCCACCACCCAACCCATTCCAATGCACACACAATATATAAAGGAACCACCTACAGCTATGCATTAATAGGAAATCAAAAACATAAATATAAAACATCAGACTTCATTCTAACCTTAAAGCATTTCAAATGTGTATTCAAAATAAAGCAGCAACCTAAAAACAAGACACCTTTTCTTATCAAAACAGGAACTTTAATGGCTCCTCGAGCCACCCTCACTCAAACAACGTCCTCTCCCCTCCCCCATCCCCACACCACAGATATCAAAGACAAATTTCGTCCGATTTCCAAAAATGAAACTTTCATCTGTTGTCTAATTTTGACCAAATGCGCCTTTGATGAAATGACATTTCCAAAAGCAAATATCCAATCAGAAATTTCACAACTACCATGTTGAGACCTCACAGGTACGTACAGTGATGTCTGGGTGGGCCCTGACTTTGGCCAACTGCTTGGATCCATGGGTGCCAAGACCAACTTACTTTTCAAATGCACAGAAAGATACAAGGCAATTTCAAGCAGACTCCATTATTGAAGAATTTAAACGAGATCAATGATGGTGAGGAAGGGTGCAGCTATTCCAACTTTACAACTCAACGTCCAAGAAGATTCCTCCATTTTTATTAAAGCAGATCACTGTTAAATAAGTCACATTTTTTCATGGGCTTGACATGACCAGCCGATTTAGTCTACTGCAGGACAAAGGCCTCTCTCAATGGTCCATTATGTTGTAATTTAAGTTGAAGCCTTTAAATGCCTTCCAGTAAAAAAAATTTTTGTTTAATCTCTCTATTCGATCTTGCATCTGCTTCTTCCAGGGCCTTCTCCACATCTGCTTCTTCCAGGGCCTTCTCCACATCTGCTTCTTCCAGGGCCTTCTCTACATCTGCTTCTTCCAGGTGTTACGGATTCGTCACTTCCGTTGTTGTGGTTTTCATCCACTTGAAACATTTCTGGTTATGTATTATAATTATCATTGGGGTTTGAAGGAAACGGCGATTATTGTTGTTAAAAGGTAAGGTTATTGTTGTTAAAAGGCAAAAAGGGTTAATATTTTAAATGAAACAGGAAACCGGATGGAGAACCGGAAGCCGACGAGGGGGAGGAAGAAGAAGGCGTGGCGAGAAAAGTCGGACAAGACGCGTGGCTTCCAGCTCCGTAGCGAGCATTATCGAACGAAAGTCACGAGTGAACTTCGAGTTTCCTTGAAAGGAACTTCCTGCGATAGGCATTATCGCTAGAGGATTGAGAAACCTGCGTAGTCAGGTTTAGGCGTTGAGATTCTGAAGAATCCTCGCCTGGTCGCTTCGCCTCAAGTAAGAGCCGTCGGCCATTTTGACCCTCGCGCTTCGCTCACCGAAAAAGGTTTTGCTACGCGTCAGCTTTTCTCACCATCCTGTCGTCTGTCGGGGATGTGTGTGCACAAACGCGGTGTTTGAGGATTACGTTGCGGTTCGCTGATTGAACTGTGAACATGTACGTCTAGAGGGGGCCTTTGGGACTTCCCATTCCACCGCCAGTTTGCCTTTGGTTTGGACCACGTGACTGTCTACGCTTTGCCTACGCCTCATTACTCGCCTCATCGCCTCATCACTACTCGCAGGATGGGATCACCTTTGAGTTATAGAGACATTGAGGAGTGTTCTTTTTCACTCACTTGGATGGAACGCAGTGAGTTATCTGACTTTAGCTGATGGTACCATCATAAGATGTATGAAGTGTACTTTTGATTGCTATTGGTTGTACCGTTATTCTGGTGTGATTTTCAATACAATATTTGTTGGTTTCTAATCATTGGTGTGGTTTCACTATTGATTTCCAACACAGAGAAACATATTTTTCTGCCGTGGCTCCTCTCGGGGCTCGGAGGTACATCGTGACCAGGGGGTCGGGGAGGAGCACGTAACACAGGGCCTTCTCTACATCTGCTTCTTTCAGGGCCTCCTCTACATCTGCTTCTTCCAGAGCCTTCTCCAGGTTGCAAGTTTGTAATTCTTGTTATCCACCGGCTGTCCGTTCTTCTTGCTACACATGTCCAGCCCAATTCCACTTCAGTTTTTTTTTTAATGAAAACAAAATGTCAAAGTTGCTCTTCTCATGACTTCTGGTTATGCAAAGACAATCTTTCCATTGTGATACATTTTTGCTCTATCTTTTTTGTTAGAGAACATGGTTCCCTTCCATATGCAATTGATGGGCAAACACAGATTTTAAGTTTTTATTTTTAGACGCAAGGGCTGTTGGCTTTTTAAATAATAATAAAAAAAGTTATTTCAGCATGCCTTCTGCAGGGTCAGCATTATCTATATAAACATCAAACAGTGATCAAAACGGATCCAAAAGGTTATCCATAAAAAGCAGGCCAAAACAGCAGCATCCCACGCAACAGAAATTTGGGCAATTCCAACAGTCATGCAACGATGTGTTATATTTCAGAAGGAGAAAAAAATAATGACAATTGATGGAAAGTGGTCTCATGGGGTAAATCCTCACTGCTTTACTTTGCAAATACTGGTTGGATGTCTAAGGCTGCTCAGTGCCGTTTCAATTGCCCTATCTACACTTACTCAAGCATGTTAAGATCACACAGTATCTCTCGCATGACTAAGCCTTCAAGCTGGTACCACAGCCTAAATTACGGCACATTTCAAGTAATGCAAAAGTAAATGTTGAGCGCTTGATGATCTGAAGACTGACAAAAGTCAATAGAAAACCATGCGAATGGAAAACCATTTAACATTTCTAATTACGAGTTTCATCAAAACCATAATTATACAACTAAATATCCTCACAGCAATGCCTGCACTTTCCTGAAGCAAAACATCTGATTGTATTCCCAAATGTGACAGAGCACATCTCAACGCTCAGGGATATTATGTTTGGGATCTGTTCACATAGCACCAAAATAGACCAAGGCACCAAGAGCCAACAGTTGGGCTGATGCTCAAGCAGTATCATCCAGAACAGGAGAAACTACCAAGATACACAGAACATCAGGTTTGCGCGTATTAAAATTAGTGTTAGTTCAATTGTTCGCAGATATTTCTCAACATAAATGTTTTTTTTAAGTTCTAAAGCTCTCAACATGATTGACATCTCTCATAACACTGAAGCACAAGGACTGTTGCTATCATAGCAGGCAGGTTAGCGGCCTCTCCTCTGGTTTAACTCCCTCTGCTCTCTGTCCACCGACCCTCTACGTCCCTCCAGGATGGATATGTCCTTCCAGTAACCCTCTCCTTCTAAAATATAAACTTCCAAAATCCAGGATGACAGCACACATCAACTCCTTTGTTCCTCGATTCTCCCATTTATAGAACCACCTTTAAGAGGCTGCTCTTTCTGACTTCATTCAAGGCTTCAAAATATTTTCCTGATCGTTCCTTCCCTTGCTTGCGCCAAACTGTTACATCACTACCCTAATGCCAGTTTTTTCCCTTTTAACCCTCCATCAAATCGCTCCCAGCAGCCTTGACTTCTACATAAAACAATTTCTATAACCTGTCATTCTTTTTGTATTTTTAACAAACCAAGAAGTCAAAATGATGACCCTGATTTGTTGGGAAGAGAAAATCCATAGCATGGTATTTCTCACAAAGCATCAACCTGTTCAAGTAATAGAAAGTTATAATTTCACATTCAAAAATAATGCTTTGTCTCTCTCGTACCCTCCCCAAAGGAAACAAAATTCACAGAACTAGATTTCTCAACACGGTGGGAGTGCTTAGTCTCGCGTAGAGCAGGTAGAGAAAGGTGGAGTGGTTGAAGGGGTGGGTGTTATTTTATAATTTTTGAGAAAAAAAGGTAAGGGCTTTGTTAAGTTATTCAAAGAATACAAAGTAAAATCCCACTTTCGATAACATTTCAGAAGCTATTAAAATTTCATAACTATGCAATCTGTCATGCAGGACCACCAAACTTGTTCAAATACAGCGAAGTCGATGGTACGCCGTCACATATCCCCATGCTTCCTACCTAAAGCAAAGTTGAAAGGTGGCAAAAAGTTCCACCAGGAATGCCAAATACCAAGTTAAACAAGCGTTACGCCTAGATCCCCCGTCGTTGAAGTGACGAGTTGACAAAGTGGAAGACGCAAGGCGGCCATCTTGGATTTTGACGTGGCGACCCAATTTTCAATAGCGTTCTTCCTTATGCGTAGATACACCCACACACACGATTAGAAGTTAGTAGTTCGTTTATTTTTCAAGATATTTCGCTCAAGATTCTGACATGTATATGGTGGCGGCCATTTTGGATTTTGATGTGGCAACCCAATTTTCAATAGCGTTCTTCCTTATGCGTAGCTTACGCATGCACGCACGGACGCACACACAGGATGGAGGGGAAAACCATAGTCCCCCTTTCGCTTCGCGGTGCGAAGGGGGACAAAAATGTTTTCCCGTTTTGACCCCTCTGCCCCCAAGTTCCCTGGGGCATGAACCAGGAGTCAAATCCAAAAAACCGTTAAATATTTCATGCGTTTACCAATGCCGATTGCACAAAGTTCCATTAATTTTTTTTTAATGTGCCCGTAATTGAATTTTTCGGCATTTGACCTTTTGACCTCACACCAGGAAACGGGGGCAAAAATTATACTTATCTTGCACCTCTGTGCCATGCAGTGATCAGAACTACCAAGTTTGGTGAACTTCTGCCCAACCATTTAGGAGAGTGTGAGGAATGGACAAACAGACGGACAGACAATATCACTCCCCCACCCCCCATGAATTTTACAAGCCGTTTAGCACTTATACACAATTAAACTTATATAGAAATAAAACACCCATTTTGAACGTGATTCACGATGACTTATACAGACACCGTGTTGGATTAACAAAACAAAACAAAGTTACACCTGTAAAGAGCAGGTAGAGAAAGATTGAACCAATACCTTATAACACTCCACCGCTTTACCCTTGTCACCTTCACTTTCGTAAATCTGTCCCAAGAACTTGTGTGCTTTCGGGTCTTTGTCTTGTATGCACAGATAAGCTGACAAGTGGCTGGAAATGGAACAAAATGTTTTGTGTATTTGATGCAATCCCAGACCTCAAAAAATAAAACTAAGGTATCATCTGTTAACCAAAAAAAAACCTGGAAGGATCACTTACCTTTTAGCTTTTTCATTCTCTTTCTGGTCAAAATACAGCCGAGCCAATACAAGACCTTTCAGGCTTTTCTGAAAAACACCCACCAAATCAACGTTAAAACAACAACGTATAATCAGGCATATTCAATATACAGTACTGTACAAGAAAAAGTAAAAAAAAAACAAAAAAAAAAAAAACTTTCCTTTATATGGCGTAGCTCGTAGGGCAAAGCAGTCGAGAACAGTGTTTGGCTACCTGTATGTATGTATGTATGTATGTATGTATGTATGTATGTCCCTTACAAACGTACACCAATCAGAGCTAAGAATCTGGTCACATGACAGGGGCGATGTGATTACGGCGAAACTGACCCGACACCACCATTTTGATTACCATGCCATTCATGGCAAACCTATCGTCGAACCAGTCATACATCACAATCGCCATGCTCTACCTTCACGTTTTTCATTCAGTGTGAAAATCAAACAAACCGATTGTTAAAACAACCATCAAATATCAAAAGCATAGGGCGTTATGGGTCTTCCAACAACACCACGGTACTTATAGCCTCAGGCTTCATGCCTTCATGGCTCACCTTCAGGTTGCTTCGGACAAAATGAGCCCAGGTTTCTTAATATATTTAATCGTTTTTATGCCTCCGCCGACAAAGTCGCCGGAGGCATTACGTTTTCGAAATGTCTGTCCGTACGGGCTAAACCTCGTTTTTCTCAACAACCACATGTCCGATTGAGACTAAACTTTCAGGGTAGGAGTGACACCCATACAGAATGTTTTTATGACAATTGTGATGTCATGGGTCACGTGGTATGGCAGCCATATTGGATTAAACGCCAATAATTAAAAAATTATTTCTCGGAAACCACTGAATGGAAAAATTTGACACTTGGCACATTGTCAAGTTCTACCAATGGGGAACAAAAGCATGATAATGATGACATCATAGGTGAAGTGGTATACCAGCCAAAAATGTTTTAATCAAATTCCTTATCCTAAAAATCTGAAATTGCATGCACATGATCTATGACCCATTTGTATCGAAATATTAAATTTATGACATCATAGGTCACATGGTTTGGCAGCCATATTGGATTGAAGGGAAATATTAAATAATTATATCAGGAAAAATCGTCGAACTTGTCAAGTTTGGTCTCAAACGGACTCATGAAACAGACACAGGGATAGATAACCGAAAGTAAAAATGTGTGTGTGGTGTGTTTGTTTAGTACTCAGCTGTGAGTGGCCCTCGAACCCCGTCGGCCCTCAAACCGGTCGCCGAGTCCTTGCGCGGGAAACGCACGCCTTGATGCGAAGTTGCGTTCACCCGCAGGCCGCCGAACAGGCCCTTGCTCCTTCCTCGCCGTCCGCTCCACAAAGCACCGAGGTGAGACAAGAGAAGGATGCGTCCGCCAAGAGTGTGTACGAACTCTGACTGCCAAAGATGCCAACCACGAACCAGGAGAGTCAGAGTGCATGAGCTGTGACCGTCTGTTATGAAGCCAGCGTGAAGAGACGTGCACGCTATGAAACCCAGAGCCAAGAGAGGGAAAATGCATCTGCCTCCCACGAACACCAGGAACCGAGAGAGAAAATGCCAGGACATGTCCTTTTTACTCCTGGTGCTCGAACGTTCCATGACGACGTCCACCCGCGCGCCAATCAGCGAGCGCCACCGCACCACACGACAGCTGCGACCAATCATCTCCCCTCGGGGCGGAGCCTCACGGCCAGTGTGACGACTCGGCTGGTGGCGTCAGTGTTAGTATTTGAATGTCTGCATCCGGTAGCTTGATTTAGTGCATTTACGGAGTGCATGGCTGGTGTTGCATGTGTCATAAGGAACAAAGTGAAAACCACAGAGGCAATTTGCAGACGGTGAAAGACCTTTATACCCTAACTAATTAGCATAGCTCCACCCCTCGCATGGAGACAACGAAACAACTTTACGCCGAACACACGGAGCTGACTTATTTACATGAAGGTGACGACACGACATTCGGAGCATGGTAATCTATACACTTCTACCTGGACGAAGGTATTTCATTGCCTACCCCCCACAAACATAACAATACAAACAAACCGAATGTTAAAATGACCAAGTATCGAAAGCATAGGCGTTATCGGTCTTCGAACAACAGTACGTATCGGCCTTAGGCTTCATGCCTTCATGCCTCATCTTCAGGCCGCTTCGGACAAACTAGACCAGGTTTCTTAATACGGCAGTATCATTTTTCATCTATCTATAATTCCAGTAATCTCTGTACGTTTGTACGTTTGTACGTTTGTCTGTCTGTGACCGCTGTTTCTCGACAACCACGGGTCCGATATACTTTTAACTTGCCAGGTATATTGCTGGGGACCCGAGGATGTGCCTTTTCAAGGTTTCATATTAATCGGACAATTACTTACCGAGCTATGTCCAAAAAACGATTCAACCAATCAGAGAGCAGCGAACGATCGCGTGTGCCGAACGTGGCGGGCACACTCTGCCTCGGATGGCACATTTGAGAGCGTATTCATTTATTTCACGTTGGCAAACTATGTTGGCGCTATGTTGGCGTTAAACGATGTTTTAAAACTAATAAAAACGAATTTGCGATTCATTCGCTTTCCTGCGCGTTTGTGTACGCGATGGCGATTTCTTTACCAAACTCCGGAAGCCGTTCGCTTTGGACCGAACCATTTCATGTAAATAGAGGGGGGGGATTGTCACCACTCGCAAGCCGTTCGCTTTGGACCAAACCATTTCATGTAAATAGAGGGGGGGGATATAATTTTAGATATAGATATAGTACGGGCATGCCCTAGTAATAATAAACATAGGGGCAATACCCCTGGCGCTCACCTGGTAGAATAAATAGTACACTGCACTGACTAAAGGGATTGTAAACCAATTTCAATGGTTGCTTTAAGACAGGGAAACAAGTAGAATCATACTAACATAATCATAAGAATTTAAACAAACAAAAAAAAAAAAATACCTATTTTGGGGGGCAACCCTCCCACCCCCTCTATACCTACCTCTTCAGACCCCAATTTTTCCAATGCCTTGAATAACCATTGGTACATCATGGATGGTGAAGGTTGTGGTGAGGTTTCATCAAAATTGTGTGTGTAGGTTCTGAGAAGAAAGCAAATACCTATTTTGGGTGGCAAGCACGCCATAGGCCCCAGTTTTTTAAATGCCAGGAACGAACTTTGGTACATCATGGGTGATTAAAGGTTGTGGTCAAGTTTCATCGGAATTGCGTGTGTAGTTTCTGAAGAAAGCAAATTCCTATTTTTTTTTGGGGGGGGGGGGGGTTTGATCGACTTTGGATCGACAAAAAACTGGATCGACTTTGACCCCCGGTGGACCGCCTTAGACCCCGATTTTTTTTTAATGCCGTGAACAAACTTTAGTCACAACACAACAAATGTCGTTTGTGCCAAATTTGGTCATAATCCCATCAGCGGTTTCGGAGACGAAGGCTCAAGTCTTTACGGACGGACTGCCCAACGGATGACGTGCCATCGCATAAGCTCCCCTGAAATTCGTTCCAGGTGAGCTAAAAATAATAACAATAATAACGTTAATAATGATAATATCGTAAATTATAATCGAAACACTGCAATCCCTTTGTCGTGACTGCAAAGTTACTTGATTGAAGTGGTGTACAGTTCATGGATGACTCGATGAGAAGCGGTGTACTAATTATTGTGGGAGTAAGGAATTAGCCTCGGTTTATTAATACAGTAAAATAGTCTTTGTAATAATAACGTTAATAATGATATATAAAAATAATATAATCTATCTATAATTCCAGTAATCTCTGTGTGTTTGTTTGTTTGTACGTTTGTTTGTTTGTACGTTTGTTTGTTTGTACGTTTGTTTGTCTGTGACCGCTGTTTCTCGACAACCACGGGTCCGATATACTTTAAACTTGCCAGGTATATTGCTGGGGACCCGAGGATGTGCCTTTTCAAGGTTTCTTATTAATCGGACAATTACTTACCGAGCTATGTCCAAAAAACGATTCAACCAATCAGAGAGCAGCGAGCTATCGCGTGTGCCGAACGTGGCGAACACACTCTGCCTCGGATGGCACATTTGAGAGCGTATTCATTTATTTCCCGTCGGCAAACTATGTTGGCGCTATGTTGGCGTTAAACGATGTTTTAAAACTAATTAAAACCCCGGGGGGATTGTCACTGTACTCGCAAGCCGTTCGCCGTTCGCTTTGGCGTTGCGAATGGACCAAAACATTTCATGAACCAAACCATTTCATGTAAAGCGTTCGCCGTTCGCTTTGGCGTTGCGAATGAACCAAAACATTTCATGAACCAAACCATTTCATGTAAATAGAGGGGGGGATATAATTTTAGATATAGATATAGTACGGGCATGCCCTAGTAAATACAATTGTAACATTGCAATTCCTTTGTTGGGACTGCAATGTTACTGGATTGAATCGGTGTATGGTTCATGACTCGATTAGAATAGTATTCTGGTAACTGCTAACAAGCAACAAATTAGCTGGGGTTGGTGGGTGGTGGTTGGTAAGTTGGGGGTGGGTAAGAAAGTTGGGGGTGGGGAAAGTGTTGGAGTTGGGGGTGGGGAGAGTGTTGGAGTTGGTGGTTGTCAACCCTTCATGAAAAACGGAGTTTTGTGGTGGAGGAAATGCACAATGCCTGCAACAAACACATGAATAATTTAAAACATTTAATACTTACATTATTTGCTAACTGGTATGGGGAAACCAGTTATACTGTCCCCACCCAGGTCATACTGTCCTCATCAACCAAAGTATCAAACAAGCCCAGCTATGCCGATGTTAGACTTTCGGCCTTGTTTAATATGTTTTTACTGGAATACACACCAAGAAGCTTGCCCAGAAAACAAAGCAACTTTTACTGCATCTTCAAAGTACAAACTAGAATGGCACTCGGCAGAGTGCATACCTCCGCCAGGCTGAACAGTTTACGTTTGATATCCTCACCAATAGGCCGGATCTGGATCCGGACATTAACGAAGATATAATCGGTGTGTTCTCGTCACCAAACCAACTCATCCATCATTTTTCGTCCGAAACATCATGCTGTATGATGCTTCTGGTCCTATCTCTCAATGGCGAAGAATCACTTGAAAATAAAATAAATTCTCGTACCCGGATCCGGATCTTCATGAAAATCGAATTCATTCGTCCTTGTCACATACACAACCTTTCCCCACCAAGTTTCATCCAAATCCGTCCATAACTTTTTGAGATATCAGGGTCAGACAGACATTTAAGCAAACAAGCAGGGGTGACAATACATTCACTTTCGGTGGCAGAGGTAATTACAGCGAAGTCGATGGAATGCCATTGCAAATCTCCACACTTCCCACCAAAAGCAAATTTGACAGTTGTAGTCAGGGGGCCAGGAGCTGAACCTGGAAAGTGGTTCTAAAGTTTTTTTCTCAGTGTATTCATGTTATATGGGTATTGTACTGTATGAAACTGCCTGATGGCATTCTCCCATCATTGAGCATTTTCATATGACAGGTGTTTATAAAATCACGGCTATAAGGACGCAAAACACTGGTTTTAGCAGGGTTGGGGAAAATAGAAATACCTTTATATTTTCGTAAATATTCAAGCTAGGGTCTTGCATATTTGCATATGGGTGTATCCTGACCATACCTATTTGTGGGTCAAAGGTCAAAGTCATAGTTCAAGGTCAACGGTCAAATATCTGGGACAAACTTGTACAATCCAGCATTGTATTACAATGTGATATATTTCTCATTATAATGAACCTGTATCCATTGTCATAATGTCTGATGTGTTGTTAGCTCAATATGTCTTCTGAGCTCAATATTGAATAAAGAAATGCTAGAATACATAATATTTATTGAGTTCTTTATGATTTCTTGTTCAAAAATCACATCGAATCAGGCCACATGAATGATTTTTATATGGTATACATATTCATAGGTTACCATATAAAAATCATTCATGTGGCCTGATTCGATGTGATTTTTGAACAAGAAATCATAAAGAACTCAATAAATATTATGTATTCTAGCATTTCTTTATAGAGAATTTTAATACAGAGAATGAATGGGATGGCAACATAGAGAGTAACCCTGTTTTAGGACCGGCAGAGAAGATAACTGAGAAGGAAGTTGAGGAAGCGATAAAAGCAATGAAGTGTGGAAAAGCGGGAGGGCCGACGGGAGTTGTGGGAGATATGTTGAAGGCAGCAGGAAGTTGGGGTGTGAAGAGAATGACAGAGATCTGTAATCTGGTGGTGAAAGAAGGCTGCATTCCAGTGGCTTGGGAACTGAGTACCCTCATCCCTCTATACAAGGGGAAAGGTGACCCTCTGGAGTGTGGCTCGTACCGAGCGATAAAGTTATTGGAGCATGGAATGAAGGTATTGGAAAGGGTGTTGGAGAGGAGGATAAGGAAGAAAGTGAAGATCGACGAAATGCAGTTTGGATTCATGCCAGGAAGAGGAACGACAGACGCGCTTTTCATTGTGAGGCAGTTGCAGGAGAAGTACATGGAGAAGAGGAAGAAGTTGTTTCTTGGGTTTGTTGATCTGGAGAAAGCATTCGATAGGGTACCACGCAAAGTATTGACATGGGCATTGAGGAAGTTAGGAGTGGAGGAATGGTTGATCAGAGTAGTGATGGCAATGTACAAAAGAGCGCACACAGCTGTAAGGACGAAGGACCGGAACAGTGGTGAGTTTGAGGTGAAGGTGGGAATGCATCAGGGGTCGGTACTAAGTCCACTACTATTTGTAGCTGTGATGGAGGTGCTGGCTCAGAACGTAAAGGAGGGTTTACCGTGTGAGTTGTTGTATGCAGATGATCTGGTGTTGATTGCGGAAAGTATGGATGGACTGAAGGAAAAGATGAACACGTGGAAGGAATGTATGGAGACAAAAGGTCTGAAGGTGAATATCGGAAAGACGAAGGTGATGGCAAGTGGTAAAGCATGTGGTGAGGTGGAAAGAACTGGGAAGTGGCCCTGTGCTGTGTGTAGGAAGGGTGTCGGAGTGAACTCCATTCAATGTACAATGTGCGCTGAGTGGGTTCATCAAAAATGTAGTGGTCTGAGAGGGTCATTAACCAGTGTGGCAGCTACATTCAAATGTAAGGTGTGCACAGAGGGAGCTGCAGATGGAGGAAATGTTGAGTTGGATCTTGGAGACGGCGTGAAGCTGGAAGGTGTGAAAACATTTTGCTACCTCGGAGACATGCTGAATGGAGAAGGTGGATCAGACTCGGCAACGGTTGCTCAAGTGAGATGTGCATGGAAGAAGTTTCGGGAACTGGGTGGCGTGCTGATGATGAGGGGAGTGTCGTTGAAGCTGAAGGGAAAGGTGTATGCTGCATGTGTGAGAAGTGTTATGATTTAATGGAGCGAGACATGGGTAATGAACGTAGAGCAGCAACGAAGGTTGGAAAGGGTGGAAATGCGAATGGTTCTGTGGATGTGTGGAGTATCGTTGAGAGAGAGGAAGACAAATGATGAATTGCGAAAGATGATGGGATAGAGCCTGTGATTGATGCTGTGAAGAGGAACAGGTTGAGATGGTTTGGTCATGTGTTGAGGAAGGATGAAAGTGACTGGTTGAGAAGAGTGATGGAAATGAATGTAGAAGGAAGCAGAGGACGGGGAAGACCGAAAAAGACTTGGCTAAAGATGGTGGAAGAAGAAATGCGGGCAAGGGGGTTAACAAGGAGAGATGCAGAAAATAGGGCAAAATGGAGAAGATTGTCATGGGGACCGCAAGGCTAACCCCCGCTCTAGCAGGGAAAATGGCCTTTAAAATGCATGTTGTATACATATTCATAGGACGAAACTTGTACATATTATGTATTTGGTTTTTTAATCTTTCTTAGATCATATAAACATCATCAATTATCAGAGTTATTGTCATCATCATCTTCTTCTTCACCACTTGTTTCATCACCACTCTCATGTGATATAGTATTCACCCTGTTGTGACATACTGATACTGCATCCTGTTGCTGACAAGCACAGAAGACTGAGCAAGTCATTCCTGCTTTGTTGCATCCACATCGAACACTTTCACATGGTGTGTCACTGGAGCAACCACACTGATGATCTTTTGGATGTACTCAGGGACCAGTTTATATCCTGATGGAACTGTGGTTGGGCACAGCATATCCTCATCTTTGTTCCATCCATACTCTAACGGGTCTAACTTCTGAGGCTCAAGCCTCAAAGCATTCTTCCACAAAAAAAATTTGTAGGTGTGCTCTTTTCAGATTTTCCTGGAAAGCAGCATCAGTTGGGGGCAGTGAACAGAGTTTTGGCATTGTGCTGCTCCCCTTGCCTATTCTGGTCATCTATACCTTTGCTCTAGCCTCACAAAGTGTGACAGTTTTTCTGACCATAAGTAGCAACAGCGAATCGAGTTGCCTGCTTCACTATATCAGGCCAGGATGCATCAATTTTTCCAAGAAGACTCAGTGAGTGCTGTTTTATAGTGTTCAACATCGTCTTCTTCCCGATGCCAAAACATCCTGCTACAGTGTCACATCCAGATAAGGCGTGTCCTGCAAGAAGGTTTGGAATGAGGTCTGTATATTGGGCAACAGTTGCCTTGATGTCTATGACACTTCGTCCATGTATAGGACATTGCATTATAAATGGGATGTCAAGATTCTGCTCCAGATAGTGGTGCAGCAGGAGGGCCCACACATCTGTATCGTCAGCCACCACAACTACACCAGATGCCCCTTCTGAAGCTGCCATAAATGCCTGCTGCACTATAATATTGTCAGCTTCTTCATGACTGGTATACAGATCACGTCTTTCTATGACATTGCCCTTCCTAATCTCGATAGTTTCCTCTTGTCCTGTTATCAAAAGTGTGTGCTCCTGTGTATGGTTCTGAACAAAGTCTTCATCACTTTGCAAGTCCTCACATATCAGTTTGATGAGCTGTTTCTTATTGCCTGTAACAGTCAAAACTGCTTTCTGGGAGAGGATTGGTGTCGAGGGTGTTAATTGATACACCCTGCCAGTACCTCTGGCTAATCGTGTTGAATCTTTGGTGCTGAAATCATTGTATCTATCAAAGATTAGATATACAGTACATCATATTTGGAGAGCTTATCTGCTATTTTGTGCTTGAAGGCATCAATGTAAGTCTGCACATTTCCAACAGCAGGCCAACCAGGTATCCAGAGAAGGGCACACCCATCAATGACAGTGACTTCAATTTCATCATGGGCTACTCTTGATGACACCTCAATTTTCATATCTCTTTTCAAGATGGATTTTGATGTAGATATCCTCATATCACCAGAGTCTGCAAAGAGAGCTGTTGGCAGTGGAGCCAATTCATGGGACACCAGATGGCCAATGTCTATGTCCCTATTACTGGCCTGCAGACATATGACACGACTGTATATTAAGTTCGTCTCAAAAACTTTCTGTGCGCCGATATTTACAGACTTCTTCGTGTCTGCCATTGAAGTTATTCTTTTTTCAATCTTGTGATGAAAGCCTTGAGGCAAAGCCTCTGTAAATTCCTCAGATTGTTTGCTCCCGATTTCAATTGATTGGTGAACATTAACTGTTGAAGATGATTGTACCCTTCCAGTAACAATGTTCAGAATTGATCCCTCTGGGTGCTGCTGGTGGTCAAGTGGTGGTATGCATTGGGCAATCTTCACTCTTATGTCCTGTCGATCCTTTGCATCAGATTTTATCCTGGATTTGCCTTCTTCTTTGTGCACACTTGCCTGCCTAACTACACTCTCATCACCTCGCATTTCAGCTCCATCAGCAGCTATCTCACCACAGACATGTAGACTCAATGCCCAAGATTTCAAAGCTTCAGGGTTAAGTGTGATGCCTATTATGCCGTGCTTGCCCTTGCCATATCTCATGAATGTGGTCTCAATGAGCATATCAGACCAGATTCCATTCCATATGCCATCAATGTGCCTCACAACGTGGTCTCCTTTGGTGAAATGTTGTAGAACATGCGGTGGCAGAGCTTTCATTGACATAATATAATATGTGGCATATCTGGCATAATGAATGTGCCCGGCGGCAAAGAAAAAGGGCAGCATCAATTCAATTGCCCTAATGTGCAAGTGAAACTCTCCTTCCTTCTCAGCTCTCATATAGAGCATCATTATGAAGACAGGTTTCAATAAGCAGTCAACCCACATTTTTGAAGTAGGGCTATTGGCTGCAGCTCTCGCCAACTTGTTTGTGAGGGCCTCTGGAGAGTCCACATCATTGACAAACTCTCTAAGTATCTCTTCTGCTACCATTCTAAGCGCCCTGACATTTTGGGGGAATTTCTTCCCAGAGAGCATTTTCTGAACCCCTGCAAATGAAACAGATAAGATTTCTGACAGTCCTAACCCAGCCATCAGAGTTCCACAGCAGCCAACAAAACTCATGAAGAGATGCATACCACCAAGCCTTGGATAAAACTGAAAATTTATCTGGATGAACCCAAAGGACATCCAGCATGATTTTGTACAGTTGCAAATCTGCTGTCATAACTGTAAATTTCTGGCCTACCTCCAGTGACAGTGTCTGGGCCTGTGTCATAGCTGTCATAATAGTGTCATGGTGTGCAGGTGGCATATCTATTAGTGGCATATATGTTACGCATGTTTTGGGCTTCACACACTGTCCACTTGCACGAATCCTCTCAGCATTATATCCATTGTATTCTGGACAGTCAGGTCGTTTGTGTATGTCTTGAAGAAAAGACAGGTCGATTTCCTTGGCTCTTCTCTCTAGTACATCTAACTCTATTGTGCTATCTTCATCTGTAGTAAATTCTAGCACAGTGAAATCAGCAGGCATGTCAGGTTTTTTTGGACCATGGTATCTGATAACTTCATGATCATACTCTATTGGCCGCCTTGCTTCCTGTTTTGAAAGTCTTCTAATTGTAGTGTCCTCCTTCTGCCCAGAAGATACATTCAACTGTGGCTGGGTCATGATGACTGCCAAAGAATGGGTGGACTTCTTGCCATTCGGTGATGAACCCTCTTGATCAAAATTGTCCATCATGAACTGGATTAATCCATCATGGGCATCTGACACACCATGAAGTGAGGCATTGTAGGAAGCAGCCACAGCTACAGATTTCCTAAATCTTCTAAATTCGTCATAGGTACAAGTAACTCCAAATGAATGAAAACAATTCAAAAGCTCTTTTGATTCTCGTATCACAACACTGAGGGCCAGCTGGAGGGGTGTTGTACAGTTCCTCAATGACGATGTAACAATGTTACCTATCATCAATGCTGGTAGAGTATTGTCTAGCTTGGGGGTGAGTTGACATTGAAGGTCCAACAAGGTAGGACCGATTGCTTCGCTTGCTGTTTCCTGGCTCAATCTAGGTTTATAACAACCTTTGTCTATTTCAATCTGGTTAACCTCTTTTCGGATGGCTTTAACAACCCTATGTACAGAAATGCTAACATCATCATCATCACAGTCATCATTAACAATTCTCAATGCAGCTGAGGTTTCGTCTCTGAAAACAATGATATGAGCAACACCTGGGGATGACAACACAAGTACATCATTACCAAAATGATCAATGATCTTGCTTACAACAGATTTTTTACACAAATCATGTCCACCTTTTGCTATATACATATTGTACACATCATTAGAGTTCCAAATTAAGGAACGATCTTCAATCATTAGAGAAGTTGCAGTTTTTACAACAGAGTCCCCTTCATTTGATGCATTACTACTTGCACTTATAGATTTAGATGAGGAAAAAGCTGACCGACAGTTTGCATGGTAACGCGCATCTGCTGCATGAAGATCTGCAGGTGCCCCATTCACACGTATTCTAACAAGATTTGCTGGTTCATCATTTCTTTGGTCACATATATCTAACACAGATTGTTTAATTGTCTTTGAAGATCCTCTCTTCTCAATCTCCCTGAACTGATATGCTGGGATCCATCGTCCTGGATTCTTTGGATCCTTCTCAACCTTGCATTCACTTCCGCAATAAAGGCAGTGTTCGCGGAAATTAAACTTGGGACCATCTGATTGTCTCAGTCTTTTCTTTGGGTTTGGATTGTCATCTGGTTTTGATTCCCTATCTTTACTAGTAGCAGCTGCCATGGTCTTCATAGAACAGTATGTAGAAACACATGCTCTGTGTACAAACACAAGAGGCTCGTCGCTGCTGTCTACCAATGTCTGAAGTGCTTCCTCTTTTCCATCTTTGTAGACTCTGCTGGCTGCAAGCATACTTCTAATTCTTTCACGACCACTTCTGCTCAAGGGACCCTTCTTGCAGGCATTCCTGAAAGCCAGAAAACATTCTGCTTCTTCTGCCATTGTGGTTTCTGTAATGACAAAAATAAATTATCATAAAATCCACTACCTATTACAAGTGAATATCCATTAATAATATATATTATATGTATATTACCAGTGTATATCCATTTTTAATGGTATACATGGGAAGTGGCAGGGGTCAAATTTAGAGTGAACCCATTTCTTATTGGATAATTGGACTTACCTACTTGATTGCTTAAGAAGATATAAGGGTATTTCTAATTTTCCACCTCCATAAAACCAGTTTTACATCCCGATAACCGTAATTGTATAAAACCTGTTATATGAAAATGCTCAATGATGGGAGAATGCCATCATGCATCATGCATCATGTGAATTTCTGCACAACCGTTAAGAAGATAGCATGACGAACACACAAAGGGAGTTTCATACAGTACAATACCTATATAACATGAAAACACTGAGAAAAAACTTTAGAACCACTTTCCAGGTCAGGCCAAAATATGCATTTGACCCCCTGACTATTGGCAAAAAGTTCCACCAGGAAAGACCCAATATCAAATGTCAAGGTTTTTTTTACTTCTGTTTTGACCATTGTGACTAATTCCCCCCCACTCCCTGGACAATAAACCGGGGGTCAAATTCAAAAAACGTTACATATTTCATGCGTATCCCAATGTTGATTGCATATACACAATTTAATTTAAAAGAACGTTTGAAAATGTGCCTGAAATTGCAATTTTTAGCTTTTGACCTTTGACACGCCTCAGGGCCCAAAGGGCGGGGCCAAATTGCTACTGCTCTCACCACCTCTTGCAATGTGGTGATCATAACAACCATGTTTGGTGAATTTCTGCACAACCGTTAAGAAGATAGCATGACGAACACACAAAGGGAGCTGAATACAATATCATCCCTCTACCCCCATTTTTTCTTGTAAAGCGTGGGGATAAATAACCTTCTGTCATCCTCCTTTAATCAGGTCATCATAAGCTTCAAAAGATGTCAGCATCTTATGGTGTGTACAACAAACAACAGGCATTTTAAGGCCATTTTCCCTGCTAGAGCGGGGGTTAGCCTTGCGGTCCCCATGACAATGTTCTCCATTTTGCCTTATTTTCTGCATCTCCCCTTGTGAACCCCCTTGCCCGCATTTCTTCTTCGACCATCTTTAGCCAAGTCTTTCTCGGTCTTCCCCGTCCTCTACTTCCTTCTACATTCATTTCCATCACTCTTCTCAACCAGTCACTTTCATCCTTCCTCAACACATGACCAAACCATCTCAACCTGTTTCTCTTCACAGCATCAATCACAAGCTCTATTCCCATCATCTTTCGCAATTCATCATTTGTCTTCCTCTCTCTCAACGATACTCCACACATCCACCGAACCATTCGCATTTCCACCCTTTCCAGCCTTCGTTGCTGCTCTACGTTCATTACCCATGTCTCACTCCCATAAATCACAACACTTCTCACACATGCAGCATACACCTTTCCCTTCAGCTTCAACGACACTCCCCTCCTCGTCAGCACGCCACTCAGTTCCCGAAACTTCTTCCATGCACATCTCACTCGAGCAACCGTTGCCGAGACTGATCCACCTTCTCCATTCAGCATGTCTCCTAGGTAACAAAATGTTTTCACACCTTCCAGCTTCACGCCGTCTCCAAGATCCAACTCAACATTTCCTCCATCTGCATCTCCCTCTGTGCACACCTTAGACTTGAATGTAGCTGCCACACTGGTTAATGACCCTCTCAAACCACTACATTTTTGATGAACCCACTCAGCACACATTGCACATTGAATGGAATTCACTCCGACACCCTTCCTGGACACAGCAAATGGCCACTTCCCAGTTCTTTCCACCTCACCACATGCTTTACCACTTGCCATCACCTTCGTTTTTCCGATATTCACCTTCAGACCTTTTGTCTCCATACATTCCTTCCACTTGTTCATCTTCTCCTTCAGTCCATCCATACTTTCTGCAATCAACACCAGATCATCTGCATACAACAACTCCCACGGTAAACCCTCCTTTACGTTCTGAGCCAGCACCTCCATCACAGCTACAAATAGTAGTGGACTTAGTACCGACCCCGTATGCACTCCCACCTTCACCTCAAACTCACCACTGTTCCCATCCTTCGTCCTTACAGCTGTGCAGTGTGCACGCTCTTTTGTACATTGCTACCACTACTCTGATCAACCATTCCTCCACTCCTAACTTCCTCAATGCCCATGCCACTACTTCACGTGGAACCCTAACGAATGCTTTCTCCAGATCAACAAACCCAAGAAAACTTCTTCCTCTTCTCCATATACTTCTCCTGCAACTGCCTCACAATAAAAAGCGCGCCTGTCGTTCCTCTTCCTGGCATAAATCCAAACTGCATTTCGGCAATCTTCACTTTCTTCCTTATCCTCCTCTCCAACACCTTCATTCCATGCTCCAATAACTTTATTGCTCGATACGAGCCACAGTCCAGAGGGTCACCTTTCCCCTTGTATAGAGGGACGAGGGTACTCAGTTCCCAATCCACTGGAATGCGGCCTTCTTTCACCACCAGATTGCAGATCTCTGTCATTCTCTTCACACCCCAATTTCCCGCTGCCTTCAACATATCTCCCACAACTCCCGTCGGCCCTCCCGCTTTTCTACTCTTCATTGCTTTTATCGCTTTCTCAACTTCCTTCTCGGTTATCTTCTCTGCCGGTCCTAAAACTGGGTTACTCTCTATGTTGCCATCCTATTCATTCTCTGCATTCAACAGTATTTCCATGTATCTCTTCCATCTTCCTTTAATTCCACCTGGGTCCACAACGATTTGTCCCACTTCATCCTTCAAGCAACTCACCCCCATCACATCACACCTCTCTTTCGCTATCTGCTTTGCAATCCTGAATACCGCTCTCTGACCCTCTTCCAAATCCAAGCGTTCTCCGAACATTTTCCTGCATGCCTCCTGTGCCTTTGCTACCTCTTTCTTTGCAGCCTTCTTGGCTGCCTTATAACTTTCATGCTCTGCCTTTTCTGCCCCCATACCCTTCGCCTTCTGCCACTCCTTGAACTTCTTCCTCTTCTCGTCAATCTTCTTTCCAACTTCATCATCCCACCACCATGTTTCCAAGTGCCTCGGTGGTCCTTTTGTCCATCCACATACCTCACCAACGGCTCCCAACAGACTATCTTTCATTGACATCCAACCACTTTCAAGCTCAACCACATCACCCTCTACCCTACTCAGCCTCTCTTTTAATGCCTCCCTCACTGTCACCTCTTTCAACCTCCACACCTTCATTCTCGGTTGGTACTTATGGTGTGTAAAGGTTTCAAATTAGAATTCGTTCCGAATGTTTTCCTGGAAATTGCATTCCAATCTTACAAAGACATCAGCGGTAGTATTAACTGATATGCACTGCACCAGCCCGAGTTCTGGTGTAGGGCTGGCCAGGATGGCTCAGAAGTGTGTACACTCGCTGCCGAGCTGTGTAGCCTGGGTTAGAATCATAGCCAATATACAAACTGCCACTCTGGTGTTTTGCATGCAGGGCGACACATGACTACTTGTGCCGGCTATTGGAGGAACAACAAGCCGGAGCATTACTTGATGGACGTCAAAAATCCCAGGATGTCCTTCGTGATCAATAGGCGAGTTATAGCCAGTAATCCGGCCAAATTCAAAGTTCCAGACACCTTCAGCCGAACAGCAGGCCTGTCTGTACAGCCAGTTCATGAAAGACTTGAGCCTATAAACATTACCCAGCTGACCCAACAAGGTGGTGGGAATAATGGGGGTTATTAAAACAGCAGTATAAATAGTAGTTGTATTAGCAAAAGTTCAAGTGGCATGCACTGGCAGAGTACAACAGTTGTTTTACTAATACTATTAGGAAATATCATAATAATTTAAACTATACTCATCATAGAAAGACATTTAATCAATGATGATGTAAGGCATTTGAACAATCACATCATCCTGCTCTTGTGCCAAAATTAAGGAGTCAACAACACTGAGTTGTTGTTGTACACCGCTCCTTTACTACGCCATCTCCAGGCGCTGCATGATGTCATTGCCAGGCACCGAAGGGGGCCTGGCAATGACACGCGCTGAAAGGGAGTACTCAGTGTCCACTCCGGTTTCTTGTTACTATTCTGGCAAGTATGTTGGTTGGTTGTTTGTTGGTGCACAGTACTACGTCTACATCGTTGCACATAGCATTTCCATACTTTACACACATATTTGCCTTGCCCTGGAATAGACTGTGCCCAATTTTTAACTCTCTAGGCCCAAGGTCAAGCTCAAGGTCACCCAAAACGTGAAAATCGTGACCGCAGCGTAAAGCCGGGGCGAGGCGGAGTGATACAGCGGAAGGATTTGACGGTTTAAATGAAGCCGCGATGAGGAGATTTTCATTGGGACCTTCATCCTGATTTCGTTACCTTCGCCACCAAAGGTGGATGGAGGTTATGTTTTCACCCCTGTCTGTTTGTCCGTTTGTTACTTGTCGGAATCTATTCCGGCAAGTATGTTGGTTGGTTGGTTTGTTACTTTCCGGAATAGATTTTGGGTGGTGAGGGGGCCGGAAGCCAGATTTTAATCTTACAGCCGCCATTGTTGGTGCTCGACGTCACTGCGATGCGAAGCGAAAGACACCTCAGAGCTGTCACATTCACAATCGCTATGTCGTATGTACTCCCGATACGCGTTTCCTTCATTGTTAAAACTACCAAGTCAACAGTTAAAAGGATTTTGAGCCGATAGGTGTTACGGCCTTGGCAAAATCGATGGAGACAGCGATCTGTTAACTTATACACCGCCCAAATAGCTATGTGGAATTCTCTCATGTAGAGATTAAACCCATGTAGTTTGAACTTTGGCAGAGGTCATTATTTACTTTTAATGACGTTTCTATACGAATCAAAAAAAAGATAATTGGTTTTGGATCGTCCTTTCCGCATATCTCGTGGGATTGTGAGTTGGAGAGACGACCGTGATGCGGGGAGTGGGTTGGCATTCTCTCAAGCAGGGATTCAACCCATGTCCTTATGTATTATTATTTTGATCCAAAATGGCCGATAAAAAAAAAGTACATTCCGGCAAGTCCTCGGTCTCTGACCGATTTTTCATTACTTGCCGGAATAGATTCTGGAAAGTATTGTTGCGGTTTTGTGGTTTTATAATAAAGGTTAATTTCCCCTCCTAGTTTAGTTACACTACAACATGTAGCCTCGTTTAAGCTCAGTTATTTCTTAGTAAATGTAAGCGTAGACCTTTCCTGTGTTTAGTTTTGCATTGGGTAGGATAATGAGAATTAGGCCCCTTTACGATGCCTCCATGCTTCTTTTTTTTGGCGCAAAATACCTCGAGGCAGGCCTGAACAAATCAACCAAGGCCGAAGGAAGGCGGAGGAGGAGCCGACGGTAAGCGCGAGCCGCCAATCAGGGCTCGAGGGGAGTGACTCACCACTGCGGCAAAAGGCGGTGTTTGGAACGTTCGAGTCGGGCTAGGGCGGGACGATATAACCCTGTGCCCAGAGCCCCCGCCTCACTTCAGTTATGAGAGTGCGGGGTGTTCAGTTGAGCTGGAGTCCGATCGCAGAATACGTGAGTTGGTGAGTCATCAGATGAGTTGCGCAGCCCATGAGAAGAGTTACGAATCGGAGTTGTGAGAAGACGCGCGTGAGATTGCGTTGTGTCGAGTCAGATCGGAGGAACTGAATAACTCCGCGTATACGAACTTGCCCTGCTCCCCGCACTCCGCGCAGTATTAATCGCGGCTGTAAAGAGAGACCGCGCCGGGCCACTGACGCGCGTATTCCCTTCTGCCTGCCTTCGCCGATATACGGCCGGGAGGATTTTCCCGCCTGCCTGCCTGCCTTCGCCGGGACGTGCTGTGGCCGCCAGAGGGCCACGCCGGGTGAGCTGTTCCTGGAGCGACCGAAGCACGCGCGTGCGGTGCGCGAACATTCTTCATCCATCTCCCTGTGTGTGTAAGTGGGCCCATTGTCTGCGGAATAAGTTAAGACTGCTTAAGACTGCCCTGTGTCTCTTCTTCTACCGAATCATTGCACATTGTGTAAATAATAATTAAATCGTGTTATTCCTTTGATTCGATAGTCTTGTGTTTTCCATCATTGGCTTAGCATGGTACGAATTAGATCGCTCCGATCGGGTTCTATAAGAAAGGTAACAGCACAGGTCACGTGGTACGCCATCCGCTCGGGCGTACACAATCACGCGTGGTTCGTGCAAGACTCGATCCCCGCTTCCGCTGCGGCGTGGGTACTCAGGGTACGTGTGAAATTGTCCCGAGACCCTTTTCCACGTCTGCCCAGAAGTGGTGACTCAGTCTCGCGGTTCGAAGACCCAGGGAGAAAAAGGGGCTTAATCTCCCCTTTGTAAGGGAACGGGCTTCGGAACAGTATGTTGGTTGGTTGGTCTGTCTGTGCGCAGTACTACGTCTACATCATTGCACATAGCATCGCCATACTTTACACACGTATTTGCCTTGCCATGGAATAGACTGTGCCCAATTTTTAACTCTCTAGGGCCTAGGCCCAAGGTCAAGCTCAAGGTCACCCAAAACGTGAAAATCGTTTTTTGATAACTAGCAATGGTACCCGCCATCACGGTCATCTCTCCAACTCACAATCCAACGAGATATGCGGAAAGGACGACCCAAAACCAATTATCTTCTTTTTGATTCGTATATAAACATCATTAAACGTAAATAATGACCTCTGCCAAAGTTAAAACGACGTGGGTTTAATCTCGACATGAGAGAATTCCACATAGCTATTTGGGCGGTGTATAAGCTAACAGATCGCTGTCTCCATCGGTCTTGCCAAGGCCGTAACACCTATCGGCTCAAAATCCTTTTAACTGTTGACTTGGTAGTTTTTACAATGAAGGAAACACGTATCGGGAGTACATACGACATAGCGATTGCGAATGTGACAGCTCTGAGGCGTCTTTCGCTTAGCTTCACAGTGACGGCGAGCACGAACATGGCGGCTTTAAAATTAAAATCTGGCTTCAAGCCCCCTGACCACCCAAAGCCTTCAACCACACATATTAACACGCTCCTCCCCCTCCATTCCTGTTCTTCAAAGCAAAGCGGTAAAAATTGTTGTATCGCCATTATATATTACTCGCAACGGTACCCGCCCCAAGGGCAGGGCTTCAATTGGGAGGCGCAAATGATTAATTATTTAAACGATTTATATAAACGGGTGATCAAAAATGCTTCGTTTTAATTATTTTTTGAGGTCAAAGGTTAGGGGGCCAAGTTTTCATTGAAAATATATTTCAAACCGCTATAACTCTGAAAGGACAAGAGATATGCATACTTACCCAGTTACCTTCCATTGCTTAGCGTATATACATGTATAGATTTCCCACCATTTTGATCCAAAATGGCCGATTAAAAAAAAAAGTACATTCCGGCAAGTCCTCGGTCACTGACCGATTTTTTGTTTGTTTGTTTGTTTGTTGTACACCACTCCTTTCCTATGCCATCTCCAGGCGCTGCATAACGTCATTGCCGGGCACCGAAGGGGGCTCGACAATGACGCACACTGAAAGGGAGTACCGTAAAATTCGGACTATTAGCCGCAACTTTTTCCCTCAACTTCGACCTCTGCGGCTAAAATAACGATGCGGCTTGTTTATGGAATTTTCTGATGTTGCGGGTTTTCCTGATGACGCTTTCAGGCCAAATCAAGTTGTTGTCGTTAATCTCCAGTCTATGTTTAGATTCACATTAGGTTTCAAAACTGGTTTTGACTCTTCGTGAATTCAAAACTCACTGTAAAAGTGTGCTAGTGATAGCTGTTTACGGTTTTTTCCTCCAAATTTACACACGGCCTTTACACACACGAAACATTCAGTTACCAGTAATCGCCCTTGCGCAGACAACTACCATCATGCCGAAAACACGACGCAATGCTTACGATGCAGCTTTCAAATTGAAGGCGATCGAACTGTCGAGTTTCTCACTTTTTGTGGTTAATTTTTGGACGCTTTTGCGCTTGGTTTTTTATGCAACATTTGCGGCTTATAAACCAGTGCGGCTTGTGTGTGTTTAAATTCCAGATTTTTTTTTTAAATTTAGGGGATGCGGCTTATATAACGATGCGCTCAATGGTCCAAAATTTACGGTACTCAGTTTTCACTCTGGTTTTGTTCGTTTTCTTGTTTTCTTGTTTGTCCGGGCGATATCTCAGCCATCATTTGAGCTAGGATGCTGAAATTTGGGCACAATAGTGAGTAAGTACTTTGTCAAAAACGGTATTTTTTGTTTTTTGATTAATCAATTTATTGATAAGTTACTTAATTATTATTGATTTATTAAGTACTTATATATTTCCTTTCTCTTCTGGGCATATCTCAGGCAAATTTTTTTTTTTTTTTTTTTAATAAGTACTTATATATTTCCTTTCTCTTCTGGGCATATCTCAGGCACCTTTTGAGTTAGAAAGCTGATATTTGGACATGCTAATGACCAATTGATTTGGCTGTAAAGGATTTTGATTTGTAAAGGATTTGTAAAGGAAGGCCTTTGTAAAGGATTTTTTTGATTTATGGACTAATCAATAAATCGATTAATTATTTAATTATTCAATTAATAAATAATTTTTATTTTTTTTAATTTACAGATTCGGATGAAATGGTGGTGGTTTATGTATTCTATTAGCCAATTGATTAATTATTTAATTTTTTATGATTATTTATTTATTTTCATTATTAGTCATTTATTTATTTTCTTTCTCATCTGGGCAATATCTCAGGCACCTTTTGAGCTAGGAAGCTGATATTTGGACACGATAGTGACCAAGGGATGAGGCAATAAAGGATATTTTTCATTTACTGATTAATCAATTAATCCATTAATTAATTATTGATTAATAAATCGATTATTTAATTTTTTTATTAATGCCTTATTTAATTTAATTTTGAAAGTTACATCTTCAGATGAAGCACTTGTTGTTTAGTTATGCTATTAGCCAGTTTATTGAGAAAATATTTTATGATAATCTTTTATTGATTTTAATCATGCAATTAATCAATCAATTATTGTGCACCTCTCCTTCCCAATACAGTCTCTATGAGCTGCACGGCGGTATTGCCGGGTGCCGAAGGCCGAAGGCACCCCGGCAATGCCGCGCTGGAGGATATTTATTTATTTGGCATGGGGGCAATGTACTTTGAATGTATCTGTACTTGGTTAACCTATTTTTTCAAGTCATTTTTACAAACAAACTATTGAAGATCATCATTTCAAAAAGAAAATGCACGTTTTGTGTTGAAGTCAAGGCATGCAGTTTCAAAGTAGGCATTACAGAAGAAAGAATATACTCGTGAAGTCTAATATACAGTAAAATAAAAATAAAATTGTCATGAAATGGAAATTTACAATTATTTTCAGCTAACTGTCGAGCCTTGGTTCAAAGCTCAACCCAGCTTTAAACTGCTCCCCCTTGGTATTTCTGTAGGCAAGGTGATACATCATTGCCGGCTCAGCATGTCAAGTCTTAAAGAAAACCTCTGTGGGATCCTAAACATCCCCGGAATCATGCAAGCAGAAGGGACACTCATGGGTGTAGTCCTGCTGGAGCACATCGGAGAGGTGCTGCGGAACCCTCAATCAATCCAAGGCAGAGTTTAGCTCTGCAACAGTTTCAAAACAACAACAAAAACTAGAATGGCACTCTGACGTCACGACGTCGACTGATATGCCTGCCCCCACATTACATCATTATAATACTTGTATCAAGTTTGATTTAAATCCATTCAGCAGTACCAAAGTTAGCACATTTTTAGCTGACATGTCCTCTGACCTTTGACCTATTGACCCCTAAACAATCAGTTCATGTTTACATCATTGTATATACCTGTACCAAGTTTTAATTTAAATCCCTTCAGCTGTTCACAAGTTCACATTTTTACCTGACATGACCTCTGACCTCTGACCTCAGGACCCCCAAAATCTAATCAGTTAATCTTTACATCATTACACATATCTGTACCAAGTTTGAATTAGATCCCTTTAACCATTCTCAAGTTATAGACATATTACACTTTTACCTTTAACCTTTGACCTCTTGATCCCATAATGTAATCCATTTATCTTTACATCATTATACATACCTGTACCAAGTTTGAATTAGATCACTTCAGCCGTTCTCAAGTTGTAGACCTATTACAGAATTTGACCTTTGACCCCAAAATCTAATCACTTAATCTTTACAACATTATACATCATACTTGTACCAAGTTTGAATTGGATGACTTCAGCCATTCTCAAGTTTATAGACCAATTACAGACTTTGACCTTTGACCTCGACACCAAATTCTAGTTATTTCATCTTTACATCATTCCACATACACAACCGGTCAAAAGTTTTAGAACACCTCAATTTTTCCAGTTTTGGAACAATTATTGGAACAGACTGTTATTGCACCCTCTGAAGCATTATTTGGACAATATTGCACTGCAGGAAGTGGTATATTGCTATCATAATGGCGAGAAAAAGCCAATTAACAAAGGAAGACAAACAGACCATTTATAGCCCTTAAAAGTGTAGGTCTTTCCTTTAGAAAAATTGCAAAGAAAGTCAAGGTGTCAGTGAGTACAGTTTCCTACACCATCAAAAGGCACTTGGAAACTGGAGGAAACTGACAGGAAGAGGTCTGGCAGACCCAAAGCCACAACAGAATCAGAAGACAAGTTTCTGAGTCAACAGCTTGCGTGATAGGCGGCTCACAGGACAACAAGTTCAAGCACAGCTTAACACTGGTCGAAGTAAGCAAGTCTCAGTTTCAACTGTGAAGAGAAGACTTTGAGCTGCAGGTTTGACAGGTCGAGTGGCAGTAAGAAAGCCATCGCTAAGATGGCAAAATAAGAAAAAGAGGCTTGCCTGGGCCATGAAGCACCGCCAGTGGACAACTGAAGACTGGAAGAAGGTCTTATGGACCGATGAATCAAAATTTGAAATCTTTGGTTCATCACGCAGGGTTTTTGTATGCCATCGAGTAGGCGAAAGGATGGTTCCTCAGTGTGTGACACCAACTGTCAAACATGGAGGAGAAAGCGTGATGGTCTGGGGCTCTTTTGCTGGATCCAGAGTCGGCGACTTGCACAGAGTGACTGGCACCCTGAACCAAAAGGGCAACCACAGCATTTTGCAGCGCCATGCAATACCCTCTGGTATACGCCTAGTTGGTCAGGGGTTCATCCTACAGCAAGATAATGACCCGAAACACACCTCCAGGATATGACAAAACTACCTTCGAGGAAAAGAACAAGACGGTAGGCTTCAAATCATGGAATGGCCAGCACAGTCTCCAGACTTAAACCCCATTGAGCTGGATTGGGATGAACTGGCCAGAAGGGTGAAAGCAAAGCAACCTACAAGTGCAACACATTTGTGGGAACTTCTGCAACAGTGTTGGGAAGAACTTCCCAAACAATATTTGATTTCCATTGTAGAAAGAATGCCACGAGTGTGTTCGGCGGTTATATCTGCAAAAGGTGGCTACTTTGCCGAGTCCAAAATTTCAATTAAATTTTGTTAAACAAAATGATTCTATGATTTCTTTGTCTCCAATTGTTTATTTGTTCTATGCTTAATTTCAGAGTACATTGAGACATTAAACTGCATAAATTTCAATAAAAACTGGAAAAATTGAGGTGTTCTAAAACTTTTGCCCGATTAGTGTAAGTGTACCAAATTTGTTCAGAATCCCATCACTGGTTCACAAGTTATCGCGGCAACAGTATTTTTACCTAACAGGACCTCTGCCCTTTGACCTCGTGACCCCCAAAATGTAATCATTTCATCGTTACCTCATTATACATACCTGTACCAAGTTTAACTCAGATCCCTTTAGCCGTTCTTAAGTTATCGCAGCAACAAAAACCTATCACGGACGGCCAGACGGACAACCTGAAAACATAATGCCTCCGGCGACTTCGTTGGCATAAAAACCACATTCATCATCGGTTGAGCGATTGTGCTTTGTATGCTTTCATGGAAAGTAATCGGGGTCAAAGCTCGTCCCGAAGCTTGGTTAAGTCGATACGTTGGACACTGGGGAGCGACATTTATAACAATACGGATTATAGGCAACACAGACCTGGATGAATTCATGGAATACAAGGCCCATAAACGAGACAAATTTTACAACCAGTTTTATCTGGATTTAGTGAATCATCTGGATTTTGCTTACAAAAAGTATTTACACCCAGGAAGACATGGAAAACTTTGGATGCCTACAACTAGTTAACGTCTGTATGTTTCATTGATGTGGCTGTTTTTGTGGTCATCATGGCCATCAGTGGCCATCACATTGTATGAGTAAAGGTAAGCCTATAATACATCAATGAAATGGACACATGTTGGTAGAGCAGACAAGCATGACGTTATACATGTTAACGTCATGCTTATCTTCTCCGCCATTTCCTTCAATACTCCCAGATGTTTATCCCGCCCCAAGCTTTACCTCCTTTTGTCAATACCAAAAAAAAACCACCAACTAATGTGGAAGACAACTAGAGAACTAATACCGGCAGACAGGGCACCCAATTTAATGTCCATCTGAGGGATGGAATACACATCCATGAATCACCATGCAGTGTAAACTACCGGAATGGCACACTTTTATAGCTGGGTCGGGATTCGAACTCAGGCTAGCTCGCTCAGCGAGGCAACTGTGCATACCCATAGCCTATAGGCCATCCTATCAGCCCTTACCACAAGGTACGAAATCCAAATTTTAAACTTGTATCAACATTTGGTAGTTCACCATGGCTAAACATCCATCAGAGGACCTCTTTGTGACGAATCGCCCTGCCTGCATAGCACCAGAGTTTGAAGCCAGACTACGCAGCTCCACGGGTAAGTGCACTACTTATGCACCCATGTGTTGGGCTCGGGCTGGCAAGTGGAGCATGTTTATTGCAAACCTTCTGAAGCAGAGATAATGCTTACGTACATGTTTTTGGTTCAACCACACTTGAGCACACCTGTTTACCCTGGGTTTGAATCTTGGCCAAGCTACAAACCGTCACTCTCGTGTGTCGCACACAGGGCGATACAAGACCGCGTGCACCGATCATCGGAGGGCCGGTAAGCTGGAGCACCAGTCCACGAGCATTATTTGATGAATACAAAGATCCCAGAGTATCCATGATAAATAGGTAGGTTATCGCTGGCACACCAACATAACATTGATGGTATATTTGAAGAAAATGAAAAAAAGACCAACAAGTTGGAGAATGTACAAAGGACCGCCACACTAAGCCAGGGTCCGGAACACGCCATACGTGAACAATCGCAATGTCAGCCGTCAGGAAAGGAGCTTCCAAGCCCAGTGGAGAAACGACACAGATCCACAAGAACCTCGGTGAGAATGAAAACTACAAAGTAGCACTTCCTTAACAACACGGTATTTCAAAAGTGCAAGTAACTTGTCATTCAAGAGTATGGACAAGTCCTGGGAAATGACCATACCCCACCTATACGCAATTTTCCTTCAAACATGAATACGTGATACCTGCTCACAAAGTCAGGCACGTGACGAGGAACATTTCTTCTAGTTAGTATAGTACAAGGTAAGCCTGGCGTTGTCTAAACGGTTAAGCCTAAGGTGGCTGTCCCAGGGTCCTGAGTTAAAGCCCCTGCTCCTCTGCTGAATTAACACCAGGTAAGTTGACTCAGCATGTCATCCTTCCGAGGCTGGCAAAATGAGTACCAGCTGACTGGTAATACTAATAGAGGGCATTGTATCAGCGGCACAGCCAAGTCCCCAGAAAATGACGCAACCAGCAACCACAGGTTCATGGTGGGACCACCAGCAGGAGATTGTGCCCCCCCCCCCCCCCCAGTACCTTCTACACAAAAGGGAGGACTTTTGAGATAGCATAAACCATTAAATTCAGTACTACACTCGCATCAAAGGTAATGATCAGGAAAACTTCAGAACATAATTTATTTTTTTCAAAGGCAAAAAAAAATAAAGAAATAATCAAATAATTATTCAGCAGGAGAAAACAGTTCGACAAAATACGACCAACATACGTGGCCTTGTCGAAACAAAAGTAACATCCGAGGTTTGGATCCCATTTACTACTTCAAATTCCGTTCACTCCAATTATATCCAAGTTTATATTGCCGACTCCACTGAGAAACGTCTTTTTGCGTTTTACGTTATTTGCTCGATCTCAGAATGGACTCGAGCACCAGAGAGCGAGGGTTGAACCACATAGTTGACTAGTTCAATCCAGCGGTTTCTCTCAAGAGCAACAACACGCCATCAAGCGCGGCCTTACTCTACTGCACAAACGGCAGCGCCGCATCGTTCAAAAAGAATGATGCTCATCCAAACCCGGACGACAATAATGTCCTCGTCGACGACTGGGGCCACCCTCACCTCCCGCGGAGAACGCGCTTGGCGCTCCAAGCTCGCAATGCTGCGCTGAGCATCCCAGGCGCTGCGCATCATGGCGCCACACAACACCTCCAAGTCGCTCGCGCGCAAACACGGCACCTCCGTTACGCAGCCTTCCGAGCAATGACGTCAGGCAAAACTCCTTGCGAAGAGGAGCACGTGCTTAAGATTTTTATTCTATTAAAATTCTGAAATGTATTTTGTCTCTCAGATCGCTGGCGACCGTTTTCTCTGATAAATCTGAAATACTAAACCAACTAAAGTGATTTCAACTTGACAGGAAGGAAAAGCTTGTGTTGGGCTATTTACATTAATATGCTTATAAAAGCGATATTTTCGATTTTGGAACAACCACAGACGTCTGTACGTACAGTTGTATAGACAAGGAAAAAATACGAAGTGATTGAATGCATTTTTCATAAATTGAAGAGAAAGTACTGTCGCTAAGTATATCGTCAGGACAACAAACACTGAACAAGACAACAGAGACGTTGTGACTGTTTATCGGCTTCAATCATAGACTTTCAAATACAAGTTTGAAATAAAAATAAATAAAGGTACATTAATCTCTTCAATAATTCCTTGAGGCCTCTTTAGTTTTATTATTCATACAAAAACAGTCATATTTTCCCATTCAATGGGAACATGTTTTTACACAAAAGCTTTTTCTGACCACGATTTGGAAGTTTTTTGTTCGTAATCACTATTCTAATGCACATACGCATGTGCTTCATCAAATAGTTTGTACTTTAACTTGTACCAAGCAAAACAACTAATCCGCATTCTCAACAAAGCCAAATGGGTGAAGCAACCCTCTTAAGGGTTGACCGTTTAGCACTTCGTTCCCTTAGGATAAGAGGAATGCGAGGTTGAGGTAATAATTTTTGGAATAAAGCGCGGTGTTACGCGCGCTGCTTGCAAGCAAGGAGGAAGCGGACAAAGCGGTAATTTGTAAGAGTCTTTATTCAAGAGCTCACTGTAACACTCAGCTGCTCAGCTCAAGGCTGCGCGCCCCGTGTATATCGTGAGGCCACGCCTCTCTCCCGGGCGTGGCCCACCCCCACTTGGTGTGCGGGGTGATGTCACCACGTCAGTGCTTTCGTGTCCGCCACACGCGCCCCCCCAGAATCCCCGCGCACCTGAAGGGTCAGTTTGCGGGGCAAACGGCGGACCCGGCCGAAGCGCCCCCTGGCGACTGGCGGCGTCTGGGATGCAGGGATGCCATCTGGGATGCCTCTGGCTGCCCCTGGGATGGGTGCAGGACCGGGGGGCGGCGTGGCGGCGGGGTTGGCGGTGCCGGGGGTCCGCCCGCAGGGGGGCGGCCCCGACGCGGGGGTCGGGCCACTGGCGGTGGATGGTCCACGTCGAGGTGGGCCGGCTTGAGGCGGTCCACAGAAACGCGGTCAGGAGTACCGCCGATGTCCAGGGTGAAGTGCTTCACCCTGGTCTCCAGCACGCGGAAAGGCCCGTCGTACGGGGGCCGCAGTGGTGTCCGGTGGGCATCGTGGCGGACGAAGACGTACGCCGCCGTGCGAAGCTCCGGGGCGACGTGCGTCGGTGGGTGCCCGTGGCGTGCCGTTGGCACCGGGGCGAACCTCTGGGCAGTCTCCTGCAGAGCGGAGCGCTGCTGTGCCGTGGACCATGGTGCCGTGGAGTCGGGGAGGAACTCGCCCGGCACCCGCAGCGGTTGCCCGAAGACCAACTCCGCCGCGGATGCGCGCAGGTCCTCCTTGGGCGCCGTCCGGAGGCCCAGCAGGACCCAGGGGAGCCTGTCGACCCAGCCGCCGTCGCGGAGGGTGGCCCGGAGCGCGGCCTTCAATGAGCGGTGAAATCGCTCACACAGGCCGTTAGCCTGGGGGTGGTAGGCCGTGGTTTGGTGCAACCGGACCCCAAGCCCCTGCGCGACCGCCCCCCAGAGCTCCGAGGTGAACTGGGGGCCGCGGTCGGTCAAGATGTCTGAGGGGGTGCCGAACCAGGTGACCCAGGTGGCGATGAAAGCCTGCGCGACGTCCGCCGCCGTCGTCGACGCCAAGGGCACAGCCTCCGGCCACCGGGTGGTGCGGTCCACCATGGTGAGGACGTGGGTGAAACCCCGCGAGGGGGGCAGAGGTCCCACCAGGTCCACGTGAACGTGGTCAAACCAGCGTTCCGGCACCGTAAACGGGGCCAACGGGGCCTGGGTGTGCCGGTGCACCTTGGCACGCTGGCACGCGAGGCACGTCCTGGCCCAGCCGCGGACGGCCTTCCGGAGGCCATGACAGACGAATTTGTCGGCGGTCAACCTTTGGGAGGCCCTCGCGCCCGGGTGGGACAGGCCGTGGATGGCGTCAAACACCTGGCGCTGCCAGCCTGCGGGCACGATGGGGCGAGGCCGCCCGAGGGAGACGTCGCACAAGAGGGCCGCGCCCGCGCCGTCGAACGGCACCTCAGTGACGCGGAGGCCCGTGACGGCGGTCCGCAAGGCCTGGACGCCGGGGTCAGCGGCCTGGTCCGCTGCCATCCGGGCATAGTCGATGCGTGGCTGCGTGGGCGACGGCCCGGGAAAGGCAATCCGCCACCGGGTTGTCCTTCCCTGCGACGTGCCGGATGTCCGTCGTGTACTCGGACACGGCTGAGAGGTGACGCTGCTGCCGGGCCGACCATGGCTCGGTGACCTTGCCCATCGCGAAGATCAGCGGCTTGTGGTCGACGAAGGCCGTGAACGCACGGCCCTCGAGCAGATGGCGGAAGTGCCTTACCGCCAAGTGAAGCCCGAGCAACTCGCGGTCGAAGGTACTGTAACGGCGTTCGGGCGGGCGAAGCTGCCGGCTAAAGAACGCCAGCGGTTGCCAAGCTCCACGCACCCATTGCTCGTGCACCGCGCCCACTGCGTAGTCCGAGGCGTCGGTGGTGAGGGCGATCGGTGCATCGGGCGCCGGGTGTGCGAGCATGGTGGCGTTAGCCAAGGTGAGCTTCGCGCCCGTGAACGCCGCGTCCATCTGCTCGGTCCAGGTAACGTCGCCTTTGCCCGGCTTACCTCGGAGAGCTTCGTGCAGGGGGCGCAGGAGCTGGGCGATACGGGGAAGGAACCGATGGTAAAAGTTCACCAAGCCCAGGAACTCCTGCAGCCCCCTGATCGTGCGGGGGCGCGGAAAGCCCGTCACCGCCTCCACCTTGGCCGGCAGGGGGACGGCTCCGTGCCTGGTGACGCGGTGCCCCAGAAAATCGATTACGGCGACGCCGAACCGGCACTTTGCGGGGTTCACAATCAGGCCATGCTGGCCCAGGCGTTCGAAGAGCGTGCGGAGGTGGTGTAGGTGCTCTTCGCGGGACGCGCTGGCGACGAGGATATCGTCCAGGTAGACGTATACAAAATCCAAGTCGCGCAGGACGCTGTCCATCAGCCGCTGGAACGCCTGAGCCGCATTCTTCAGACCGTAGGGCATCCGCAGGAATTTGAAGAGTCCGAATGGCGTGATGAACGCCGTCTTCGGGACGTCCTCCAGCCTGACAGGGACCTGATGGTAGCCGCGTATGTGGTCCACCTTCGAGAAGAAGGACATGCCCGCCAAACGGGCGGAAAAGTCCTGAATGTGGGGGACGGGGTAGCGGTCGGGGGTGGTGGCGTCATTGAGACGGTGATAGTCCCCGCACGGTCGCCATCCCCCGCCGGGCTTCGGCACGATGTGCAGCGGCGACGCCCAAGCACTCTCCGAGCGCCGAACGATGCCGAGTCGCTCCAGAGTAGCGAACTCCGCTTTTGCTACCGCCAGCTTCGTCGGCTCGAGGCGGCGTGCCCGGGCGTAGACCGGTGGCCCAATGGTGGGGATGTGATGGGCCACCCCGTGCTTGACGGCCCCCGCCGAGAAGGTGGGCTGCGTGAGGGCCGGGAAGCCGGCGAGGAGGCGGGTGAATTCGTCCGCTGCCGGAAGCGTACAGATCAACGTGGCCGGAACCGAACCGTTCGGCAAGCCACTTGGCAAGCCGCTCGGTGAGCTGCTCGACGAGCTGGGCAGCGCACAAGCGAGCGAGCTGAACGTCTCGGCCTGGACAAGACGTCTGTGCTTTACGTCGACCAGGAGCCCATTGGCGCACAGGAAGTCCGCGCCAAGCAATGCCATGGGCACGTCGGCGGTGACGAACGACCATCGGAAAACCTGCCCTCCGAACCGCAGAGAGAGGCAGCGTTTTCCGTACGTACGGATGGGCGTCCCGTTCGCGGCAAGCAGCGCGGGGCCCCCGCCCGCGGCGTGCTTGTCCGACGTACCGGCAGGAACGACACTCACCTGCGCTCCCGTGTCGCACAGGTAACGGCGCCCGGATAATGTGTCCGTTATGAACAGCAGGCTGCTCGAACGGCCGGCGCTCATTGCCACTATTGAGTGCCGGCCCGGGCGTTTCCCGACCTGTTGAAGGAGCATGGCGGATGACACTGTCGAGCCTCGTGGCCGAACTTGGCGTGGAACCAGCACCAGGTGGTGGAGCTGGAGGAGTGCGGCTGGCTCCGCCAGGCCGCTGGAGCCGGCGGTTTTCCCCGCGGTGGCGGTTTTCGCCACGGCGGTGGGCGGGGCGTGGCGGCGGCCACGAGGTGCGTATCAGCATGCTGTGTATGCTGTGGAAGCTGATGCTGTGGATCAGCATCAGCCTCGGGATCCATGAGGTGGGCCGCACCGACTCTCGCCCGCGTGTCCGAAGCCGCGAAGTACCTGTCTGCCTCGGCGGCCAATGCTCGAGGTTCCGTTAGCACGGTCCCGGCCAACGTGAGGCGTACCTGTGCTGGAAGTTGGCGACGGAAAAGCGCCCGGAATAGAGAACCAGGGGCTTCGTCACCCAACAGCGACAGCATATGGTCCATTCGGACCGACTGGCGCGTGTCGCCGAGCTCGGGGAGATCCAGGAGGCGGTCGGCCCTGTGCGTCCTCCGTGAGGCCGAACGTGGCTAGGAGCAGCCGCTTGAGTGCCTCGTACTTGTGGCCGTCCGGTGGGTGGCGAAGGACGGACACAACTCGAGCGGCCGTGCCAGGCCCGAAGGAGGCGACGACGTGGCAGTAGCGCGTGTTGTCGCCGGTGAGGCGCCGAAGCTGAAACTGGGCTTCGGCTTGGACGAACCAAACTTCGGCCTGGGCCTCCCAAAATTCGGGAAGTTTAACCGACATCGCGTTGTTGGCCATGGCAATGGCGTCGTGTTTGGAAGGATCGCTATGGCAGATCCAACGTCGAGGTCACCAGTAAAGCGCGGTGTTACGCGCGCTGCTTGCAAGCAAGGAGGAAGCGGACAACGCGGTAATTTGTAAGAGTCTTTATTCAAGAGCTCACTGTAACACTCAGCTGCTCAAGGCTGCGCGCCCCGTGTATATCGTGAGGCCACGCCTCTCTCCCGGGCGTGGCCCACCCCCACTTGGTGTGCGGGGTGATGTCACCACGTCAGTGCTTTCGTGTCCGCCACAGGAAAATATTTTGGCCATGGTGCCGGCGATAGTTCACCTACTCTTCATAAAGGACACCATGAGATCTTTCACATCCACCAACTAATTCCGGCAGACTGGACGCCGTGTTTAACATCCATCCGAAGGACAGCTCACGTCAACAGTGGAATTCCATCCTCAAGAGACACACAAATTGATGAATGACCCTGCCTGAAAACAGGGAAAACATGGCATCAAGAGACTGCTTTCTCTGCATGAACAGATCACTCTTTCACGAACACCTCCATGTTCTATTCTATTCAATATCCCGACCCAGATACACCGTAACATGTAAAGTGTGGGATTTTGCATCTGGTGTTCTCCAACTGGAAGGCAAACCCAATTAATGAGAATGTCATGTTCCTCAGCATAGCCTACACCTGACATGTCTCAGTTCTTCCAAGACAGGCATCATCATCTGAAAGACATTCCCCTCCTCTACCCTCACTCATCTCTCACTCCGAAAAGATCTCTCAAACCTAAAGTTTCTCTACACTCATCTCTCAAGCCCAAAGGTCTCTTCGAGGCAGACTTAGCTATTTGTGTAATGTGTGGATTCCAGGATAAATTTGATGTTAGGGTAATACCTAGTAAGTTGGTTGAATCACGTGTTGTAATTGTCTTTCAAAGGAGATTTGAGAGTTGAGAAGAGTGTTAGAGAGAGATGGAAAGAAATTGAGTTTTAGAAGCATTAAACTTAACCTGATTATATTTGCCCCACTGGGAAATCTTGTCCAAATCTGAATTTAAAGAGGTGGCTGTGATCAAACGAGATGCAGATCGAGTGAGGAAAGATGGGGCAGATGGGAAAAACATGGAGGAATGTAATGTTGAGTCATCAGCATACGAGTGCATTTGGCTATTTGTAGAAGAAAGAAGGTCTTGTAGCGGCTACCGCTGGGTTTACACAATCGCCTTGCACCTACCAAGGACGCGGAGCGATCACCATGCCAGGCTCGTCCAGGACGCCCGGGCAGGCCCGCTCTCAACTTGCCAGGCCTCGTCCGGGACGCCCGGGCATGCCCCCTCTCGCCTTTCCTGGGCAAACGCTCCGGGATAATGTGTATATATATTGCTGCCCGATAAACGGGCTTTTCAGAGTACCCGAGTTGTTTTGTGACAATAAAGAAACTCGGACGAATTCCAGCTTTTTGTCGCGTCCATTCTTCCGATTTACGTGGGAGCACAGCTCCTACAGTCTTTGATAAAAAGAAGGAAGAGTGTTGGAGATAGGACTGAACCCTCAGGGACACCGCCGTTGATAGAGAAGGAGGAGATGTTGAACCAACAACAATTACGGAGATAGAGTGGTCGGAGATAAAGCTCGATATGAGGGAGCCGAAAGATGGAAGCTTGGATATCAGATCTTTATGACAAACTCTGTCAAAGGCTTTTGAGATATAAAGGCTTGCAACAAAGGATTCCCCAAAGTCTCTCAGAAAAGAGGGCCAGACATTCATATGTGTAAGAAAGGATATCACCAGTAGATCTTGTCTTGCGAAAGCCATATTAGAGGGGTCAATATATGGTTGAACCACCAAAAAATTGATATAAAAGGTTTTTCAATGGATTCTGGTACCATTGGGCATGCTAAATAACATACTAAAAATCTAGTAACATCTGACTTCCGAAAAGGGGTCATTTTCAAGATGGCGTCAAAGATGGCCGCCAGGAGCTTAAAATAATAATAATAATAACAATTCATTTATTTTGTATAGCGCTTTTCATGAAGCCCAAAGGCGCTTTGACTGAGTGCAAAACATAATGCATAACAAAACATGAAAACAACAATTGCAAAAAGAAAAGAATCAATAGGGAAATATTTAAAGCAAAAGGAGGGAGAAGGAGAAGTGATAGTCAGGGGTTAAATGCTGTGGGTTGAATGTTGAATGCAGTGCTGAACAGGTGGGTCTTTAGTGATGTTTTGAATGTGGTGAGTGAGGAGGAGTCTCTGATGGTGTGAGGTAGTGTGTTCCAGAGGGTGGGAGCAGCGATGGAGAAGGCCCTGTCCCCCCAGGATCTGAATTTGGTCCGGATGGGGGGGGTCAGGAGGTTGGTACCAGCAGAGCGGAGGTTGCGGGTGGGAGTGTGTCTGGAGAGGAGGTCAGCCAGGTAGGATGGGGCCAGGTTATGGAGGGCTTTGTAGGTCAAGAGGAGGATTTTGTACTGGATTCTCTGGGAGATGGGGAGCCAGTGAAGCTTGTAAAGGATGGGGGTGATGTGGTCACGGGTCCGGGAATGGGTGAGTAGACGGGCAGCGGAGTTCTGAATGTATTGGAGTTTATTGGTGATTGTTGAGGGTGAACCATAGAGGAGGCTATTGCAGTAGTCCAGACGGGAGGTGATGAAGGCGTGGATGAGGGTTTCTGCAGCCGTGGAGGAGAGGGATGAGCGGAGACGGGCGATGTTTTTCAGGTGAAAGAAGGCTGCCTTTGTGATCTGTTTAGTGTATTTGTCGAAGGAGAGGGTTTGGTCAAAGATGACGCCAAGATTCCGGATGAGAGGGGAGGTGGATACTGGGATACCGTCGATGTTGAGGGCAAAGTTATGGGTGGATTTTGTGAGCGTTTTTGGGCCAATGATGATTATTTCAGATTTATCACAGTTAAGTTTGAGGAAGTTGATTTGAAGCCAGGATTTTATTTCAGAGATGCAGTTTGTCAGGATAGAGTGGGTGTCGGTGGAGACGGACTTGGTGGAGATGAAAAGCTGGATGTCATCGGCGAAGCAGTGGAATTGGAGACCATGACGGCGGATTAAGTGACCGAGGGGGGACAGGTAAAGGATGAAGAGGAGGGGGCAAAGAACTGAACCTTGGGGGACACCTTGGGGGAGGGGAGCAGTGGGGGATTTGCAGTTATTGATGGAGATGAACTGGCGTCTGTCAGAGAGGTATGATTTAATCCAAGAGAGGGCAGTGCCGGTAACGTTAAAGGTGGATTCAAGTCGGGTGAGGAGGATGGTGTGATCGATGGTGTCAAAGGCAGCGCTGAGGTCGAGGAGGACGAGAATGTTGAGGTTGCCAGCGTCAGAGGAGAGGAGAAGGTCGTTGGTGATTTTGAGGAGAGCAGTTTCAGTACTGTGGTTGGAGCGGAAGCCGGATTGGAATGTTTCATTCAGGTTATTGGCAGAGAGGTGATGTTTGAGTTGAGCGGCTACAGCGCGTTCCAAAACTTTTGACAGAAAGGGTAGGTTGGAGATGGGTCTGAAGTTATTTAGGGTGTCAGGGTTGAGTCCAGGTTTTTTCAGAATGGGGGTAACAGCAGCAATTTTGAGGGATGGTGGGATGATACCTGTAGACAGGGAGGAGTTTATCTATCTATAATTCCAGTAATCTCTGTGTGTATGTTTGTATGTTTGTCTGTGACCGCTGTTTCTCGACAACCACGGGTCCGATATACTTTAAACTTGCCAGGTATATTGCTGGGGACCCGAGGATGTGCCTTTTCAAGGTTTCATATTAATCGGAGAAGTAGTTACCGAGCTATGTCCAAAAAACGATTCAACCAATCAGAGAGCAGCGAGCTATCACGTGTGCCGAACGTGGCGAACAGACTCTGCCTCGGACGGCACATTTGAGAGCGTATTCATTTATTTCACGTTGGCAAACTATGTTGCCGCTATGTTGGCGTTAAACGATGTTTTAAAACTAATTAAAACTAATTTGCGATTCTTTCGCTTTCCTGCGCGTTTGTGCATGCTATGGCGATTTCTTTACCAAACTCCGCAAGCCGTTCGCTTTGGACCAAACCATTTCATGTAAATAGAGGGGGGGGATTGTCACCGTACTCGCAAGCCGTTCGCTTTGGACCAAACCATTTCATGTAAATAGAGGGGGGGGATATAATTTTAGATATAGATATAGTACGGGCATGCCCTAGTTGTTGCAATGATAAGTGGAGAGAGAGCAGGGAGGGAGGCCTTGACAAAGCTGGAGGGGATGGGGTCAAGAGTGCAGGTGGCAGTTTTCATTCCTATGATGAGTTCAGAGAGGTCAGTAGGGGAGACCAGGGAGAATTGAGACAGGGGAAGGCAGGATAAGGGGGGGCAGGTGGTTGGAGGGGGAGCGGGTGCGGCGGTGGTCAAGCTGTTGTAGATGTTGTCAATTTTGCGTTGGAAGAAAGAAAGGAAGGAGATGCAGTTGTCTACTGTGAATGACTGGGTGGTGGTGTCCAGGGGGCGGAGGAGTTTGTTTATTGTCGAGAAGAGTGCTTTTGGGTTTCCGGAGCCAGAGTGGATAATTTGAGAGTAGTAGGCGGAGCGGGCGTGGGAGAGGGCATCTTTGTAGTGTTGTAGGTGGTCCTTGTAGGCTTGGGAGTGAACTGTGAGACCTGTTTTATTGCGGAGTCTTTCAAGTTGGCGAGCACGAGTTTTCATCAGGCGGAGTTCAGGGGTAAACCAGGGAGCAGAATGGGTGAAAGAAACTGTTTTGGTTTTTACAGGTGCAAGCTGGTCAAGGCAGGAGGAGAGAGTGGGGTTGTAGTAGTCAGTGAGGTCGGAAGGGGTGTGGAGGTCAATGAAGGGAGAAGTGGACATTTTTTCAGAGAGGGTGGATGAGAATGAGGTAGGTGAAAGAGCGTTTAGCTTACGGAAGTTGATAGTGCGATAATGTCTTGGTGTTGGGGTGGGGATGTTGATGGTCATAGTGATGGCTAAGTGGTCAGAGAGGGTGAGGTCGGAGCCAGAGAGATGGTGCAAAATTAATCCAGTGGAGCAGACAAGGTCCAAAATGTGACCACGGATATGCGTAGGAAAGTTGACATGTTGAGTGAGGTTAAAGCAGGTGAGTAAATCAGTGAAGTCAGTGGTTATTGTGGAGTCAGTGGAGTCCATGTGGATATTGAAATCACCAAGGAGGAGGATTGTGGGGGAGAGGGAACATAGCTGGGTCAGAAAGTAGGAGAAGTCAGACAGGAATAATGGGTGTGGTTTGGGAGGGCGGTAGACGACAGCCATGACTGACTGCGTGCGACCAGAGAGTTTAAAAGCCAGGTGTTCAAAGGATGAGGATGAGGCGATGGGGATGAGGCTGGTCCTGATGTCTTGATGGTGGATAACGGCAATTCCACCACCTCGGAATTGCCGTTATCCACCGCAAAATCCACCGCAAAAAAATCCACCGCAATTGCAAAATGGCCATATCTCAATTATTATTCAACCTAGAAAGGTGGTTTTGGTGTCTAACCCTAGGTTTTAGGGCCCAAGGAATCCAATTGAATCAATAAAATTACCATCAGTTAATTATTTATTGACAAGTCCAAGATGGCATCCCAAGGTGACATCCTGATCCACTAAAATGGCTCTGTCGAATAGTAGTTAACCTAGAGAGATTTTTTCAATGTGTATACCTAGGTTTAAGGCACCGGGAAATCATCAAAATTACTTAAATAAGCACAAAGTAATCAGGTAATCCAGTAAGCCAGGTTTACCAGCCCATTAGTCATTTGTTGTCTTATACGGTTAGTCGCTATTCATCGTCATCACCAGCTAATGAACCAAGTGTGTGTTTCAGATTGGAGATAAGAGTGTAATGTGTCTACACCACTGCCACCTGTGACTCCAGTCCACAGTATTCAGTGATCATTACAGACAAAGGTTTGTACAAAGCTTGAGAGGTTATGGCAAGGGACAGACTATTTTATATTGGGGAGAGGGGGGGGGGGGGAACTGAAAAATCTGACAAACAATTTATTTTCATCTCAAAAGGAATAAGCATATTATTTGGTACATGTCTGCATAAACAAAATCCATATTTTTTAGACATTTCCAAAATAAATGTACACAACTTTTCCCAGCTACAGCCTGGGGGGGGGGGGGGGGCAGAGGGCCCTCCATGTGTTCAGTGTAGTAGGACTGTGCCACCCATAAGGGTGGCTTTTTGGCAATTTGAGTATATTCAAGGGTGTGGAAAATTCCATGTGTTGTATATTCAAATTTTGTCACAGTTAACTCTCAGTTAACTGTCAGTGGCCATCTTCAGGAAACAAAAATAATTTGGAAGTCAGAGTTTTGTACTAATTTTGGGGGGTTAGGTGGTTACTTTCCATATTACGTTACGTTACGGTTACGACCATTGTCTTTGATGGCTATGAGGAAGGGCCGTCCATTAAAGACAACACGCATCAGAGAAGAGGACACAATATTCATCCCATTGTCAGCTTCACTGCTGAGACAAAGTTCTCAGGCAAGAAGGAGGAGGTCCTGTCAAGAGATATCAATAAACAGAGACTGATCGGGATGATAAGTGATGAACTGAGAGAAAGGTATTGCACTGTGGTCAATGCACCTGGAGATGCTGACGTAGATATAGTAAAGGCTGCAGTGGAGGCATCTCTTCTACACACCACTACACTGATTGGAGAAGATACTGTCCTCCTTGTCTTACTCCTTTACTATGCGCAGGGAGACAGTAAGAGCCTTTATTTCAGATCAGACAAGTCCAAAGCTGATGGCAGTTTTAAAGTGTATGACATCAACCGTCTAAAATAAATCCTCGGACATGACATGTGTTCTCAGTTGATATTCATCCATGCCATGACTGGTTGTGACACGACTTCTCGGATTTTTGGTGTTGGCAAAAAGACTGCTTTCCAGAAGCTTGTAAAAGGAGACCCTGTCCTTCGGTCTTGTGCCAACACATTCACCATCCCAAACCAGACCACAGAGGTGATCGATGACCTTGGATGCCGAGTAATGGCTATCCTCTTTGGTGGCAAGTGCAAAGATTCCCTTGCAACAATGCGATATAACACCTTCAGCAAGAAGGTTGTCTCTGCTTCGTCTTTTGTAACACCCGAACGTCTGCCCCCAACTGAATCTGCTACCAAACTTCACTGTCGTAGAGCGTACTACCAGATCATGGTGTGGATGGGAAAAGAAGTGGGTATGGATGCCATGAAATGGAGGTGGAGCCTGCAGGATAATCAGTTTGTCCCACTTATTTCAAGAATGAACGCTACTCCAGACAGTCTCTTGAAGGTCATTCATTGTAACTGCTCCACTGCCTGCAAGACACTCCGCTGCTCTTGTAGACGATATGGACTACCATGTATTACTGCCTGTGGACCGTGCTAACTTGAAGAATGTGACAATCCACATAACAAGTTTCTTCCAGAGGAGTCGGAGGATGACGATGAATAGCGACTAACTGTATAAGACAACAAATGCCTAATGGGCTGGTAAACCTGGCTTACTGGATTACCTGATTACTTTGTGCTTATTTAAGTAATTTTGATGATTTCCTGGGTGCCTTAAACCTAGGTATACACACTGAAAAAATCTCTCTAGGTTGACGACTATTCGACAGAGCCATTTTAGTGGATCAGGATGTCACCTTGGGATGCCATCTTGGACTTGTCAATAAATAATTAACTGATGGTAATTTTATTGATTCAATTGGATTCCTTGGGCCCTAAAACCTAGGGATAGACACCAAAACCTCCTTTCTAGGTTGAATAATAATTGAGATATGGCCATTTTAAGCTCCCGGTGGCCATCTTGGACGCCATCTTGAAAATGACCCCTTTCCGGAAGTCAGATGTTACTAGATTTTTAGTATGTTATTTAGCATGCCGAATGGTACCAGAATCCATTGAAAAACCTTTTGTATCAATTTTTTGGGGGTTAGGTGAGTTTTTTTCGTATATTGACCCTACTAATATTTCATTTTATCAACATAATCATATGAAATTCTAATCATCAGTCTTACCATTGGTGTCCTCAAACCAATACGGTCCCAGCATATCCCATCTGGGATTCAATGCACAGAAACAAGTGGACTTGCGGTCCTTGAGAGACATCTCAGACACCTCAAGAGGCTCAGCACTCCCAGAATATGTTTTTGTGATTGTTGATAGTCCCATTCAAATGGAAGTGTGCTTCATCACTGAACTACAAGGAAGTGTACATTTCCATTCAGTCACTGAACCAATCACACATTATTACTCATCTTGCCATGTCATTCTGAGTTAGGTTATGCCTTACAGATATGATGTAAGGGTACAGCTTGAGTTCAGAAGTGAGAATGCGTCACACAGATGAGGCTGAGATCGCCAGTTCTCGGGAACGCCGACGGTGGGATTTCTTTGGACTTTCGATAGCAGACTCTCACAAGATCAATGTTCCCTTGGTCCTTAATAACACTTTGTGGGCAGCCACTGTTGCCTTTACTTTAATTTTTCACGCTTCCATGTGCTCCACAAAGTGCTCCACAAACCGCTGAATGGTCCCATTGGAAGGTCCATTATGGGTGGGAACATTGTACTACTGACAGTATCATTGGCGCACCTGCATGTAGGATTTTGTCTCAAACCATAAAGTCACAATTTTCCCTTTTTGTTCCACTGTGAACAGCATAGTTGACGTAGGGTCCTTCTGACTACTTGTTAGAAATGGCATACCACCACCACCACCACCACCATAACCTCCAAGAGAGAAGGGTGTAGCATTAGAAATGACAGAATATCAAGCTGCTCAAATAGTCCACTTTTTTGTAACACCCTGTATAACTCCCGGGAGGAGATCAAGACAGGTGTGATGACCTAGATTTGATAGTAAAGCAGCTTGCAAGGGTTTGACTTACCTTAGTGGCGGATACTGTGATCTCTAAGGTGTTGGTGGCCAACTTACCTAGATGGCCTGAAGGAAGAAGCAACCCTTCACTGTCAGCATGGTCAAAAACATTCCCCTTTTACTTTTAACCACCCTCCCCCCCCCCCCCCCCCCCCCTGCTAGTGTGGATCTATATAACCAATTTACCCGCCGCTCTGCGTTCTGGTGCTGTATCAGTTAAGGCCTGGCCCTGGAATTTTTGTTCTGTGCCTTTACACAATCTCAAGGCTGCGTGGTGTGGCTTCCCCAGAAGGTCTCCGTCTGCTCTCTAATGAGACACTCCCAACTGCTGGGCCCATCTACGGAGCTATCAGTCAGTGCCTCGCTCTATGTTGAATTATGGGGAGCCATCTGTGGCTCCCCCACAAGTGCCCTCGTTGGCATGTGGCACCTCGGGTCCTTTGCATGGGCACCCGGGTCCGACTACGCCAAATTTCCTGCTCCTCTAGGCTGCATGGCCTGCTCGGGCTCGGTGCACATCCAGTGCAGAGGGGCCCCTTCTAAACCAACTTACCATGAGCCACACCCCCAGTCCATCAATTAATTTTGCACCCATTAAGCAAAACTTTACTGCTTTCAGCACCAACACCAGAACACCACGCAGTGCTGAAACAGCTGGATTCCCAATATCTATTCCTTGGGCTAACCCAGAATCACTTTCAGCAGAGATTAGCTTCCAACTCATTCACACCTTCGCACCATAAAATTCACACCTCATTCACATGGGCTTCACCCCTAGCCTGGTGTTGGCTTATCGGTTAGGGTGCCGGCTTGGGATCCTAGGATCCTGGGTTTGAATCCCGGTCGATCGCTGAATTAATGCCAGTGGGTTGACTCAGCCTGTCATCCTTCCGAGGTCGGCAAATTGAGTACCAGTTCACTGGTAACTCCCTGTGTGTCGCAAGAGGCGACTCACAGGGTTGGCGGCAGGAAGGGCATCCGGCCATAAAACATTGCTTCAAAAAAAAGGGGACCAAGGGGACCAAGGGGACCAAGGGGACCAAGGTGCCGGAAAAAGGCCAACCCCTGCTCTGCGGGAAAAATGGCCTCTAAAGGTGGTTCTTCTATTCACATGGGCTTCACCACATCACTCGCCTCCCTTTCCGAAGTAGGCCTATGTAGGCCACCTCTTTTACAAACAAAATATACACTTACTGGGACTCAACTTCAAGCCTGCCTGCCTGAGGTACCCAAGCACCTGGTCCAAATTGGCGATGACTTGTTTAAATATTTTAGCATGTGCCATGTACCAGGACATCATCCACATACAGACTTGGCATTTACTATGGCATTTTTTTTTGTGGGGGTGAACTTACTTTTCAAGATGTCTTAGAACCAAAAGTTCATTGGAATTATGTTGAAATTATTCTAGATTTTGTTAATGTGACCTTTAAAAGAAACAAAAACCACATTTGACATTTCGAAACAAATAAATTGATCCTTGAAAGTGATGTAAACTGATATCGAACTCAATTCACGGACAGTACTGTGTTAAACTTCTGTACGTTTTCCAGAAGTATCTCTTTATTTTGCACATTAGCCAAAACAAAATTGAAACAAAAACAAAAGTTAAATTACGACTGGGATTACGGACAGTAAAATTACAGTTCAATACTTCGTGTAACCCCCACGAGCATTCAGGAGAGCACGTACACGTTGAGGCATGCTGTTCACGAGATTTGCCAAGGTTTGGACAGGAATCGCTTGCCATGCAGTGACAATAGCCTGTTGCAATTCATGCACAGAGGTCGGCTGCTGGTCCAAGTGGTCGATTTGACGCGTTAATTCTGCCCACAAGTTCTCTATCGGATTCATATCCGGGGACATGGCAGGCCACTCCATATGCTCTATGCCACGGTCAGCAAGAAAGTGTTGGATCATGCGAGCACGATGAGGCCGTGCATTGTCATCTTGGAAGACAAAGTTTCCTCGATAGGCTGCACGAGCAAATGGAAGCAATGTTTCTTCCAGAATGGTCCTGTACTTGAACTGGTTCAGGTTTCCATTCAGAACAACCAGGTCAGTTTTTCCCCCTCCATGAAAAGCAGCCCAAACGGTCACCCCACCACCTCCAGCTTGGACTCTTGGCACTATACAATCTTTGTTGTAGGCTTCATGCACTTGTCTGCGCACTTGGACGTGGCCATCTTGACGATAGACAAGAAATCTAGACTCGTCACTGAAGATCACGTGATTCCAGTGTCCTGGCTGCCATTGACGGTGATCTCTGGCCCACTGCAATCGGCGCTGGCGGTGTTGTCTGGTCAGGCTTGGTTTTCTCAGGGGACGCCTGGCACGATAGCCTGCTTGAACCAGTCGTTGGTTGACTAGCCTTCTGGATACAGGCACATTTGTCAGTTGCTGCCACTCAGCCCTAAGCCGATTAGCTGACTTGGTACAGCCATTGCGGACTAACCGGTGCAGCTGGCGATCATCCCTCCTTGTGGTTCTGCGGGGACGTCCTGGCCTCGGTATTGGAGTAGGGACACCCCTCTGAGCATTTCGTTTCAGGATCTTTGACACCTGACCTTGAGTGATGCCATACTGCCGAGCAATAGCACGCTGTTTCATGCCGTAATTTCGTAAAGACACCACTCCATGACAAACTGCTCTCCCCTCTGGGCTGGTGCTCCTGCCTCACACCTAGCTCGTCTTCACGCTGTTGAAACCAAAGCATTCAGAATCATTGGAATCTCCCGCGATGAAGCTAACTCCAAGGGTTTCTCACTCACTCACCGCAGGCAGGTTGGTGGTCTTTCCGTCTTCTACCGACTCCTCTCTGGCCTTGCCCCCCCCCCCCAGCTCTCTCTGGGCTCTGTCCCGCAAATATTCCTACAGGTCGCGCAAGATCTGCCTGCAACCCTCTTATGGTTAAACTGCCAAAATCAAGACTCTCTGCTCACCTTCACTCCTTCATTCCTCTTTTCTCCCACCTCTGGAACAAACTCCCTCACTCTCTTCAATCCCACTCCACCCTCCAGGTCTTTAAAACAGCTGTTCACCACCATCTCTTATCTTCCCCCATTCAAAACAAAACCTTGATCTTTTCTATCCCCACTTATTTCACCCCAATTCCACTTTTTTGAAATACCAACTTCTGTCCTGTAAGCCGTGGTGTCCTTGTGTTTTATACTTCTCCCACCCTCCCCCCCCTTCCCATGCCTCCTCCCCCCAAGCCCTCTCCCTCCCACACAACTCCCTGCTCTTAAATGTTGTGTGCTCTCAAGTGTTTGTGTGCTTCCCCTTCTCTTGTCTTCTGCTCCCTCTTTTTATATATTTTGTTTGTCTGGTTGATTTGTTTGTGAAGTAAATGTCAGCTCTTTCACGAGCCTAGATTCAGTATACAAAAACAAAACAAAACAAAAAACAGCATTGTCGAGTTGACGGACCATCTCCAGAGGAAGCGGCAATAACTTTTGGAGACGTGCAGCAGTTGTTTTCCACTAATACAGAACGCAACAACCCTTGTATACCCGACTGTGAAGCCAATCATCAAATGCACCTGTCCGTACATTTTGCCATGCCACCTGTGATATAATCCTGTTGTTGACTTCTTGCTGCGACAGACAATCAGTGACATGGTTCTTTTAACAAATAAATCACCAAAGTGTAAAAGAAACTCACCAGATTGATATACCGAGTTCAGAAAGTAAACCCAAGTCAAGAAAAAAAGAATATTCCATATTAAATGCCAAGTCTGTATAACAAGCACGATTGCCAAGTCATGCCATACAGTACACGCTCCATCAATCTCTCGAGGGTATTCGGGGCGTAAAATAAGTCAAATGGCATCACAGTGAAGTGATTCAGTTCCTTTTCACTTTGGGACGATCCTCCCCCTCTCTTAGGCTGGTTGGAGTGCAGCTTTACAGCCTAAACTGTGGGCTGATGACCAACCCAGACACAATTTAAAGCACATAAACAACAGATTACAGAGGGTAGAACATCAAATAAGGTTTTCAAGGGATTGCAGTTTTAGACACACACTAGGGAGGGTGGACAATCTGTCTGGCATATAGCGACGCATATCAAATATCACAATTATTTTCCTCACACTGACTCTATTACATTTACTGCAGGATATAACTAAAGGATCCTGTGCAACGTTAGCCTCTGGTAGTCATTTCCACAACAGTATATGCAGTTCATACAACGATGAAGCTTCCTGGTTATGATTGGAGGGTGAATCACAATATGTCCATGTGGCATATGGCACTTGTGGGCTCCAAATACAATCTGGCTTCCCCAAGCACAGTTAGTGGAGTGTCATTAGCCAACATATAAGTGGTATATTCTGCAGTCAGTTCCCCCCCTCCCAACCCCCTCCTGTGTTCAGTAGAAAAGGGAATATACGTTGTGTTTGTATAAGAATCAAATCCCATTGTGACTCTTCTCTTCTCGATCTAACTCTCTGTCTATCTCTCTCTCTCCCTCTCTCTTTCCCTCTACCTCAATCCCTATCTCTCTCAATCCCTCTCCACATCTCTATAGTGCATAAACACACACACACACACACACACACACACACACACGCACAGACACTTTACAAGACACTTTGCATGAACATCAAGCCACTTTTCATGAAAGGAATGATCGTATAAGGCGCGCCAGACAGCGCAGAAAGGCCTGAGCAATGGAGAGAAAAGGCAACGAAAGCGCGTTTCTTGGAAATGTGGAATAGCGCTCTGCGGCCTGAGGATGGAAAAAAACACCTCGAGGCACACTTCATCAGCAGGCGTGCAACCAAGCTCCGAACATCCAATGGCGTGAGCTGGATCACAGACAGGTCCAATGGGAAGGGAAGAGGATCATGCAATATCCGGCTGTGGTGGAGAGTAGAATGGAGCTACAAAACCAGGACCAGAGTCCATAATGGCACCTGTCCAGGAACCTGCGATAGCCAGCTGTTGTTGTTAAGAACGAGCTGGTGGCTGGTGGAGTGCAAGCGTGAGCGAGCGAGGTCCAGTGACAGGCAGACAAACCAATCCAGCGGAGAGTTCCCGGGCGTGTTGTCGAAACACTAATTTACGGGATGTTTCTCTTACTGTCTCTATTCTACCTTGTTCCCTTTGAACGCACAAGCAGTTAATGCAAAGCACCGTTTTCAGGGCTCACTGATTATTGCATCTCAAGTCATTTAATCTAATGCTACACACATTCAGGCTGCACCTTGCAAAACACTTTAAATTACACCTTCTAGCCCTCTCCCCACCCCTCCCCCATATCTGGACCCACGCATGCCCGCCAGCTTATTTGCGGGTGAACAAGGGGTCGCGAGCACGCCCCCATCCTCTTCTCTCCTCCCTCTGTCCCTCTTCCTCATCTTGTTTCCCGGAATGACTGTGGCACCCGTTAGTATCTGTGACAAGAAACTGTAGCATGGCCACGTGTGGTACATTCATCTTATTTTGGTGAATAATGTGGGTCATGGGAAGGAAATATCACATGATAAGCATATTGAAATTAAAGTTTTAGAAAGCGAAGGCTACTCCATGCAACTTCATGCTCCAGTATAGTCAGAGTAGGAGTTGTGTCTCCAGGACTGAGGAGAATACGCGAAACAGGTACTGTTGAGTGTTGACAATAGAAAGGATGAGGAGGAAAGCCCGGATGATCCAGTAGAGATCTTGTGAATGACCAAGCTGAAAGGACAAGTGTTGCGCATTACAAGCACAAAGTGGTCTCATTAAAGGTGTACCTGCCTGATAACTTTTGCTGACTTTACCTCTCCCCTAACTCCCTTTATTGCCTCTTCTCAGCAAAGGTTTTCGAGCAACTACTGTACACGTTCCTGTAACGATTCTCTCATGTCCCTCCCTCCATAGACACCGGCATGCTTTCTCACATATAATACCCACCCATGCACTCTGATCTACTGCACTCTTGTTGATCCCCTCTTGTCACTTTTGTTTCTGCCTCTCATCTACTCATCCAGGTTGTCTTTGTCTCCTGTCTCTGTTTCCTTTTGATCGATCATCTCTCTCTCTATCAGTCTGTGAATCTGTTTGCATAGATTCTTCATGAGTTTAGCTTTTTCAAAGATTTTGTAGACTTGATTTTGACTATTTTACTTTGTTCTAAATATCAAGTTGTTTTGCAGTGTAGCTGGTGGTGCTGAAATAGTGCCAATCGCGGTATATAAACCCACGAGAGATTCTGTTCTAACTGAAAAATGAAGCGTTTGCGTTTTTCGAATCATATTCTTCTAAAGATGAATTCCCACGTGCGATATAATGGAAACAAAATGGAATTGGAAGTAAACTTCAATTGAATGTGGTGAACGAGTGGCAGCTCGGATGGCACGTTACTTTTTGATATCGGTACAGTGCAGTACAGTATTGGTATTGGTGTATTAAACCTTTAGTCCGTGCACAATCGGAGGGAATTGACGAAGTGAAGTGTCAAGCAGTGTTCGCCTCTTCCACAGACGCTTCATTCAACTTCAAGCCTCAGGCTCATGCCATGGTGTAAATATACGATCTAATGGCGCACTTCACGCTCAACCAATACCTCAAGCTGGTAAGACGGAAAGCAATGTGTCGGAATCGAAAACGAGATCGGTGTGGATATTGAGCTGCATTCTCTTCTGGGGTGTGTTCCATTTCCAATCAGCTTGCCATCGTTCGCCAAGCCTGCCGTTCCTAATCAACCGTTTCGTTGGAGAGCTTAAGCCACAAGGCGAACGCTCGACAAGCTGATTGGTAATGGAACACACTCTAGGTTTACATATTTGTGTCCTTATTTTGTCTGGGCTTATTCACCTGATTGCTTTGCAACGTCTTTCAATCCCTTCAGCTTTCCGAGGCTATTGACAGCAGGAATGGCGTGCAATGTGCTGAACTACTTTCCTTCAATCATCCACACGTGGCCAATGTTCGCTTGCAGGTATAGCTGACAGCACTCATAAATGCTTTCAAGATCTTATTGTGTGGTTTCATTTCGTACTTGGAGCATCAGCTTGTACATGATAAATTTGAGATGGAAGAGACAGATATTTGCTAATACACTGCCCCATAAGCCATTACGGTAAACACTGAACAAAAAGGAGTTATGGTGAATGGGTGACTGAAAGTCATTAAGTCGTTTTATTTGGATTGTTATTTGGGCAAATGTAATTGCAAACGAGTACAGATACATTCAAAGTACACCGCCCCCATGCCAAATAATTAAATATCCTACAGCGCGGCATTGCCGGGGCACCTCCGGCGCCCGGCAATACCGCAGTGCAGCTCATTGAGGCTGCATTGGGAGGGAGAGGTGTACACTAATTGATTGATTAATTGTATAATTCAAATCAATAAAACATTATCACAAAATATTTTCTTAATCAATTGGCTAATCGCATAACTAAACCACTAGTGCTTCATCCGAAGATGTATCTTTTAGAAATTTAATTAAATAAGTCATTAATAAAAAATTAAATTATTAATTGATTCATCAAGAAATAATTAATCGATTAATCAATAAATAATTAATCGATTAAATGATTAATCAATAAATCAAAAATATCCTTGATAGCTACATCACTTGGTCACTCATGTCCAAATATTAGCTTCCCAGCTCAAAAGGTGCCTGAGATATTGGCCAAATGAGAAAGAAAATAAATAAATGATTAATAATGAAAATAACGAAATAATAATCATGAAAAAATTAAATTATTAATCAATTCGGTCACAGAACACATAAACCACCACCATTTAATCAGAATCTGTAACGGATTTTTTTTTTTTTTTTTTTTAGTAATTAATCGAATAATTAAATAATTAATCGATTAATTGATTAATTGATCAATCAATAAATCAAAAGTATCCTTGATAGCCACATCACTTGGTCACTCATGTCCAAATATTAGCTTCCGAGCTCAAAAGGTGCCTGAGATATTGGCCAAATGAGAAAGAAAATAAATAAATGATTAATAATGAAAATAAATAAGTAATCATTAAAAAAAATTTTTTATTAATCAATTCAGTCAGAGAACACCTAAACCACCACCATTTCATCAGAATGTGTAACTTTCAAAAAAAAATTTTTTTGTCATTAATCGAATAATTAAATAATTAATCGATTAATTGATTAATTAATAAATCAAAAATAGCCTTTGCAGCCAAATCGCCTGGTCATTGGCATGTCCAAATATCAGCTTCCTAACTCAAAAGGTGCCTGAGTTAATGGTCAGAAGAGAAAGGACATTTAATTAATTAAATAAGTACTTAATTAATCGCTAATAATTAAATAACTCCTCAATTAATTGATTAATCAAAAAACAAAAAATACGGTTTTTGACAAAGGACTTGCTCAGTATTGTGCCAAAATTTCAGCTTCCTAGCTCAAAGGATGGCTGAGATATCGCCCGGACAAGCAAACAAACAAACAAACAAACAACCAGAGTAAAAACTGAGTACTCCCTTTCAGCGTGCGTCACTGCCGAGCCCCCTTCGGTGCCCAGCAATGACGATTTGCAATGCCTGGAGATGGCATAGGAAAGTTGCGGTGTACAATACGTTTAAGCTTCTGTGGCCTCAGATACGAGATGAAAGTGTACTTTTCTGCAGTTTTGAGATTATGCAATATATATAATTTATAATTTCAATTGCAATAAATTTACAACTCGTATATAATTTCAAAACGCACCTGGCCACAAGTGTGCCTCACTGACCGGGTCCTCAGTCGAGGTCCTCAGCATCATCTCGATAAGGTCAGCTGAGGTGGGCCAGCAGGGGCACATACGCCTCCACATGCAGCAGCTACACCCGGATGTGTACATACCGCCACCCCCAGCCAGTGAGAACACAGACTACAACAGCAAAACTGCCTCCACTCCCAGAATCAACAGCCCCTCATCCACTCACTCACACACCAAAAAACAACCGACTACCACCCTTACAACATGCACCACTCAAACAAAAACACATTCATGCCCCACACACACACACACACACACACACACACACACACACACACACACACACACACACACACACACACACACACACACACACACACCACACACACACACACCTTTCACACATCTCCATTTCTCTTCAGTGCTCAGTCACTACCCCTTTAGACTGAAATGAACCACCCCCCACAACCTCAACCTACACCGTTCGACGTGCCTCCATAAACTTCCTCCATATCCAAAGTGAGCCTTTCAAGGCAACGTGGCCCAATCTGTCACATATCCTCCTTCTCTCTGTCCCACAAACTCCAAGCCGATCAAGAAATGCAGAAAAGGAATTGCCAATATACCCTCTACACCCCACCTCAAATGGCTGACATGAAACTTGCCAACCCTTCTCCCAACCCTCTGCCTCCAGCTCACTGTACTTTCCTCTCTTCCTCTCGTGCACCTCCTCCATGTTCCCTTCCCAAGGCACAGACAATTCCCCTAAGATGACCTGTCTTGTTGCACCTGACCAGATGACAATGTCAGGCCGCAACCTTGTCACACAGATCTCCTCTGGGAATACCAATTGTGGCTTTAGGTCTGCCACCACCTGCCAATCACAAACATCTGACAGCCCTCTTGCTTTCCACCTCCTCCTCTTTCCACCTCTTACCACTTGGCCCTCTTTGACAAACCACACCTCTCCCCCATCGGTCTCCTTCTCCACTCTTCTTTCTCTCGACCTCAGCACCTCTTGTTGCACCATCTGCACCACCACCGCCAGCACCTGATCGTGCATGCTGCACCGTTCCCACACCTCCACACAAATAACATCTCTCCTCCTGCAACAACCCCCACAATCTCAAGTTTACTGGTGACGGAAGCACATCATACGTTGCCCGCAACAGGAAATTCAACAATATTGGCTCCATCCTTCAAATCTCTTGCCACTTCAATGTCCTCACCTGCACACCTTCCCACATAGTCCAAGCACCTTGCTGTGCCTGTCCTACTGCTTTCACATATCTCCCCTCCTCCTCCTTTCTTGTCACCTCCCTCTCAACCATCTTCCTCCTCTCTTTCACACATGCCTTTCCCTATCACTCAATGCTTCATCCACCCCAAGCCATGCTTCCCGTGCTGTACCATCCCCATGACCTCCTCCTGTTGCAACCAATCCTCCATCTCATCCACCTCTGCTCTTGCATCCATTTCCGACTTCCTTTCTTCTCTGGGAGAGCATTCTTTACCACTGAATCACTTGAATCCCACAACATCATGAACTCCCGCACCCTCACCAGCTTAAACTCCTTGGTTAATGATGTCAAGGGAAACTGGAGTTTTCCACCCTGACCATAAAAGGCAATGTTCGTCAAACAGCGTGGAACCACCCTTCCCACCCTTCCCACATCGTTAAACTCCACTGTATACCATCTTCCCAAACTCTTCACATGGGTTTCTGTCAATGAAGATTGTCATGTCATGACATGTCACCTCCCCTGCAAGCTCAAACCGGTGCATGTTCTCCATCACTCCTCGTCTCACAACCACGCTCCTCGACTTTCTTGCTTTAAATCCCATTCTTTCCCACCGGATCAACCTTTCCAGTCGTCACAGTACCTTTACTGCTGCATCAGCGGACTGTTGGACAACTGTCAGGTCATCCATGAATGCAAACATTGCTGGCAAACTCTGACCAGGGGCTAGCTCGACTTCTTTCCCATGTCCACTCACCGCACGTAACAACAACTCCATAACCAGCACAAACAAAATAGGAGAGATGGTACATCCCATCGGGATCCCCACTTCCAACTTCTGCCACTCTGTTTAACATAGGACTGTGTCGCAAACCGCATCCAAAACTAATCATAATATGCCATCAAAAAATTCATGAATCTCCATGGCACCCAAAAGAAATTCATGGCATACCTGATTAAGGCATGCGACACTGACCCATATGCATTCTCCAAATAAATAATATATATATATATATATATATATATATATATATATATATATATATATATATATATATATATATATATATATATATATATATATATACATACACACACACACACACACACACACACACACACACACACACACACACACACACACACACACACACACACACACAGTCACGTGAAAAAGTAAGTACACCCTATGGAAAGTTTTGACTTTTTCAACATATTTCAACATACAGCTATTTGATCTTCATTTCAACAATATTGATAGATAAAGGTGATATAATATAACAAATATCATGAAACATTTACATTTTGTAGTCCATTGTATAATTTAAATAAACATAAATGCAAATTTTGCATGTGTAAAAAGTAAGTACACCCCTACATTTATCACTTCAAACACCTAAAATTAGAATCAGGTGCACCAGCTCAGGTGCAAATGATCAGAGCATCGTTAGAGAGGATCTTGGAGGAACCTGTCTTATTTAAACCTCAGACATTTAGTTTGGTTTGCTCTTTGTTGTTGAAGTGTGCGGCGTCACCATGCCGAGATCAAAAGAGCTCTCTGAGGCCTTCAGAAAGAAGGTTACAGATGCCTACGAGTCTGGGAAGGGATTTAAAAAGATCTCCAAACAATTTGAAATCAATCAATCGACTGTCCAGAAGATCACCTACAAGTGGAGAAGATTCCAAACAACAGCCAAGTTGTTCAGGCCAGGCCGCCCCAGCAAGTTCAGCCCGAGAGCAGACCACAAGATGCTGAAAGAAGTCTCCAAGAACCCCAGAATGTCATCACGGGACCTACAGGTCTTGCTTGCCACTGTTGATGTCAAAGTGCACAAGTCTACCATTAGAAAGAGGCTGCACAAATTTGATCTACATGGGAGGTGTGCCAGGAGGAAACCTTTGCTGTCCAGAAAGAACATCAGGGCAAGACTAAAGTTTGCCAATGAACACCTAGGCAAAGACCAACACTTCTGGAACAAGGTGCTCTGGACAGATGAGTCAAAGGTAGAGCTATTTGGCCACAGTACCAGAAGATATGTTTGGCGAAAACCAAAGACAGCATTTGACCACATGAACCTGATACCAACTGTAAAGCATGGTGGTCGAAATATTATGGTTTAGGGCAGCTTTGCTGCATTAGGGCCTGGGCACCTCACCATCATAGAATCCACTATGAATTCTTCATTGTACCAGAGGGTGCTTGAGGATAATGTGAGGCCATCTGTCGGAAAGTTGAAGCTCAAACGAAGGTGGCCCTTGCGACATGACAATGACCCTAAACATACCAGTAAATCCACCAAGGAATGGCTGAAAAGAAAGAAATGGAGGGTTGTGGAATGGCCAAGTCAAAGCCCGGATCTAAATCCCATCGAGATGTTGTGGTGGGAATTGAAACGAGCTGTGCATGCAAGAAACCCCTCAAACATCGCACAGCTGAAAGAATTCTGCATGGAGGAGTGGGCAAAAATTTCTCCCAGCCGATGTCAGAGACTGGTAGACAGTTAAAAGAAACGCCTACTTGAGGTTGTTTCTGCCAAAGGGGGCAATGCCACCTATTAGAGCCAAGGGTGTACTTACTTTTTCCACATGCGAAATTTGCATTTATGTTTATTTAAATTATACAATGGACTTCAAAATGTAAATGTTTCTTGATATTTGTTATATTATATCACCTTTATCTATCAATATTGTTGAAATGAAGATCAAATAGCTGTATGTTGAAATATGTTGAAAAAGTTACAACTTTACATGGGGTGTACTTACTTTTTCACGTGACTGTATATGCACAGAAGCAGTATGCATGTTTATGCTTAATCTGTGTACATCGGGGTATTTGTTTTATTATTTTTGGGAGCGATCGGTAGCATTATACACTGCCAAAATAAAATAATGTGTTTATTGGTGCGAGAAATCTGGGCAAAACAGAAATTACACATAAAATGCTTTATTTATTTCGCTGGAGTGAATAGCATAATCGAAGGATATCAAAATGAAGGGCTGGAGAGTTATGATGTGTGTTGTGTTGATGTATTGAGTGTCGTGTGTTGTGCGTTGTATTGTCTTTCCATACATTGCAGGGATGGTTTTCTATGCGTGCATGCAGTGGTGTCACTGGGGTTGGTGTCACCCAGTGCGGTAACTCATGGTGTCACCCCCCCCCCCCCCCCTCCCCATTAGTCAGGTGCACTATGTTAACAAATATAATTTCGTTCAAAATTTTGGGAGATTAGCAAACCTGTACATTTTTGGAATCATCAGAGCATGGAGAATCCGAAAATCAATGTTGGCATTTGCACAGACACAGATTTTGGATTTTCAAAATGGCTGCCATAAAATACATATTTTGCACGATCTCGGCTTCTAATCAACCTAGAAACTTAAATAAATATGCTAATCCTATGTTTTCTGGGTCAAGGAATCCAATAAAATCCTCAAAATAGTGCTCAGGATTATAGAAAAGCAACAAACAAAGGTAATTGAAAACCATTGTCTTTATATTTGTGATATAACTGTATTACATAATACATGATATTGCAAGTCCTTTGAATTATAGGTATGGGTTTATAAAGCAAGAAAGCAGCCTTGTTAGTATCAGATTGAACGATAAGTCCTATACACAGGATCTACTAGGTCTATACCATTCAGGAATATGCTTTTACAGATCTTCATCACTGTCCTGAGTGTCATTTTCGCAAAGGTGTCCACGCAAATGCGAACATTAATTTTTGGATTCCTCATGCTCTAAATATTCCAAAAAATGTGCAGTTTTGCTCATCTCCAAAAATTTGAACGAAAAAACATAGTGAACCTGACTACATGGACCTCCTCCCATACCAGACCATACAGAATCCTTAGTAATGTTTTTGTACTAATGTTACTCGTAAATCGTAATTCCCGTATAATCACTGAATGTAATGGCAATAGTAGTGAAATAAACAACTAGCAAAATTAAAATTACAGCTTTAAATTACAATATCATACGCACAGCCTAAATGTATTTACATTTACATAGTTTCATGTGGTTAAAGTGAAAATTCGGTAAGAAAACAACAGAATTCGAAGTAAAAACGTTTAAGAACTACATCAAAATTACGTTGATTTTAACGTTAAACTTTATTGTTACATGAGACACATTAATGGATTAGGTTTGCATAATCAATAACGGCCCAAATAATGTAGAACTTGTAGACAAATGCATATGGAAATATACTCATAAATGAAATAATACCATAAAAATTAACAGGAACAAATATACAAGCATTTCAGCACTTAGTGAACATCTCAACGAATTCAGAACTTTCCTTTCCTGGCCTTCAAACCTGCGAACTTGTGAATCACTTCATCGAAATCAATGCCTTTCGCCAACTCGCTTTCAATTGATAATATCGCAAGATCGGAAAGCCTTGACACTGCAAAATTTTGGTTTCACCCCCTCTGTTAGTGTCACCCGGTGCGGTCCGCACCCCCACACCGCCCTAGTGACGCCAGTGCGTGCAGGGGATAATAAAGTGGTGTGTTGAGTTGAGTGGTGTGTTGGTTTGACCAGATGGTCTCGAATTATGCACTCTCACCTTTCAGCTGTCGAGCCGGTGTTCGAATGCCGACCCGGCTATGAACTGTCACCCTGGTCACCCAGGGTTTCACAGGCAGGGCGATTCATCAATGCGTGTGCCGTCCCTCTGATGGATGTGAAATGGGAATCCCAAGGTTGAGCGTCCCACAATTTTATGATTTTGGAAAACGAAATGCATGATCGATCCCATGGCTTTTTTGTGCATAATTTCGGATTTTTTTTTTTTTTTTTTTTTTTTTTTGTATACAAGATCGAGGCTCGTGAAAGAGCGAACATTAATCACACAGAAAGACAAACCGACACATAAAACATATAACATCGGGAGCGGTAGACAAGATGGGGAGAGAGGGGGAAGGACACAAACACAACATTTGAGAGCAGGGACCGAGAGACATGGAGACATGGAGAGATCTGAGAGAGGGCGAGGGCTTTGGGGGGGGGTGCATGGGAAGGGGGCGGTGGGAGAGGTATAAAACATATGGACACTGCCAGGACTTCCAGGAAAGAAGTTGGAATTTCAAACAAGGTGGATCTGGGGTGAATTAGCGGGGGTAGAAAAGATCAAGGTTTTGGATGGGGGAAGATAAGAGATGGTGGTGAACAGCTGTTTTAAAGACCTGGAGGGAGGAGTGGGATTGAAGGGAGTGAGGGAGTTTGTTCCAGAGGCGGGAGAAAAGAGGAATGAAAGAGTGAAGGTGAGCAGAGAGCCGAGATTTCGGCAGTTTAACCATCAGAGGGTTGCTGGCAGATCTTGTGCGACCTGTAGGAATATTTGGGGGACAGAGCACAGAGAGAGCTGGGGGTGCAAGGCCGGAGAGGAGTCGGTAGAAGACAGAAAGACCACCTACCTGCCTGCGGTGAGTGAAAGGCCCTCAGAGATAGCTTCATCGCGGGAGATTCCAATAATTCTGAAAGCTTTGGTTTCAACAGCGTGAAGCCGAGCTCGGTGTGAGGCAGGAGCACCGGCCCAGAGGGGAGAACAGTATTCCATCGAGCTGCGGATGAAAGCCTTGTATGTGGTGTACATTTAATACATTTGTACATTTAATGAGATTTGGCATACCTGAGTGGGAGGGGGGCCTGTGTTTTGGCAAACTTGAGTGGGAGGGGGGGCGACAGAATTGGCGGAACCGAGTGGGAGGTGAGCCTGAGATTTGGGCCTGAGAAATGAGAAGAATAAGGGGAGTGAGCCTTAGGCATAATATGTTGTTTAATAATGTAAAACACTTAATCAGTCAAATTTTCGAAATTGCCAAATTGCTGTTTCAATGACAACTAATGTTTATTTGGATTTCACAAGTATGGTGCTATGCATGACATCTTTCTTGTTATTATTATTTTTCAATGTCATATTTACCTCTGCCACCAAAGGTGGATGGAGGTTATGTTTTCACCCCTGTCTTTGCTGTTTGTTTGTCTGTGTACAGGATGTCACAAAACGTTGTGCATGGATTCGGACAAAATTTGATGGAGAGGTTGGGTATGTGACAAGGCCAAAATTATTAGATTTTGGTGAAGATTTAAATACGGATCTGGATACTAGTTATTATCTTTTATTTTATTTTTAATGATTCTTCTCCATTGAGTGGTTGGGCCAAAAACGATATATAGCACAATATTTCTAAAAGTTGTGGACGACTTGTGATAAAATTTGGTGGATGAATTGAGTCAGTGACAAGAACAAGTCGATTAGATTTTGGTTCAGGTCCAAATCCAATCTGGCCTATCAGTGGGATACAAAACGTGAACTGTTCAGCCTGGCGTTGGTAGGCTCTTTACCATGTACCGTTCTTGTCTATTCTTTGCATTTGCGGGGGTTCATGGAGATGTTTTTAAACAAAAGAAAGTTTATTGTGGATGATGAGGGAGAAGTTTATCTCCACCTGAGTGAAAAATCCCAGGCATGTCGCATGCTTACAAGCCAGCTTTGTTTTATTTCATTCATTGCAGGTGCTGAATCCAGAGCAAAAATGTCAGGATGTAATGGAACCTCCCTATGATGAAATGGCAGCCGCACATTTACGGTACGTAAGAAAAATGATATAGATACATATTTGCACAACAAATCCTCATCAAAGGGTGTAGTGCAGTACCGTATAATAAAGACACGAGAGTGTAACATGTATATTCTAGCATCATGGAAGGGTTCCTGTTTTGATCAATTTGAGGAAGTGCTGCAAAAGGAACAACTGGTGCGTGACCAGTAAAATGTAAGTGACTATCCTATTGACAAAGTATTTATTGATAATTTTTGCTCTTGCTGAATATATCCTCTCCTTCCCCCAGGTGTACTCGTGCTGTAGCAAACCATGATTTTCTGGAGGCATACAAGTACCAGACCATTGTTGTCCAATATCCTTATTCTACCTATCGGCTATTTTGATTTGGGTGTTGTCTTGCCAGTGCATTCTCATTCTTCTGTATGAAAGCATTGTTTTTAAAAATATGAACAAAAATCTGCAGGTTTTTTTTGGAAACTTTAAATTTGCATCACACAAGTTCAGCATTTGAAGCAGAGCATTTCTGGTATTTTTGGTATTTCTGGTATTTCCTTAACAGGAAAAACATCATTCATCAAAGAACTACAAACACACAAAGAGGATAACTGGTGAGAAACGCTGTTATTAAAAGTTATTTTTAAGTTGTTGTTGTGTTGTTGTAATTGTTGTCATTATTATTACTAGGGCATGCCCGTACTATATATATATCTAAAATTATATCCCCCCCCTCTATTTACATGAAATGGTTTGGTCCATTCGCAAAGCTAAAGCGAACGGCTTGCGAGTACGGTGACAATCCCCCCCCCTCTATTTACATGAAATGGTTTGGTCCATTCGCAAAGCCAAAGCGAACGGCTTGCGAGTACGGTGACAATCCCCCCCCCTCTATTTACATGAAATGGTTTGGTCCAAAGCGAACGGCTTGCGGAGTTTGGTAAATAAATCGCCATAGCTCGGTAACTACTTGTCCGATTAATATGAAACCTTGAAAAGGCACATCCTCGGGTCCCCAGCAATATACCTGGCAAGTTTCAAGTATATCGGACCCGTGGTTGTCGAGAAACAGCGGTCACAGACAAACGACACACACACATACACACACACACACATACACACACACATACACACAGAGATTACTGGAATTATAGATAGATTATTATTACAGAAGTTGATCATTTTATACTATGGCAAAAAATTGCAACTAGAATGGTTCTTTGCTATCTCATTGTGCCGGATATGACCTTCGCATGCCAGCTGAGTGGTAGAGAGTCCTTAGATTGAGTCGGGATACCAAAACTAAAATGACAACACCTCAGAGATCAAATGACTGTTAATAACATGGTGCAATTTGGCTTGGTACGTGCTCATTCTAAGCACACGCTTATTCATTTTAGGGGCAGTACCCAAAGGGTTTGCTTTTTTAACTGTTAACGCTTCAAAAAAAAATTACAATTAAAAACCACGTCCCGTTCTTTGTTTATTACGTAAAAATCAATATATGCACATCAAAAAAATGTCTGTGGACCTTTAGATATGTGGGAGGATCTAATGTGATCTAACCAAAAGAAAACGCACATGCTGCCAGCCTTGATTTTTTTTGGATGTTTTACTCGGTGAGGGTTAATTAGTCCGGCAGATATGTGAAGAATTGTGGTAGAATTGTGCCTTTGATGATACAAGCATGAAACTTGGCACACAGTTAGGGCATACCCTTACAGTGAAATTTGGATGTAGGGGCATTCCAGATTTCTCCTTGGCCCAAAATGGCGGCCATTTAAAAAAATGGCGGCTAAGAAGGACATATTTACCTATTATTTCAGACTTGTCATTTGTGCTGCTATTGAAACACAATGTAATGAGCATATTATAAATTGTCATGTACATGCTATGCAATACCTTCATACTGGGTTCAAAATTGGAATCTACGGTGGCCTATAAGGGGCAGAACAAATGGTTTACCATTGCAATAGACAGGACTGGTCTAGCGGTTTAATTATTTAACTTTACATGACTATCTGATTTCTCCTGGGTGTAATTTTGGTTCAATACCTTTATATGAACAACTTTGATGTAGCTTTATGAACTTTCCTATCATAGACTAGGTGACTATAAGGAACAATGCAACGCTAGTGAAAAGTTACGAAAGCGAATTACTATATTTATGATAATAATGTATGTATTTCTTTTTCAGATGATAACTCGACTGCACTGCACCTTCGCTCATTGACTGTAGTAGCTACCTAGATTTGGTTCCCAATTTGTATATTGATTGGATGGTGGTGGTGGATAATGCTTAATTGACAATGGCCAACAAAAATTTCAAGCTATTAGACCCCCAAAGCCCTAGTACATCTGGAACAAACATGCCTTATCTGACAGATTGGGAGAAGTGTGTGTTATGTCAGGAGGTCACCGATGAGGCCCTTGCCTGTCCAGCTGATTCCAAGCGAACCACAGGGTCCGGATACCAAACTCTTGCAGATTATCTCCTCACCTAGAACTGGCAGTCCTGATCTATGTGAGATCCGTCCGTGAAGGAAACTTCCAACTGTACACTGATGCTCTGACCAAGCTTGTACCATGGTTCTTCGCCTTGGGACATACAAACTATGCCAGGTGGATCCCAGTTCACTTGCGCGACATGGTGACACTTGCAACAAAGCATCCAACTGTATACGCACAGTTTCTGGCAGGAAACTTCACCATGAAGAAGACTACACGTGCATTCTCTGCCATAGCCTTAGACCAGGCACACGAGCAAAATAATGCATTGGTGAAAGGTGATGGAGGGGCTGTAGGTCTTACGGAGAATGCTGCAGCTTTGCGCCGATGGATGGTGTCTGGTCCAGAGATGGCCAAACTGATCTATAAGTTCGAGGCCACAACAGAAAAAAGAATTAGGAAAACTGAACTAAAACACCATGAACAGACAAAGCACACGCAGGTAGCCTTTGCTCGAGATGTGAGAGCACTCACCCGTGTCATAGGAGAGATGGGGAACCCATTCTGTGACGACAGCAAAGATCTCTTGGTGCTAGACAGCAGAGACCTGGCAGACCCAGCAGTCATCAACACCCTTTACCAGATCGAGAAGCTGGGAAAAGAACAGTATGACACATATGTGAACGAGAGGCTTGTACATCAGACAAAGCCTATCACTGACCCAATAAAAAGAAACAATCTCCCTCTCTTCAGCCGACCCCCAGTCAGAGAGAAGTCAAGAACAGAGTTGAAGGTGGTATCTCTGAAGAATGACTGCGTTCTGTTCTTCAGGCTGTTTATTGCATCCCAGACACGGAATGGAGATCTTGATGAATTCTTTGCACATGAAAACCAAGCTTGTCCCCCTGCATTGTCACAAATGGGCAAAATCCGGCTTGGAACCAAGTCTGATCTGGTTGGGTGCTTAGAAGATCTGATCACCTCACGGGAAAATGATGATGTAAGCCCCCCTGTTGAAGTCATGATCCTGGATGGAGCAGCCATCGTGAACATGCTGGCACCTCGTAATGCGAAGACCTTCTCTGAGTATGCATCACTAGTATTCTTGCCATACATCACATCTCAGATACAAAATAAGAGCAGGGTTGATATTATCTGGGATGAATATTTCCCAGACAGTTTGAAAGCCGACACCAGGAAGACGAGGGGTAAAGGCACCAGGAGACGAGTTGAGCCATCTAGTTCCATCCCTCGAAACTGGCAGGCCTTCCTTCGCATAGACGAGAACAAGGTGGAGTTGTTTGACTTTCTAGCAACGAGGATAGCAAACATTGAGACTGACAAGCAAATCGTCACCACAAACCACAAAGAAGTTTTTTGTACACAGCCACGAGATGTTACTGGTCTTTCCCCGTGTAGTCACGAGGAGGCAGATACAAGGATACTACTCCATGTCCAAGATGCAGTCAGACAGGGCTATACCAAGGTGTCAATCCGCACAGTGGACACAGATGTTTTGATCCTTGCAGTGGCAGCAACTGGATATCTTGACATCGATGAACTCTGGGTTGCTTTTGGCACAGGGAAGAATTTCAGGCACTTGGCAGCTCACGAGATGGCTGTGGCACTGGGACCAAACAAGTGCCGAGGGTTGCCATTCTTCCACGCCTTCACTGGGTGTGACACCGTGTCCTGCTTCGGCGGAAGGGGGAAGAAAACAGCATGGGAAACATGGAAAGCCTATGATGAGGTCACCTCAGCTTTCTGCGCACTGGCTGCCACACCAACCATTTCAACTGCAAATGACAACATGGATCCACTGGAGCGTTTTGTTGTTCTGCTCTACGATCGAACAAGCAGCCAGGAACATGTTAACGATGCCCGCAAGCATCTCTTCACCCAGACTGGTAGATCAATAGAGGCTATCCCACCAACGCAAGAAGCCCTCAGACAACACATCAAGAGAGCTGCCTACCAAGCCGGCTTTTGTTGGGGCCAGATGATGATTTGCGCACCTGAGCTCCCATCGCCAAGTGAATGGGGTTGGAAACAGAGTAATAACGGCTGGGGGATATATTGGACAACCCTCACAGAGGCAACTGAGGCATGCCGACAATTGATTAGATGTGGATGCAAGAAGGGTTGCAGGAAACAGTGCAAGTGTGTTAAGGCCGCACTCCAGTGCTCAGCTCTGTGTCACTGTGCAGGGGAGTGCACACGATAGTATACAGGAGGAATAACACACCTGTTACATATACACAAACATGTGGAAGACTGTTTTGTAGACTGTTTTTATGTGAAAGTCACTTCCACAGTGTTAATGTGGCATTTTCACTTCATTTCCATTGTGTTTCTGGAGTTTGCTCAAAATAGCTCAAAAAGTAATTATTTTTGTAAAGAATAAGGACCAAATAAATTTTATGTGAGTTTGTTGACATTTAATTATGATCTTACAACCTGTTTACGTGAAAAAAACATCATAGGTGTGCTTGAGCAATAAGTAAATCTAGTTTTATAGACATCGGTACTGTGTATCTTATTATCCGTAAACGGCCATTTTTAAAATGGCCGCCATTTTGTCCCTAGGAAAATATTTGAATGCCCCTATATCCAAAAATCCTCCTAGTAGTATGCTCTATCAGTGTTCAAAATTTCATGCTTGTATCACCAAAAGCACAATTTTTTCACATATCTGCTGGGCTAAATGGAAGAATGCATGCATCCTGGAATTTCTAGGGAGGATATGCGGACTGAGACCAGATGGATCAATTCTGGAGAGGCAGTGTAAAACCAAGAGATCACCGACCTGCCTATGACATGAAAGCAACAGACCTTGGGCTTTGGCCTCAAATAGTTGTTTTTATTTTAATGTTTTTTTTGGATATAAGATCGAGGCTCGTGTAAGAGCTAACATTAATGACAAAAAAAAACTAAATTTTAATGTTATTTTTTGTATATAAGACCGAGGCTCGTGTAAGAGCGAACATTAATGACAAAAAAACAAAAAACATAAATGGACACATAAAACATATAATAAAGGGAGTGGGAGACAGGATGGGGAGAGAGAGGGAAGCACACAAGTACAACAGTAGAGAACAGGGACATCGGGAGATCTGTGGGATGGAGAGGGGTTGGGGGCATGGGATGGGGCGGCATGGGAATGGGGAAAGGTATAAAACAAATGGACACTGTTCGGACTTCCAGGAAAGAAGTCGGTATTTAAAAAAAGTTGATCTGGGGTGAATTAACGGGGACAGAAAATATCAAGGTTTTTGATGGGGGAAGATAGGAGATGGTCGTGAACGGCTGTTTTTTTTTTTTTTTTTTTTTTTTTTTTTTTTGTATACAAGATCGAGGCTCGTGAAAGAGCGAAGATTAATCGCACAGAAAGACAAACAGACACACAAAACAAATAACATCGGGAGCGGTAGACAAGATGGGGAGAGAGGGGGAAGGACACAAACACAACATTTGAGAGCAGGGACCGAGAGACATGGAGACATCGAGAGAACTGTGGGAGGGAGAGGGCTTTGGGGGGGAGGCATGGGAAGGGGGGGGGGGGGTGGGAGAGGTATAAAACATATGGACACTGCCAAGACTTCCAGGAAAGAAGTTGGAATTTCAAACAAGGTGGATCTGGGGTGAATTAGTGGGGGTAGAAAAGATCAAGGTTTTGGATGGGGGAAGATAAGAGATGGTGGTGAACAGCTGTTTTGAAGACCTGGAGGGAGAAGTGTGCAGCAGAGCATTGTGCAGCAAAGCAAACCCTTTGGGTTTTAAAGACCTGGAGGGAGGAATGGGATTGAAGGGAGTGTGGAAGTTTGTTCCAGAGGTGGGAGAAAAGAGGAATGAGAGTGAAGGTGAGCAGAGAGTTGATTTTGGCAGTTTCACCAGAAGAGGGTTGCAGGCAGATCTTGTGCGACCTGAAGGAATATTTGGGGGACAGAGCACAGACAGAGCTGGGGGAGCTAGGCCGGAGAGGGGTCAGTAGAAGACAGGAAGACCACCAACCTGCCTGCAGTGAGAGAGAGAAAGGCCCTCAGAGTCAGCTTCATTGCGGGAGATTCCAATGATTCTGAAAGCTTTGGTTTCAACAGCGTGAAGCTGAGCTATGTGTGAGGCAGGAGCACCAGCCCAGAGGGGAGAGCAGTATTCCATCAAGGTGTGGATGAAAGCCTTGCATGTGGTGAGGAGCTCAGGTGTGTCAAGGATGGACTTCTGATGACTGAGGATGCCCAGTCGGCGACTGGCTTTGGAGGCCAGCTTTGAAATGTGGTTTTCCCAGGAAAGATCATGGCAGATAGTGAGACCCAAAAGCTTGAGTGACAGAACTTCTTGGAGAGGATTGTTGAGAAAGTAGATGGGCACGTTGTCCAGACGGTCTTGTCGGAGAGATAAAGTGAGAGTGTGAGATTTGTCAGGATTGAAAGACATGTTCCACTTGTTTGACCAATTTATGATTTTTTCCAGGTCTGCAGTAAGCGATTAGGCTGCTGCCTGTCGATCTGAGAGATTAGGTATGGAGCGGCAGAGAGTGGATTCATCAGCATAGACATAGAGAGGATTTTCCAGAGAGTCGGAGAGATCATTGATGAAGACCAGGAAAAGCACAGGGCCCAGAACACTGCCTTGGGGACTCCAGCCAGAACAGGAAGGGGAGATGAGAGGAATCCATTCAGGGCCATAGGTTGACTGCGACTGGTGAGCACGTCCGCAAGCCATAAGAGGAGAGTTTGGTGAGCAGGGCGGGGTGCCAGACCGTATCGAAGGCATGAGATATAATAATAATAATAATTCATTTATTTTGTATAGCGCTTTTCATGAAGCCCAAAGGCGCTTTGACAGAGTGCAAAACATAATGCATAACAAAACATGAAAACAACAATTGCAAAAAGACAAGAATCAATAGGGAAAGATTTAAAGCAAAAGGAGGGAGAAGGAGAAGTGATAGTCAGGGGTTAAATGCTGTGGGTTGAATGTTGAATGCAGTGCTGAACAGGTGGGTCTTGAGTGATGTTTTGAATGTGGTGAGTGAGGAGGAGTCTCTGATGGTGTGAGGTAGTGAGTTCCAGAGGGTGGGAGCAGCGATGGAGAAGGCCCTGTCCCCCCAGGATCTGAATTTGGTCCAGATGGGGGGGGGGGGGTCAGGAGGTTGGTACCAGCAGAGCGGAGGTTGCGGGTGGGAGTGTGTCTGGAGAGGAGGTCAGCCAGGTAGGATGGGGCCAGGTTATGGAGGGCTTTGTAGGTCAAGGGGAGGATTTTGTACTGGATTCTCTGGGAGATGGGGACCCAGTGAAGCTTGTAAAGGACGGGGGTGATGTGGTCACGGGTCCGGGAATGGGTGAGTAGACGGGCAGCGGAGTTCTGAATGTATTGGAGTTTATTGGTGATTGTTGAGGGTGAACCATAGAGGAGGCTATTGCAGTAGTCCAGACGGGAGGTGATGAAGGCGTGGATGAGGGTTTCTGCAGCCGTGGAGGAGAGGGATGAGCGGAGACGGGCGATGTTTTTCAGGTGAAAGAAGGTTGGCTTTGTGATCTGTTTAGTGTATTTGTCGAAGGAGAGGGTTTGGTCAAAGATGACGCCAAGATTCCGGATGAGAGGGGAGGTGGATACTGGGACACCGTCGATGTAGAGGGCAAAGTTATGGGTGGATTTTGTGAGCGTTTTTGGGCCAATGATGATTATTTCAGATTTATCACAGTTAAGTTTGAGGAAGTTGATTTGAAGCCAGGATTTTATTTCAGAGATGCAGTTTGTCAGGATAGAGTGGGTGTCGGTGGAGACGGACTTGGTGGAGATGAAAAGCTGGATGTCATCGGCGAAGCAGTGGAATTGGAGACCATGACGGCGGATTAAGTGACCGAGGGGGGACAGGTAAAGGATGAAGAGGAGGGGGCCAAGAACTGAACCTTGGGGGAGGGGAGCAGTGGGGGATTTGCAGTTATTGATGGAGATGAACTGGCGTCTGTCAGAGAGGTATGATTTAATCCAAGAGAGGGCAGTGCCGGTAACGTTAAAGGTGGATTCAAGTCGGGTGAGGAGGATGGTGTGATCGATGGTGTCAAAGGCAGCGCTGAGGTCGAGGAGGACGAGAATGTTGAGGTTGCCAGCGTCAGAGGAGAGGAGAAGGTCGTTGGTGATTTTGAGGAGAGCAGTTTCAGTACTGTGGTTGGAGCGGAATCCGGATTGGAATGTTTCATACAGGTTATTGGCAGAGAGGTGATGTTTGAGTTGAGCGGCTACAGCGCGTTCCAAAACTTTTGACAGAAAGGGTAGGTTGGAGATGGGTCTGAAGTTATTTAGGGTGTCAGGGTTTAGACCAGGTTTTTTTAGAATGGGGGTAACAGCAGCAGTTTTGAGGGATGGTGGGACGATGCCTGTAGACAGGGAGGAGTTTATTGTTGCAATGATAAGTGGAGAGAGAGCAGGGAGGGAGGCCTTGACAAAGCTGGAGGGGATGGGGTCAAGAGTGCAGGTGGCAGTTTTCATTCCTATGAGGAGTTCAGAGAGGTCAGTAGGGGAGACCGGGGAGAATTTAGACAGGGGAAGGCAGGATAAGGGGGGGAAGGTGGTTGGAGGGGGAGCGGGTGCGGCGGTGGTCAAGCTGTTGTAGATGTTGTCAATTTTGCGTTGGAAGAAAGAAAGGAAGGAGATGCAGTTGTCTACTGTGAATGACTGGGTGGTGGTGTCCAGGGGGCGGAGGAGTTTGTTTATTGTCGAGAAGAGTGCTTTTGGGTTTCCGGAGCCAGAGTGGATAATTTGAGAGTAGTAGGCAGAGCGGGCGTGGGAGAGGGCATCTTTGTAGTGTTGTAGGTGGTCCTTGTAGGCTTGGGAGTGAACTGTGAGACATGTTTTATTGCGGAGTCTTTCAAGTTGGCGAGCACGAGTTTTCATCAGGCGGAGTTCAGGGGTAAACCAGGGAGCAGAATGGGTGAAAGAAACTGTTTTGGTTTTTACAGGCGCAAGCTGGTCAAGGCAGGAGGAGAGAGTGTGGTTGTAGTAGTCAGTGAGGTCGGAAGGGGTGTGGAGGTCAATGAAGGGAGAAGTGGACATTTTTTCAGAGAGGGTGGATGAGAATGAGGTAGGTGAAAGAGCGTTTAGCTTACGGAAGTTGATAGTGCGATAATGTCTTGGTGTTGGGGTGGGGATGTTGATGGTCATTGTGATGGCTAAGTGGTCAGAGAGGGTGAGGTCGGAGCCAGAGAGATGGTGCAAAATTAATCCAGTGGAGCAGACAAGGTCCAAAATGTGACCACGGATATGCATAGGAAAGTTGACATGTTGAGTGAGGTTAAAGCAGGTGAGTAAATCGGTGAAGTCAGTGGTTATTGTGGAGTCAGTGGAGTCCATGTGGATATTGAAATCACCAAGGAGGAGGATTGAGGGGGAGAGGGAACATAGCTGGGTCAGAAAGTAGGAGAAGTCAGACAGGAATGATGGGTGTGGTTTGGGAGGGCGGTAGACGACAGCCATGACTGACTGCGTGCGACCAGAGAGTTTAAAAGCCAGGTGTTCAAAGGATGAGGATGAGGCGATGGGGATGAGGCTGGTCCTGATGTCTTGACGGTGGATAACGGCAATTCCACCACCTCGGCCCTCCGAGCGTGGTTTATTGACGTAGGAATATCCATTGGGTGTGGTGAGGTTGAGCGTGTCGTAGTCCAGTGGTTGTTGCCAGGTTTCGGTGAGACAGAGAAAGTCCAGTTTGTTATCCAGGATGTAGTCGTTGAGGATGAGGCATTTGTTGTTGAGGGACCGGGTGTTGAACAGGGTGAGCTTGATGTTGTTTTGAACAGCGGGGATGAATTCAGGTGATTTAGCCAGGGTTCGCAGGCAGGAGGTGCGAATTTGTGCGTTGCCGTGACTAGGTGCGCTGGGACGATGAGTGGGAGTGCGCTGAGCCGACCAGAGGACGGGGATGGAGTGACCTGATTGTACATATACAAACTTACGACCGGAGCCACGGTGAATATGTCAAGGGAGACATCTCTGATTTCCTGTTTGGCATTGAGGACCTCCATCCATTGTTGAGACAGCAGAAGCAGCATGTCCAGAGTAGAGTGACCTGGTCTGAAACCAAATTGATGATCACAGATCAAGCCATTGGAGAAGAGGAAGGATTTTATATCCGAAGCAATGATGGATTCCATGACTTTGCCTATGATTCGGAGCAGGCTTATTGGTCTGTAGTTGCAAGGATCTGTTTTTTGCAGATCATTTTTGATTGTTGTGGGTGATTCCAAAAATGTTGAGCTCTTTAGATTCCACAGAATCCAAGAGACACATATGTAGTGCTGGGGCACCAGACCGTAGGGGAGAGCATTTGATCCACCACGCGCATGGTAACCCGGGTTACGCCGTGACGCCGCCATATTGATTAACCCGGGTTACCTCGTGAGATATTTGCAATTCTCAAATCAGGGCCATTTAACAGTAACCCCTTCTCCCGTGAAGGCTAAAATGACCTGGAACATCCACACTGGGCATGCAGTTCTTCAATAAAGTTTGTTTAGATGTGATACCAAATTCAACAATTAAAATAAACCGGGAAAATAATGCCAATACTGGCGATCCAATAGGTTGCGTACACGACTGTACCAGCGATAGACCTAGTTCTGCTGTGTATTGCATGGAAACGTGCTTGTTCTTGCCAAAAAGTATGGGTACACAAAGGATTTTCCTATCACGCGAACCTGGGTTCGTGGGTTACACTCCCCCTAAAATAAATTAATTAATTATGTAAAATGGTTAAAAAATCACGGGGCAACCCGGGTCACCGCGTGGTGGATCATTTCTCCATTGAGCTATGGACAAAGGCCATTGTATGTTGTGATTAGCTCTGATTTTTCCAAGGAAAGACTTGGATCATCCGGGGATGCAGTCTATGGCTGGCTTTGGAGGCCAGCTTTGTATGTGTTTGGCCCAGCAGAGGTCATGGCTGATGGTGAGGCCTAGAGGTTAAAGGGACTAAATCTCTGTGATGTACAGCTGCAGTCTGCCGAGCCATGGGATGGGGTACTGTGTGACATAATGTGGAGTTGTCCGCAAAATGGAAGGGGTTTTCAGAGCACTGGAGAGGTCATTTATATTGACTAGGGCATTGCCCGTACGTGGGTGCCCGTTCCTTGCCAAAAAAAAAAAAAAACGCTACCCGTACGCTCTACCCCGCCCGTACGCCCGTAAACAAAAAAAACAACGCTCTTCGCTTCCGCCCTTCGCTCTGACTGAATTGGGAGAAATAATGCGCATAAGAAATCGAATTACGTACCGTAATGGCGGTCAGCTCGTAACGCGCTCAGCTCCGCTCGTCTCACATCGGCCACGCCTACGCAACAAAGCGTTCTGTGATTGGCTGCCGGAAAGCGTGCTGCCGGACAGTCTTCACTGTCCGGAAGTTCGCAAATCGCAGTTACGATGAATCGTTTTAATTTAATCGCATTTTGAATTCGTTTTAAAACATAGTTTAACGGCAACATAGTTTTCCAACGTGAAATAAATGAATACGCTGTCAAATGTGCCGTCCGAGGCAGAGTCTGATCGCCACGTTCGGCACACGTGATAGCTCGCTGCTCTCTGATTGGTTGAATCGTTTTTTGGACATAGCTCGGTAAGTAATTGTCCGATTAATATGAAACCTTGAAAAGGCACATCCTCGGGTCCCCAGCAATATATCTGGCAAGTTAAAAGTATATCGGACCCGTGGTTGTCGAGAAACAGCGGTCACAGACACACAGACACACAGACACACAGACACACAGACACACAGACACACAGAGATTACTGGAATTATAGATAGATGAGTAACAAGACTGAGCCTGACACACTGCCTTTGGGACCTCCAGCCTCCACTCTAGGAGGAGAAAGCTCCATTGACAGCAATATGTTGATAAATATGAGTGGAGAAAGTTAGAAATCTAGGAATGAAAGTGGTCTTGCATGCCACAAAGAGAGAGTTTTGCAAACAAAGCAGGATGCCAGACTCTTGAATGCCTGAGATATGTCCAGAGAGACTGTCCTGACTGATATTTAGGGCCTCCAACCATTGTTGAGACAGGAGCAGCAGCATCTCCGGAGTTGTGACCGGAACTGGATCCAAACTGATGGTCAGAGATCAGGCTGTTTGAAAACAAGAAAGACATGACATCAACAGTAATGTTTGACTAGGCCTGGCACACAACAGACGCACACGGTAGGGTATAAAGACAGGGGAAGAGGGAAAAAGAAATACGAATGATGCACTGAACTGTGTAACTTCTCACAACATGGTGCAGCTCACGGTGGTCCCAATGTATTCACTGCAAGAACTGAGCTCTCGTTTGCGATAATGAGTTTGCTACAGGAAACGGGATGAATACTTGCTGGTGATGACATTTTCCGCACCCCACGACTCAACTGCTGCAGCATTGAGCGAAAGACCCTTCCCCCTCACTGTGACAACGAGCTGCTCTTTTCTTTCGCTGTTGTGCTGATCTGCTTTCTTATCTGACGTTCTGAGAAACCCTTATTCACACCTGCATCTAATCAACTTGCATCATACTATTAAAGGGTAGGGGAGACTGATATCTGAGAGCCCTAATCTAGGTTGGACACATGCGAACCAACCAATCGGTGCTTGACTCTCCGAGTGATGTCATGCAAGCTGCTTTGTGCATGATGACGTTGTTATTCGTTGGATTTTGAGACACGAGTGATGCTTCAAAGGGTGGTAATTGGAGGAAAATAAAGCACATTTAATTGCTATGGATTAAAGGAGGATGTTGGGCTATCTCTGGCGATGCTAATTGGGGTATTTCATGGGACAGCTCATTTGAACACACAAACTCAAACAGAGCTTGCTGATCCAATTAAATGATCCCGACTTAATAATAATTACTAATTAATAATAATTACTTAATAAGCCATTCTTTGCTAACGAGATTGTCATCTGGCAATAAATAATCCGTTTGTGATTCCAAAAAGGGGTGGTTCGGGGAATTCCTGACACTTGATTCACTACAGTGTGTCTACTGCACACGATGCATCCATGAGCTTGGATTACGATCTGTTGTTGAAAGTAATTCGCAGTTTTGTTGTTGAGAGTAATTTGAACATGAACGCAGTTTCTAAACTCTTGTGACCATTCACCGCTCTGTTCATCTTTGGAGTTTAAATTTCCAGCAGGGCTCGGGGTCCAGCTTCTTTTTTCCAGCAGCCCCCCCTCCCCCCACCCCTTGTTGGTCAGGATTTGTTAGCATTTGTTAGCTGCAGCATTTGTTAGTGTGTCACAGGGGTTCATGGTCACCATTCCAGTTGAGCGGGTGTGTGTGAGGGTGCAAACATTTAAAACAAGAAAGAGCAATCAGAGATTGCAGACCCTCGCCAGGATGTGTCTTTCGTGGTTTTTAAGGCTTTTGTGTTGAAACAAATATGGCGGCCGAACCACGTGACCAATGATGTCATTTTATTTTTTTTCTCCACCAATTTATCATCTTGGCAGATGACGCTCAAGAAATTTCATCTTGATCGGATGAAGTTTTGTACTTGTCGAATTATGACATCATAATGGAGGCACCTATGACATAATCATTAACATATTTCATTCCCCATGGAGAGTTCTTTACAATTCCCCATGAAGAGTTCTAAAAAATTCTGTAGGTGGAGGTGCACCTGTGGTGAAAATTTCCTGTCAATCGGACCAACGGTTGCAGAGAAAATTATACTTATTCTGTGTGGACAAACAAACAGACACAGATGAAAAATCACTCATAGAGCAACACTTGGCAAAAGAGAACAAAGTGGAATGGCACTCAGTAGAACATCCTTTTGACCTCAAAAATAATTAGTGGTTGAATTCAGTGACGTGATATGCAAATCGTCTTCAAATTTTAAGTTACGGTAATCGGATGAAAATTTTCAATTTTAGAAATTTGGCCTATATTGACCTCAAAAATACTCAAAAATACATAATTATGTTTGAGGTGGTTGAATTCAGCAAGCTGATATGAGATTAGTATTCAAATTTCAAGTCAATCAGATGAAAATTGAGGATTTTAGGAATTGTAAAAGGTTGTTGACCTTTGGCCATGTTGATCTTTTGTCCTACAATGACCTCAAAAATAGTGGGTAGTTGAATTCAGTTCGCTGATATGAAAATCATATTCAAATTTCAAGTCAATCGGATGAAAATTGTCGATTTTAGAGATTTGAAAAGGTTATTGACCTTTGGCCTATGTTGACCATTTGGCCTACTTTGACCTCAAAAATAGATGGTGTTGAATTTCATTCACTGATATGAAAATTATATTTAAATTTGAAGTCAATCCGATGAAAATTGAGGATTTTAGGAATTTTTAAAGGTTGTTGACCTTTGGCATATGTTGACCTTTTGGCCTATGCTGATCTCAAAAATAGTTGGCAATTGAATTCAGTCAAAGAAGAAAAAAGAAGAACCACCTTTCGAGGCCATTTTTTCCACAGAGCAGGGGTTGGCCTTTTTCGGGCACCGTGGTCCCCTTTTTGAAGCGATGTTTAACGGCCGGATGCCCTTCCTGCCGCCAACCTTGTTAGTCGCCTCTTGCAACACACAGGGAATTACCAGTGAACTGGTACTCGATTTGCCGACCTCGGAAGGATGACAGGCTGAGTCAACCCTCCTGGCGTTAATTCAGCGATGACCGGGATTCGAACCCAGGATCCTCGGATCCCAAGCCGGCACCCTAACCGCTAAGCCAACACCAGGCTCTGTTGAATTTTCATATCAGCTGACAAGTTGAATTCAGTCAACTGATATGAAAATCCTAATCAAATTTCAAGTCAATCGGATGAAAATTGAGGATTTTAGAAATCTGGAAAAAGCGGTGACCACCCATTGTGATCTTCTCCCTCTAATTGTTTAATTCAACGATTTGTCCCACTTCATCCTTCAAGCAACTCACCCCCATCACACCTCTCTTTCGCTATCTGCTTTGCAATCCTGAATACCGCTCTCTGACCGTGTTCCGAATCCAAGCATTCTCCGATCATTTTCCTACATGCCTCCTGTGCCTTTGCTACCTCTTTCTTTGCAGCCTTCTTGGCTGCCTTATAACTTTCATGCTCTGCTTTTTCTGCCCCCGTACCCTTCGCCTTCTGCCACTCCTTGAACTTCTTCCTCTTCTCGTCAATCCTCTTTCCAACTTCATCATCCCACCACCATGTTTCCGAGTGCCTTGGTGGTCCTTTTGTCCATCCACTTACCTCACCCACGGCTCCCAACAGACTATCTTTCATTGACATCCAACCACTTTCAATCAAGGGGTTTCCGCGCCCCCACACGATCAGGGGGCTCCAGGAGTTCCTGGGCATGGTGAACTTTTACCACCGTTTCCTATGTTGACCTCAGAATAGTTGGTGGTTGAATTCAGTTAGCTGATATGCAAAGCCTATTCACATTTCAAGTCAATCGGATGAAAATTGAGGATTTTATAAATCTGAAGAAAAGTGTTTGACCTTTGGCCTATGTTGACCTTTTGACCAAAAAATAAATAGGATTCTGTCAGACCACGAACTGTACCATTTGGTGAAGTTTCGTGAAGATCAGTTTAAAATTATGACCTGTAGGCAAGTATAAGTGAACGGACAGACAAACACACACACAAACCGGAGTGATCAACATACTTGTCAAAAAAATGTTTTTTTGCCAAGTAACAAACGGACTCCAATGCAATACCCTCTCCTCTGGCGAGGATAACAACCCCACGGCAGTAAATATACTCTACTTTTATTGGATAAAACCCATTGCAATAGTTCCATTTTGGAACACATCAACCTTTGGTGATTCAGAAGGTTACTTAAATCTTGCTTCTGAAACGAAAATCCTGGAAAATGCGATCGTTGCTTCGATGGTATGGGGAATTTTGTGTAAGCTGGTCGGTGGTTTGATGCTGACCCTGGCTGAGTCATACCAAAGACTTTTAAAATGGTACATGCTGTGTCCTCGCTTGACACCCAGCATTTAAAGGACGCAGCACGGACAAGCATTCATGATTCATGAGGAGGAGGAAATTCCTCCTTGATTGCCCTACTGGGTGCAAAGAGAAAAGTGATGCCATCAATGATGGCATCGCTGGTACCCACGGTGCTCTGGGAAGTGATGTCACTTCCCCCAAGGTCACCTGTTGTTTGAAGTCGAGTCCAATGTGGTCTCATGTATTTGTCTGTATGTGTATGTGACTTGTTTCAGATTTTCTACGAGCTTTAGACCCTGTAAAAAAAGAAGAAAGAATCAGATTGTTTATTCAATTTTTATGCCTCCGCCGACAAAGTCGCCAGAGGCATTATGTTTTCGGGTTTTCCGTACGTCTGTACGGGCTAAACCTCGTTTTTCTCAGCAACCATATGTCCGATTGAGACGAAACTTTCAGGGTAGGAGTGACACCCGTGCAGAATGTTTTTATGATAATTGTGACGTCATAGGTCACGTGGTATAGCAGCCATCTTGTTTTAAAACCAAATAAATAAAAAAATTATTTCTCGGAAGCCGCTGAATGGGAAAATTTGAAACTTGGCACATTTTCATGTACTCCCAGTGGGGAACAAAAGCATGATAATGGTGACATCAGTGAAGTGAAGTGGAGTACAATGCAATGTACTGCGTGGAGCAAGACCCTCAGGGTGAAGTGGACTCCGACGTGGAGTTCACCTAGTGCTGATCGAAGTTCTTCTTCCTCTTCCTTCCGTCCATAAGTGCCAGCTCTTTATTTGAAGTCGCTGACTCAAAGCTGGTGGATGTGGTTTGCTCCCAGACATCGCTAAGTTGAAAATTTTCATTTTTTTGTTGATCTTGTAAACTGGTGTTCTCCAAGAAACTATCAGTGTTCTCCAACTGGCCTCATCCCCCCAAGCCCTCTCCCTCCCACAGATCTCCCGATGTCCCTGCTCTCCATCTTGTTCTCTCGCTCCCTTTATCATGTTTTATGTTTTATGTGTCAGGTTGTCTTTTTGTCCCCCGTCGCACAGCGGAGCGAAAGGGGGACTATGGTTTTCCCCTCCGTCCGTGTGTCCGTCCGTCCATGCGTGCGGGCGTCCGTCCGTCAGTCCGCCGTGCGTGCGTGCGTGCGTAAGCGAAGGACCGCATTCGAATTTGGTGTGTGGGTGCAACCCACGTCAAAATCCAAGATGGCCGCCGCCATGTATGTCTGATGCCATGTATGTCTGAACCTTGTGAGCTGAATATCTTGAAAAATAAGCGAAGTACCAACTTCTAATTTGGTGTGTGGGTGTATCTAGGCATAAGGAAGAACGCTATTGAAAATTGGGTCGCCACGTCAACATCCAAGATGGCCGCCGCCATGTATGTCTGAACCTTGTGAGATGAATATCTTGAAAAATAAGCGAAGTACCAACTTCTAATTTGGTGTGTGGGTGTATCTCGGCATAAGGAAGAACGCTATTGAAAATTGGGTTGCCATGTCAAAATTCAAGATGGCCGCCACCATATATATGTCTGAACCTTGTGAGCGAAATATCTTGAAAAATAAGCGAAGTACCAACTTCTAATCTGGTGTGTGGGTGTATCTAGGCACAAGCAAGAACGCTGTTTAAAATTGGGTCGCCACGTCAACATCCAAGATGGCCGCCGCCATGTATGTCTGAACCTTGTGAGATGAATATCTTGAAAAATAAGCGAAGTACAAACTTCTAATTTGGTGTGTGGGTGTATCTCGGCATAAGGAAGAACGCTATTGAAAATTGGGTCGCCACGTCAAAATCCAAGATGGCCGCCGCCATATATATGTCTGAACCTTGTGAGCGAAATATCTTGAAAAATAAGCGAAGTACCAACTTCTAATCTGGTGTGTGGGTGTATCTAGGCACAAGCAAGAAGGCTGTTTAAAATTGGGTCGCCACGTCAAAATACAAGATGGCCACCACCATATATATGTCTGAACCTTGTGAGCGAAATATCTTGAACAATAAGCGAAGTACCAACTTCTAATCTGATGTGTGGGTGTATCTAGGCACAAGCAAGAACGCTGTTTAAAATTGGGTCGCCACGTCAAAATCCAAGATGGCCGCCGCCATGTATGTCTGAACCTTGTGAGATGAATATCTTGAAAAATAAGCGAAGTACCAACTTCTAATCTGGTGTGTGGGTGTATCTAGGCATAAGGAAGAACGCTATAGAAAATTGGGTCGCCACGTCAAAATCCAAGATGGCCGCCTCCATGTATGTCTGAACCTTGTGAGCGAAATATCATATCATAGCATGTTTTCTGCGTCTTCCACTTTGTTAACTCATATCACTTCCCCGACGGGGGACCGAGGCGTAACGCTTGTTGTGATCAATGTTAGTTAGCTCTTACACGAGCCTCGATCTTGTATACCAAAAAAAAAAAGAGTGGTGTACCAGCCAATTTTTTTAAAATCGAATTCCTTATCCTAAAAATCTGAAGTTGCATGCACATGATCTATGACGCATTTGTATTGAAATATTAAATTTATGACATCATAGGTCACATGGTTTGGCAGCCATATTGGATTGAAGGAAAATATTAAATAATTATTTCTCTGAAACCGCTCACCCTATCGATGTGAAATTTTACAAATATAATCTAACAGCACTGTTGCATATCGTTTGAAAATGATGATGTCATAGATAACGTGGTTTGGCAGCCATCTTTGATAGAAAAATGAACCTTATCTGATCAACCCGAAACTTCACAAATGTGATCCCCTACCCATACATATGCAGAGTGATGGCATCTACCCATTGTGGGACTATGAGGAGGCATATTGGCGACACAGTCGCATTGTTCTAGTTTACAGAGAGCTGGTGTATCTCATGTGGTTTTAGGATTTGTCTTGTCGGTTTTCCTCATCCCATTTGGGGTTTTTGTGAGTGGATTCCATTTTGTGACCTGCAGGGCTCTTCCTATAATGAATGCAGTTACACTTGACCTTCGCATATTTGCAAACTATGTGAGTATACAGTAGAGATGCTTGCAGCCACAGAAATATTACTTGTGCTATGGAGTTGTGGGTATCATGGATTGTTTGATTCGTGTAAATTATTATTTTGTGGTCATGCATGTGTTTTTATAATGGTTTGCATACAATACAGCCCGTTTGCTCTGCCCTTCTCGGGATGTGCTGTCCTCCTGCCCCTTCTCCATGGCCCCCACTAACTCTCTACATGGCCTCCACTCCCCTTATCCTTGTACCCCACTACTCTTATCCTTCCACCCCACTACCTTTATCCTTGCACTCCACGACCAGCCTGGTGTTGGCTTAGCGGTTAGGGTGCCGGCTTGGGATCCTAGAATCCTGGGTTCGAATCCCGGTCGATCGCTAAATTAACACCAGGGGGGTTGACTCAGCCTGTCATCCTTCCGAGTTCGGTAAATTGAGTACCAGCTTGCTGGGATGAATGATCCTGGTGTGTACCCCGGTTTAGAATAGGTACACCGTATCCCTGCACATCGTAAGAGGCGACTAAGGGTTGGCGCTAGGAAGGGCATCCAGCCATAAAAACATTGCCTCAAACAGGGAACCATGATTGTCATGGGGCCCGCAAGGCTAACCCCTGCTCTTGCGGGGAAAATGGCCTTAAAACGATCATTCATTCGTTCATTCAGTCCACGACCCTTATCCTCACAACACACTGCCCTTATCCTCGCACCCCACTACCCTTATCCTTGTCCACCGCTACCTTTGTCCTTGTCCCCCACGACCCTTACCCTTCCTCACTCCTGTGGGTCCTCCCTCTCCAGGCTTCTTATTTTGTGTGTTGTATGCCTAGTTTTACTTGTGGCTTGTATGTCGATTACCTTGAGTGAAATATAAATATTGTGAATTGGTGTTTATGTTTGTTCATCCTTTTTTCCCCATAAAAATGCACATTCAATGGGATTGCATATTTGGAAAATCCAAACCATTTATCTAAAGCGTTAAGCCCGAATATCCATACACACGTGTTTATATGAAACTGAACGTGTGCTTGCGACAATTCCTGGGTAGAAAGGTGCACATAATCACCCTTGATTGGTCGAACCCACGGTTTCTCAACACAGGCAGATCAACAGCTGAGAAAGAAGGGTCGGGGGAAGGCTGGAGATATGCTGGAGAAGGCAGCAGATACTCTTATGAACTGTTTTCGTGTCTGCGCCTGTGACAAGTAAGGAAATTTCCAGATATCTGAGTAACAAGGATGGTTTGAGGATGACTTGGACTTTTTTTGTATTGCAGAGCATGTAAAATGAATAGGTCAATGTGAAAATTTTGCATCATGTTTGCACTGAGCAACTTGTACAATAAGTGACATCGGTGCTGCTCAGTCTTCTGAGTAAAACCAAAATGGCAGCCGGCACGCATTTGTGCTGTGGACTGATGTGTATAAAGTGCCTTCTGAACTGACAGAGGTTGGTGGTGACTAAACCGACACCCCTCACTGGCTTTGCTCGTGGGGAGGGTGACTTTGACACCCTGCCAGGACCAAAAGCAACACGTGACAAAAGGCAGATAAACTCACGTAGTGGGCCAACAGCCATCCAGTAAGGAGAAGGTGTCTCCGAAAAAAGACCCATCTGGTTTGGACCGTTTTATTTATTTTGTTTTTTTGTGTACAAGATCGAGGCTCGTTATTGACCGTGACGTGTTAAGGTAAAGAGTTCCAGAGTTTGGCAGTGGAGGGAAAGAATCAAACATGACTGCCCACTCTTGAGTTGCCAGTGGCCACACAATAATCATGCGATGTAGTGGCTTGTCGAGTATTCCGTGATCTCGCTAATGGCGGAGGTACACAAGCAGCAAGTTCTTGGGAGCAGAAACCGACATAATATCTCTTGAAAATAAAAAGAGGGGCAACTTTGCGACGTAATTCGAGCGGGTCGAGTTTTGAGATCTGATTGGGAGAGTTGATAAGTCAGATGACTTTGGATTCAATTCTGTCTAGTAAGTGGACCTAGAACCTCCCCAGATATGAGAGCAGTACTCTATACAAGGACAAATCAATTCTTTATATAGTTGAAGCAACTTTTGAGAGGAGAAAAATCTTCGACATCTGAACAGGTCTCCTAGTTTCTTCGAGGCAGACTTAGCTATTTGTGTAATGTGTAGATTCCAGGATAAAGTTGATGTTAGGGTAATACCTAGTAACCTAGTTAGGGTAATACTCTGCCATAAAGCCCAGATCGGTGGAGTGTTGCAGTGATGGCTGTCCTTCTGGAAGTTTCTCCCATCTCCACACAGGATCTCTGGAGCTCAGCCAGAGTGACCATCGGGTTCTTGGTCACCTCTCTTACCAAGGCCCTTCTCCCCCGATTGCTCAGTTTGGCCAGGTCTAGGAAGAGTCCTGGTTGTTCCAAACTTCTTCCATTAAAGAACTAGGGTGGCCACTGTGTTCTTGGGGACCTTCAATGCAGCAGAGATTTTTTTTTTGTAGGCTTCCCCAGATCTGTGCCTCGACACAATCCTGTATCTGAGCTTTGCAGGCAGTTCCTTCGACCTCATGGCTTGGTTTTTGCTCTGATATGCATTGTCAGCTGTGAGACCTTATATAGACAGGTGTGTGCCTTTCCAAATCATGTCCAATCAATTGAATTTACCACAGGTGAACTCCAATCAGGGTGTAGAAACATCTCAAAGATGATCAAAAGAAATGGGAGGCACCTGAGCTAAAGTTCAAATGTCATAGCAAAGGATATGAATACTTATGTCAATGTGATATTTCAGTTTTTTCTTTTTAATAAATTTGCAAAACTTTCTAAAATCCTGTTTTCTCTTTGTCATTATGAGGTATTGAGTGTAGATTGATGAGGGAAAAAATGAATTTAAACGATTTCAGCATCAGGCTGCAACATAACAAAATGTGAAAAAAGTGAAGGGGTCTGAATACTTTCTGAATGCAATATATATATATATATATATATATATATATATATATATATATATATATATATATATATATATATATGTATATATATGTATATATATGTATATATATACACAAAGAATTAAGTTAAGCACCCCTACACAAAGAATTAAGTTAAGCACCCCCTAATATATATTCTTTGTGTATATGTATACATTGGCAAATTGCGAAGATGGTCCCTCCAATAGCCAATCTGGATGAATTGGAACGTGCATTACATCGGGAATGGAACAACCTGCCACAGCAACGCATACGACGGCTTACAGGGTCTATGAGACGTAGGGTTGAGTCAGTGATCCGATCACGTGGGTCCTACACACGTTATTGACGCAAAGATCGCTAGAGGTCTTCTCAGAACAATGACTGTACGTTAGAAAACATAAACGTCATCCACACTGTCCGTGATGGACCTATAGCTCCATACTTAAATTGAGGTGAAAATATGCCTAAAATTCCCAAAAAATTTCACCTTAAATTATTCAGAATAAAATATTGAAAACGGCATGATTGTTATGTTTTTATGTGACCATAATATCACTTCTCCAGAAAATATAGCAATATCATGGGTATATTACACTGTTTTGACGACAACAAACTTGTAATGTGCGAGGTTGTAAAAAAACGGGGGGGGTGCTTAACTTAATTCTTTGTGTATATATATATATATATATATATTGTATATATAATATACACACACACACACACACACACACACACACACACACACACACACACACACACACACACACACACACACATCTCTATCTCTCTCTATATATCTCTGTATATTTCTCTCTTTCTCTCTATATATATATTTCTCTCTTTCTCTCTCGATATTTCTCTCCCGATATATCTCTCTCTGTCTCTCTCCATTTTTCTCTCCTTTTGTTTGTTAATTCCCTTGCCAGTTGTGTCCTATTGTTGCCGCGTTACCCCACTTTCAATTTAACCATGCTCTTGTCAGGGGGGTGGGGGAAATACCACGTGGTATTTTCATTTTGAATGAGATTGTATAATCATTGGGTTTTCTCAGCCGTGCAGGGATCGAGGACTCAAAGAAATGGGGTATGCTTTTCCTGGTGAATCAGCTTTTCAAGATATACTTCAAGGTACTGTATTCTAAAAGCATATATTTCTCAAAAAATGGATCATAACTGAAGGATAAACATCAGCCTCAACAACAACAACACAACAGGCATTTTAAGGCCATTTTCCCTGCAAGAGCGGGGGTTAGCCTTGCGGTCCCCTTGACAATCTTCTCCATTTTGCCCTATTTTCTGCATCTCCCCTTGTTAACCCCCTTGCCCGCATTTCTTCTTCGACCATCTTCAGCGAAGTCTTTCTCGGTCTTCCCCGTCCTCTACTTCCTTCTACATTCATTTCCATCACTCTTCTCAACCAGTCACTTTCATCCTTCCTCAACACATGACCAAACCATCTCAAACTGTTTCTCTTCACAGCATCCATCACAGGCTCTATTCCCATCATCTTTCGCAATTCATCATTTGTCTTCCTCTCTCTCAACGATACTCCACACATCCACCGAACCATTCGCATTTCCACCCTTTCCAGCCTTCGTTGCTGCTCTACGTTCATTACCCATGTCTCGCTCCCACAAATCATCACACTTCTCACACATGCAGCATACACCTTTCCCTTCAGCTTCAACGACACTCCCCTCTTCATCAGCATGCCACTCAGTTCCCGAAACTTCTTCCATGCACATCTCACTCGAGCAACCGTTGCCGAGTCTGATCCACCTTCTCCATTCAGCATGTCTCCAAGGTAACAAAATGTTTTCACACCTTCCAGCTTCACGCCGTCTCCAAGATCCAACTCAACATTTCCTCCATCTGCAGCTCCCTCTGTGCACACCTTACACTTGAATGTAGCTGCCACACTGGTTAATGACCCTCTCAAACCACTACATTTTTGATGAACCCACTCAGCGTACATTGTACATTGAATGGAATTCACTCCAACACTCTTCCTACACACAGCACACAGCCACTTCCCAGTTCTTTCCACCTCACCACATGCTTTACCACTTGCCATCACCTTCGTTTTTCCGATATTCACCTTCAGACCTTTTGTCTCCGTACATTCCTTCCACTTGTTCATCTTCTCCTTCAGTCCATCCATACTTTCTGCAATCAACACCAGATCATCTGCAAACAACAACTCCCACGGTAAACCCTCCTTTACGTTCTGAGCCAGCACCTCCATCACAGCTACAAATAGTAGTGGACTTAGTACCGACCCCTGATGCACTCCCACCTTCACCTCAAACTCACCACTGTTCCCGTCCTTCGTCCTTTCAGCTGTGCGTGCTCTTTTGTACATTGCCATCACTACTCTGATCAACCATTCCTCCACTCCTAACTTCCTCAATGCCCATGTCACTACTTCACGTGGAACCCTATCGAATGCTTTCTCCAGATCAACAAACCCAAGAAACAACTTCCTCCTCTTCTCCATGTACTTCTGCAACTGCCTCACAATAAAAAGCGTGTCTGTCGTTCCTCTTCCTGGCATAAATCGAAACTGCATTTTGTCAATCTTCACTTTCTTCCTTATACTCCTCTCCAACACCCTTTTCAATACCTTCATTCCATGCTCCAATAACTTTATCGCTCGATAAGAGCCACAGTCCAGAGGGTCACCTTTCCCCTTGTATAGAGGGACGAGGGTACTCAGTTCCCAATCCACTGGAATGCGGCCTTCTTTCACCACCAGATTGGAGATCTCTGTCATTTTCTTCACACCCCAATTTCCCGCTGCCTTCAACATATCTCCCACAACTCCTGTCGGCCCTACCGCTTTTCTACTCTTCATTGCTTTCATCGCTTCCTCAACTTCCTTCTCGGTTATCTTCTCTGCCGGTCCTAAAACTGGGTTACCCTCTATGTTGCCATCCCATTCATTCTCTGTATTCAACAGCATTTCCATATATCTCTTCCATCTCCCTTTCATTCCATCTGGGGCCACAACGATTTGTCCCACTTCATCCATCAAGCAACTCACCCCCATCACATCACACCTCTCTTTCGCTATCTGCTTTGCAATCCTGAATACCGCTCTCTGACCTTCCTCCAAATCCAAGCGTTCTCCGAACATTTTCCTACATGCCTCCTGCGCCTTTGCTGCCTCTTTCTTTGCATTCGCAATTCTTGGCTGCCTAGTTATAAGGCTGCCTGGTTATCTATATCTATCTATAATTCCAGTAATCTCTGTGTGTGTGTGTGTCTGTGTGTCTGTGTGTTTGTCTGTGACCGCTGTTTCTCGACAACCACGGGTCCGATATACTTGAAACTTGCCAGGTATATTGCTGGGGACCCGAGGATGTGCCTTTTCAAGGTTTCATATTAATCGGAGAAGTAGTTACCGAGCTATGTCCAAAAAACGATTCAACCAATCAGAGAGCAGCGAGCTATCACGTGTGCCGAACGTGCCGAACAGACTCTGCCTCGGACGGCACATTTGAGAGCGTATTCATTTATTTCATTTATTTCACGTTGGCAAACTATGTTGGCGCTATGTTGGCGTTAAACTATGTTTTAAAACTAATTAAAACTAATTTGCGATTCATCGTAACTGCGATATGCGACCTTCCGGACAGTCAAATGAGGACGTCACTTCCGGACTTACGGATAGTCATAGTGACGACGTACTGATGCTGAACGTGGCGAGCAGACGCTGCCTCGGACGGCACATTTGAGAGCGTATTCATTTATTTGACGTTGCAATCTGTGTTGATTGTTGTAAGGTACGATCGATTGTAGTACACGTTTATAATAACTCTGCCGATACAGGCCCGATTAACTGCAGCGCCATCCGAGCTGCGGCGTCGGGACGATACATTCATTGTACGGTCACATCACGCACTTACGGGCACGCCCATGGGCCCATGGGCACGCCCATGCATGCATGGGCGAAGACATTTTTTTTTTTTTTTTTGGCAAGGAACGGGCACCCACGTACGGGCACGTCCTAGTATATAAAACACAGTTTGTGTGTGTGTGTGTGTGTGTGTGTGTGTGTGTGTGTGTGTGTGTGTGTGTGTGTAATGTTACCGGTAGACTCCTAAACGGAGAGGCTCACGTACTTGATATTTGGCACAAACATGGCCATTGACCCTGGGAAGAACATGGACGACCTAAAAATTTATTTCATAATATTTTTAAACCATATTTTTACCTCAGCGCATTTCAGCGAGGCATATTATGACCGGAATGGCAGAGCAGCGCACTGATTCGCTCAGAGCGATCACGTGATGTTCCTTGCCGCCATTAACTCAGTTACGCGTTCGCACGTATTTCAGAGCGAAAAGCGATTCCGTTTTTTCACATTTCAGCGAGGAACATTGCCATTCACACCACATAGGTTTTTTTCCCTTTCATCTTTAGATCCATATTTTTTGCCATAATGTAGTGCATTATGGCTCTCTCGAGCTCGAGTTAGCCAATCACCTGGGAGCATGAGGCCACGTTGGCCACGCCCACGACACGACGCAGAGTTGCAATCGATCGCTCAGAGCGATCACGTGATGTTCCTTGCCGCGCGATTGCGTTTTTCACATTTCAGCGAGGAACATTGCCATTC
>NC_136268.1:49808020-49865520 GCF_964187855.1 Myxine glutinosa
CTTTTTCAAGCTCAGCCACATCTACCATACTCAGCCTCTCTTTCAATGCCTCCGTCACTGTCACCTCTTTCAACCTCCACCCCTTCATTCTCGGTTGGTACTTCACCCGCCGAGCTCTCCTCGCACCTTTCACCCTTATGTCGCAGACAACCAAGTGGTGCTGTGCAACAGCCTCCTCCCCCAGGATCACCTTTCTTTCCTGGAGGTGCCCCTATCTCGCCTACGCACCAGCAGGTAGTCAACGGTTGTCGTCGACCCACCTGACGTGTATGTAACAAGCTTATTATCCTCTTTCTGGAACTGAGTATTACAAATCAACAAATCAGCTCCATCAGCAAACTCCAAAATCCTTTCACCTTCTCCATTTCTCACACCATATCCGTAACCCCCATGAACTTCCTCAAAACCGTCCATACTCCTTCCCACATGTCCATTTAGGTCTCCTCCTACCACAACAACTTCCTTATCTTTCAGGTTTTCCATCAGCTTCTCTATTGCACACCAGAACTTGTCCTTCTCTTCGTCGCTCCGACCAACCTGCGGAGCATATCCCGAAATCCCGATATCCCGAAACATCAGCCGAAACATCATCAGAGGACGGGGAAGACCGAGAACGACTTGGCTAAAGATGGTGGAAGAAGAAATGCGGGCAAGGGGGTTAACAAGGAAAGATGCAGGAAATAGGGCAAAATGGAGAAGATTGTCATGGGGACCGCAAGGCTAACCCCCGCTCTAGCAGGGGAAATGGCCTTAAAATGCACGTTGTATACCTTGCATATAAGAAACCCAGGATGTTGGTGTTTTTTTTAAATAATGAGACATGGCTAGAGCTGCATTGCAGCAGCAACGTAATATTCATCCACAACCTAATGGACGTTCTGTCGTGGAATAATCCAAACCCTTGTGTTGGTTGCATCATTTTTTTGGCCATGCACGTGGGATAGAGATAGGATATTATTCCAGTGTCCTCTCAAAAGCATTGTAAGCACATCAGATCTTTATACAAAATGCATGGCATATGTGTAATATTTTAGCAAGCGAATGAGAACTCGAGCTAGTATCCATATATGGAAAGACAGAGAGGCATACAGGTACATGAAAGCAGGCATACCAAAGGAGACTAACATTCCCTATCATCGTAAAACATTGCAAGAAAATAAAGGTTCACGGTGACCCACTCGACCAAACATGCACGAGAAGAGGAAAAACAAGTCCATAACAATACATTTTACCTTGTATAACCCCCGTATGTATATATGTATAACCAAGCAAGCATAAATATATGTGTATGTATGTATATATATATATATATATATATATATCAGTCACTATGCGACCTTCATATCATCAGTGGAGAACCGCCAGCAAGGTGTCCCATACAGCTGCTGCTGCACCTTGCTGGGAGCGATAAGCACCGCCTGCCACGTGGTAACGTTATCTCTGGTATCCACTCATCATATGGAGTCGACCTGGTTGCGGTTGGGAGTTACTAATAATGGTATCTGTAATCTGGTTCTCCAACCTAATGAGCGGACAACATGACGTCATCGCCATGCACGTCCGCCTTGCCTGCGTGCATGGACGTGCAAGGCGGACGTGCATGGCGATGACGTCATGTTGTCCGCTCATTAGGTTGGAGAACCAGATTACAGATACCATTATATATATATATATATATATGTATATATATATATATATATATATGTATGTATGTATGTATGTATGTGTGTATGTATGTATGTATATATATATATAATATATACACATATATATGTATATATTGTTGCGGTTTTAGAACCCACACTTTTGTAAATAAATAATCACTTGTGTAAATATGAAACTTTTATAAATTCTCAACATTAAAGGTTAAAGGTAGCACCCTTAGTTAGGCCACAGCAACACGTAGGCCACCTTAGAAACTCAGTTATTTCCTTATTATGTGTTTCAGAGAAGACCGTGTTTCCAATAATTGAATCTGCGTTGCATCAATTAAATAAGAGTAGGTCCCCAATTCATTTAGTTCATTTTGCGACCTCTCTCTCCAAATTATGTGATGCGCCTTGGTTAGCGTTCGCTCAGGTGCCGCCATTGACCATGCGGTCGGCTCGCGGAAGAAGGGGGCGGAGCGCCAGGAACAAGGTGTGGCCACGTCAACTCACCATCAGGGCGTGGCCGGTAACCCCTTGCCAACCAACCAGGGCTGAGGTGAGCTCGCTGGTGGGCGTGGCCTTTATGAAGCGCGTAGTGATCTTGGCGCACGATATAAAAGCGCGAGCGCAAAACCCTTTTACGGACTCGCTGGGAAACGCGCACTGCGCAAGGACTTGAGGACTGCGCATGCTGGCAAACGGACTCCTTTCCAAGAACTGCGCGGAGACGGCTGATTAATTATGAATGGACTTGTTGGGAGAGCGCATTGTATAAGAGCTCGATTACAAAAGGCGCGTTATTGAAGGACGCGGGCCTTCCCCCCCCAGCTGCCTGCCGGGTTTTCGGAACCGGGGCCGGGCTGGTGAGGAACCGGAGCCTCACCTGGAGCCGGGACCCCATCGCCTGGACCATCTACCTGGACCTTCCACCCTACCAGCTGCCATTCCGTGTGAGTGTGTATGTTTGTCTGGGGTCGTAAGTTAAGACTGTATAGTTAAGCCTGCCCTGTGTCCTTCTCCTTCTTCTTGTACATTCTTTCCTTTCCTCTTCTTTTTGGTTCTAAATAAATTCACCTTGTTCTTTCTTGGTTTTTCCCTAATCCGATCGCCTCCATCCTTTCTTTCCATTGAGTACCTGTGGCACGATTTCCGAACCGCTAGAATTGGGTTTTGTCTTTGTTAATAGCTCAGATCGCGGATTGCTAACCGCTCGGCAATTTTCATCTTATCCGTGTTTCGAGCGGGAGATATTCCCTCGTTTCTGGCGGGCGTTAGTACTTAGGCAGCAGCGAACCCCTAGGCCTAGCAAACCCTACCTAACGCCGCGCCGGAAAGGACGTTATAGCTTCCCAGGACTCGGGACGGCCAGCTTAAAAGACAAGGGGATTAACCCCCCCCCCCCCCCTTGATAAGGGGAGCGCCGACCCCCGAGATCCGTAACAATATATATATATAGTCGCGCGATCCCTTCGGTTAACACCGTCGGACCGCGGAGGACCGAACGGCTTTAATGGAGGCGACGATCAAATACGGATTCGGCTATAAAAGCACGGGAGGAAGAATGTAGAGGGAGAAGCGGCAAGCGCGCACATGTATATCCGACGGCAGCTCTCGATCCTGCAGGGAATTAACTCAAACGAGCACAGGATTTTGGAATGGCAAGCAAATAATAGAAGGATTTATTTGAAGTAAAGATCGGGACAGGAAGACGCGGGGATAAAACTAAATGCTAGGTTGGGACATCCTCACACACAGATTTCAAATACAAGACAAAGGAGGAATCACCAAAATAAATGTTCGTTATGTGCGTCTGTGGGTGCGAGCTTATCTGTCTGTAGTCAAGGAGGGTCCGGCTTCGAGCGCAGTCGTCTGACCGCGGCTCCGGTCAGCGGGAAGCAGGCCTTGATGTGCCCCTCGTTCTGCGCACCGTCAGGCTTCACCGAGCGGCTCGCTGCACCTGCCAGCCTCGCTCGTAGCACCAAGCACCAAGAACACCATGAGCACCAAGAAAAACCAGGGGAGCAAGCGCGAAGGAAAACAAGGGAAGACCAGCCAAGAGCTCCGAGCGACAAGATATCTCCAAGAGTCCAGTGCAGAGAGGAGAGGAGCACGAAGGGTCCAGCGCAGAGCTGATCTTTCTCAAGTCCAGCGCAGAGAGAGACACAACTTCAAGCACGAGGGGAGAGAGAGAGAACGTCGTCGAGCGAGTCCTTTTGTCATCCGGCATGTGACGTCAGTCCTGGCGTGTTCCAATCAGAGCCTCGATTATTCGTGGTCTCTCGAACCTTCTCGCGCCTTCCCACGTCATCGGCGCTCTTCCCTCCAATGAACAACCTCCTTCTAAGTCATCGTTTTGCGCCTTCCGCACTGATTGGCTGAAGGTTCGCGCCTTCCGCCTCAACCAATCACCCGTTCACTGGGCGTGGATATTGCTTGCCACGATGCTCGTTGCTCGGCCAGCTGGTGGTGTGGCTGGCTGCGGCCCCATGTGGCGGTGCCCCGATCTGGCTTCCTGCCTGTTTCCCAAAGTCGTTGTGGTAAGGGAGGGGAATTATTTAATGTGTGCACTAAGGACCTATCTAAGTGTCTATATGAGAATGCTTTGCCATAATGGACAAAGGAATGATCACCAGGTCTGACACACAGGGGTCTTATCTTGGTCCTTACAACTATTTAACACACCAACATCCTTGTATGTTCACAGGTATACACTTACCCTGACAAACCGCCTAAAACACAGAACTTATTACAGGTAGATTTGCTATCCCGACAGACTAAGCATGACACCTATTCAGATATACCTGGCTCTAGATATTCCTCTACCCAAATTCATAACAATATATATATATATATCAGTGTGTGTGTGCGTGTCTGAATGTAAATGGTCATAAAAAAAATCTTCCACAGTTCCATTGGTTGTGACAGTCCTTGCGAAAGGAACAATTGATCTGTTTATCGAAGCATAATTTAAACTTTTATAAAATAATTACATTGGGATACATTCTTACTTGGTTATTCATCTTTATTTATTTTCATCCAGATCAACAAGCTCCACCTGTGCAAGCCACTAATTCGTGCAATTGACAGTTCACAGTTACGTGACAGTTACACCATGGCGCAACGCATTACGTTCAAGTACTATGTGGGCAGGAAGGCTATGTTCGACAGTGACTTCAAGCAGGGTGAGGCTGAAATCCATTGTTGAATGTCGAGCTGTTGAAGCAACATATATTTGCTTCTAAACTTGCTCAGATTAACACTTTTGCACACGTTTATATATATATATACACACATACATATATATATCAAAGGGCGCCCCTTTATATGAACTTTTCTAGAGCATTACTTGATTCCTCCTAAGAACACAAGGGTAGTCCAGCATGCACATGAGATTTTTTTTGAATGGCCCTTCTTTTCTATACCTGCCACCTGGCACATACCCTTATATAAAGGGGCCATTTCTATGCTCCTTGCATTTTTCCCAAGAATATATATATATATATATATATATATATATTTATATATATATATATATATATATATATATATATATATATATATATATATATATATATACATATACTGTATACATATATATACATACACACACACACATGGTATAGATATTGCCCTTTTTGCACCTTAAAGTGAACCGTGCTGAATGGTGCTGTGCACAGCATGGCTCGGTACGGTTTACTTTGTCTGTTTGGTCCAAGAATGAGAAAATGGATTAGAAAACATTATTTTAGCTTTATGTTTGAGAAATATGAACATACTTGCCTTTGAGCTGTCTCTTCTAGATTGTTGGCCCAACCATGAGCTGTTACTCTGATGCTTTGCAGACAGGGTAGTCCATCAATGAGTATGTCGTCTTTCAGAAGGGATTTTAACCTGGTGAATTTTTTCAGGGTTTGGCAGGAAATCTAGAAAAGACCGCTCGAAGACGAGCACGTTATCTCTGACTTATCCTGTCTTCTAGCATTCACTTTTGGACCTTTGAAATCCCAAAATTTCTACTAGAGACAACCAGACTTTCCTTTTCTATTCCTCGATAGTTACTTTGAGATGCTTGGTCAATGTTCCATTTCTTGATTTGCAGGAAATAAAAAATATCAGACTGGCCTTCAAACAATTTTCTTTCCTAAAAATATTGTGCCACCCAAGTAAAGGTGACACGTCAAAGCAGGTGGTCACCTGGAGCCATGTCAAGCCGGATATTTCCTTTCTACCTCTGTCACGAGTGTTGTAAATGCTTAATTGTTGGAAAGTATTTGGGGACCAGTCAGATCTAATTTGGCATTGCTTTGCTTGCAGTCACATTGCCCCTCCATACCTTCCTTCCCATCCCACAGCTGAAGATTACCTGAGTTTTGCATTTGCTCATTGTCACCGTGACAGCCAGAAAAACAAGCGAATGGTCCTTATCTACCTGCTACCTGTGAAAATGCTACTGGTTTGGCCCCTCCTTTGTGCTTTTTATCGAATTCCTTAGTTTTACAAGGAAGTTGTATATTTTTCAAAAATGTGACTTCTTGGGGGAAAAAAATGGTAAAATATCTGAAAGAGCCAGTTTGAAAATGGCTTGCTAAATAATTTTGTGTGACTTTGCTGTGAAGCAGTTTGAGAACCATTTTAATCTTCTGGTGTTGTACAAGACCAAGGCTCCTGGAACATTGAGCAAGAGAATGAACAAAGAGGGACAGGGAGCAGGGAAGGGAGGAAACCTATTAACCTGCAAATAAGAGGGTTAAGTTAGAAAGGGTTTATGGTGGTAGAAATAATTGTGGGTAAGATTGTCAGGTGAGATGGTGGGGCACCACCTACTTAAATCCATAGATGGAGGAGTGGAATTGAACAGGCCCAAGAAGGCAGTTCATTGTATTTAAAAAAAGAAGTATATTTCCTTAAATGGTATCGCCTTTCGTTTAATCCCATTATTAATTTGCAATTGGTCGCTGGCTTTGACACCAATACCAATTTTTATTATGGACTCTAGGCATCAAAAAGCTTCATATATCAAACAAACAGTTTCAAATGGAGCACCTCGCCGCCATTAGAGAATTTAAATTGCATCAGATGTGGGAATAAATGTGAATTGTTTCTCCCAGCTTGCCAGCTCGTTGATGGAAGATGCCATTTACATTTTTGCTGCCTCCATCTCTACCCCATTTAGAATTCTATGCGAGCACGTGCAACTTACTAGTTTATTTAAATCTTCTTAGGCTGGCAGGATGGCCTAGGGGTACGCACAATAGCCTCTATAGCTGTCCAGCCTAGGTTTGAATCTCGACCCAGCTATAAACTGTCATCCCGGTGTTTCACAGGCAGCGTGAGTCATCATTGTGTGTCGTCTCTCGGATGGACGTTAAATTAGGTGTCCCATCTGCCGGCATTCGTTGGTGAATGTTAAAGATGCTGTGGTATTCCTTAAAAAAAAATAATAATACAAGGTCTGAGGCTCGTAACGTAGCTGACACTCACTCACATGGACGTACTGATGAAGCACTGAGCTTGGGGGAAGTGCTGTCACTTCCCGGCATACTGTGGGCACCAGCGATGTCACAACAATGGTGCCGTTTTCCTCCTCCCCATGGATGCGAACCGATTGGGTAGGTGTGAGCTATCGCTGGCACCACGAATACATTTCAATCCCTGCCTAACTACTGCTGGGAGAGGGATGCCAAACCGCGCAGCATGACCCCTGACTTAGAAACTACTTCGGCAGAACCAGCGCTCTATACGGTAGTTTGCCAACACCCCTATATCATCTATAACACAGAGATGATACATCGGATCAGGAAATCTTGTTATCCGAGGGTACTGTGTGGAAATTCTCATGGCAATGGTAATCACGTGATCCATGGCACTTGGCTCGTATTGAATATGATCATGTGAACGCCAAAACTATAAAAAAAACTAAAAAAAAAAAAAAAAACTATAATGAACGCCAAAACTATAATGGATCAAAATAATTTAGCATTGGTATGCACTATTTCCGATCGATTCGATGTGTGAACACAGCTCGGCATGTGAATGTAATATTTATTATCGCAGGCATATGTAAAGTGTTTCGCTGGCACATACAAAGTTTGCATCACCTTATGAAATATATACTGGGGACAGCGCGGCAAATTATAATAAGCAAGAAAATGTCTTCAGAAATCTCAAGGAAACCTGTGTATCCATGGAATGTACTTTCTTTTTTGCCTTGCAGGGACACATGCCGACCGTGCAACTATTACGCAAGTACGACCTCATGCAGTTTGCAGACGTGACACGTGCAGTTGGGTGTGTACCACGCGTTGAAATCATCTTTTGTGGCATCTCATGTCCGTGCACTCATTATCTGGCCTACCCTCTCCACTTTGAACGTACTCTTGGGTTCACAAGATGTAGTTTGCTCACTTTAAAAAGATTGTCAAGGCTTTGCATTGTTTTGCAAGTTGGCAAACTACCATACACCCCAAAAAGTAGTATTTAGGTTTGTAATTCTTGGACCAATATTGATTTATATTTGCACGAGTGATGTGTATTTATTGATTTTGGATAGCACATTGTGCGTTGAATGCAAACCTGGGTTGTGATGGTTCGTGTGCAGCTTGTGGCTGCTGGTTGCATCATTTTCTGGGGGGGCGTGGCTGCCGTTGATGCAATGCCTCTCGACAACAAGTCAGCTGATACTCTTTTTGCCGGCCTTGGAAGGTTGACAGGCTGAGTCAACCCACCCGGTGTAAATTCATCGGCATGGCAGGGGCTCAAACCTAGGACCCTAAGATCTTAAGCCTGCCACCTTAAGCATTAGGCCAACACCAGGCTTATAACCTGGGTTGTGTAAATGAACCAGGTTTTTGTAGACTTTCCATTTCCACAAGACATTTTATTTCCATGCTGCTCAAGTACAGTCCTGTGAGTCCTTTAAATATTTGCAATTTGTTGTACAATGTGGTTCCGAAGCAGCACACGATAAAGTAATTAAGTGTACAGGTGCATCCAAAAAGGATATTTGGAACATCCATCACTCCAGTCATATTGCAATCCAATTGAACCCAAACACCACAGCTACAATTAATATAAGTAGAGTACAGGGTGTTCCAAAACGACTCGGACAATTTTGGTTGTTAATATATTTAGAACCACAAATGATACAACGATACCCTTTGGTTTATATGATACAGAAACTCAAAGTTTTGTGCACACCATCAATACACTTCAATGTGAGCTCCATTTGTCGTGCACAGGACATCAAGGCGGTACACAAGTTCTTGCAATGTTCGGATCCGCATGTTTGTGTCCACCAATGCGCATGCAGCTTTGATCCGAGAACGAAGATCCTGAAGGTTTGCCACCTTGGTGTTGCAGACAACATCTTTAAGAAACCACTACAGAAAAAATCAAGGGGGTTATGTCTGGTGATCATGGGGGCCTTGGCGATTAGTCCGTCTTAGCCAATCCAGCGACCTGGAAATTTTTCATTCAGGACAGCTCGAATGACTAAGGCCCAACTAAGGGGAGCACTGCCCTGTTGAAAAATGATATCGGGTTGCAGATCTTCAATCTGTGGGAAGGTGAATCTTTCCAACATGTTCATGTAAATTGTTCAGGTCACTGTATCCTCTGCAAAGAAAGGCGGACCCACCAAGCGGTCATGGAGAAGGCCACACCACACCAAACATTGACCTATGGACTGTCACGTATGTGTTCAATCACCACGTGGGGGTTTTCAGAGCTCCAGATCCTCAGATTGTGCTGGTTGACCTTCCCTGATACATGAAAGCAAGCTTTGTCTGTGAACATGACCTTTTTCAGGTAATCTTCGTCATCCTCTATGCAACTGAACATTTCCAAGGCAAACACCTTGCATTTGGGTCCGTCATTTGGTTTGAGTTCCTGCAGAATCATCTACACCTTATAGGCATAAAGCTTCATTCTTTAATGCAAAATCCTGTGTACAGTGGTGGTTGGTAGTCTCAGTTCTCTGGATGCACGTTGGCTTGATTTTCTGGGATGTTGGTGAAATGATTCACGTACTCGTTCAACGTCTGCTGCACTTGTACTTGGTCGACCAGTACTTTTCTGTTTCTGTCATCTTGCAGTCTCCTTAAATATATTGTACCACTCTGATACTAGTTCGTGATGGCGGATTCCTGTCACACCTTGAACGGAAATTACACTGAACTTGCATGTCGGATCTCGTCTCGATGAACCATTCGACGCACTGAGCTTTCTCCTGTGGAGTCGCCATTTTCTTTTACATTAATCCACCAGACCTGAAAAGAAAGAAAATTTTATGAGTTTCTGTATCATATGAAACAAAGCGTATCGTTGTATATTTGTGGGACGAAACATATTAACAAGCAAAGTTGTCCAGGTATTTTTGGAACACCCTGTATATTCATTATGTGACCATAATCTGTTTGCGAACCATGTATGAGCGTATTTCTCATGGAGATGCTTATCTGTGATGTGCAACTTCCTTCTATTCCATAATTTTAACTTCTGCAGAAAGTGCATGATTTGTTTTACCGCCTTTTCTACTTAGTCACACAGTTCTCAGCCGAGTCTCCTCATAATTTAGCCTCGTCCCACTGAATGCGGAGAGAAAAGCAACGATCACCTCCCCCAAACTGAGCGGCTGTTTGTCTGAAGTCGAGTCTGATGTCTCGCGTATTTGTCTGCATGTGTGTGCGATTTATATTGCTGCTTCTCTGCAAGCCTAAGAACACGTAAAATTTTTCCCATGTTATTCAGTTTCTATTATTTCGTAATACAATCTCATTTGAGCTCTATCATCATATCAACATAAGATCCAATGTTTGTGTGTCGGTTTTGCATCTCCTCCCAAGCCACTGGTCGCACAAAGTTGAAAATGGTTCCATATTAACCGCCAAGGACCCGGGTAATCACCATTTGGACAGAAGCGTTTTCATTATTCACATCGACAAATGCACAGATAAAGCAAGCGTGAACTATGCTTTGCGCAGCTTGGCGACAAGTCGCCGCTGATTGGCTGTGCGAGGCAAGGTGCACTGGGATTGGCTCCTGGGAATTGTACCCCCTACAGTGCCTGTTTCCCCATTCTTAGGATTCCAAAATGAAGAAAATTAGAGCTATAAACAACGCAACAAAAAGTGCACCCTACGCGAGCTTGCTCGTACTATATATAATTCATAGTCTGTTTGTCTTCCATGCTCTCTTGAACCGCTGGATGTAATGAGTTGAAAACTGCTGCTTGTACTTGGGATGTACATGTCAGGTTCTTAAAGTTGTATTTCCGGAATTGGGAACATTATGAGAACTGAACCGCTGGGCAGAATGAGTTGAAAATTGGTGGTTGTACTCGTGGAGTGCACAGGAAGATTTTACTGGGGGAAAAGAAAGACCGATAAAATCTGACAACGGTGTTGCCGGGCTTGGATATGCTGTCCCCCGTCATGTGACCAGATCCTCAGCTCTGATTAATTAGTGGACGTTTGTGAGGGACATACATACATAGACCGGATGGACAGACAAACGCTGTTCCAGACGGCTTTGCACTCAGGAGTACGCGGTAAAAAAAAAAGAAGAAGAAGATATATATATATATATATATATATATATATATATATATATTAAAAAAAAATATATATATATATATATATCGTACTTCTGGGGGTTCAGCGTAGGGGAGGACCCCCCCATTTCTCCATGTAAATGTGTATTGTGTCACACCACCTGTTGGGAGCCAGTATTACAAATCATAAAATACGCTATGGACGTCAAAAAAAGTCTGGGAATTTACCTGCTCCAAGACTCGCGCTTACCTGTACAATACATTTTGCATGCACCGAATGTCCAGCAAATTCTAGATGATGTGGATGTGGAATCCGATTTATTTGAAATGTCCTTGTTTGGTCCAGTCAAACTGCATTTTAGCAGACCCTGATTGTGAGAAAAATAAGCACAGAAATAAACTAAAATGTTTATAATTGTTTTTCCAATGAGTCTTTGTCATTGTGAAACATAACTGACTGAATTTTATGAAAGAGATGCATTAAGCAATTTAATATTCTGCTTTAAACTGGTATCGATGTCTGTCGGTCTCCCAGCGAAGGGAACCTGCTGCTGCTGAATGAAGCTCTAAACAAGCACGAGACATTCTTCATCCGATGTGGAATCTTCCTCATTCTTGAAAAGCTTAAGATCATTACCTACAGGAATCTCTTCAAAAAAGTGTAAGCTTGCTGTGTGAGCCTCATCTTGAGGATTCTCTCATCGGTTTCCTTTTTCTTCTTTCATATCAATTTTTTTTAAATCAAAACTACAAAGCCCTGCCATTATTTAACTTTATTCGTATGTTATCTTTACAAGCTAGAATGTTGTACTCATTCTAGGTAAGTATAATAAGTTGACATTTTGGTTGAAATCAGAAATGGCCTTGAATTTAGCTAGGTCAGTGAGGGCCTTAGGATATGTTTATTATTATTATTATTATTATTATTATTATTATTTGTATACAAGATCGAGGCTCGTGAAATAGCTAGAATTAATCACACAATAAGTCAAACCGGCACATAAAACACAAAATAAGGGGAGCGGTAGACAAGACGGGGAGAGAGGGTGAAGGACACAAACACAACATTTGAGAGCAGGGACATCGATAGAACTGTGGGAGGGAGAGGGCTTGGGGGGAGGTGGGAGTGGTATAAAACATATGGACACTGCAAGGATTTCCAGGAAAGAAGTTGGAATTTCGAAAAAGTGTATCTGGGGTGAATTAGCAGGGGTAGAAAAGATCAAGGTTTTCGATGGGGGAAGATAAGAGATGGTGGTGAACAGCTGTTTTAAAGACCTGGAGGGAGGAGTGGGATTGAAGGGAGTGTGGGAGTTTGTTCCAGAGGCGGGAGAAAAGAGGAATGAAAGAGTGAAGCTGAGCAGAGAGTCTTGATTTTGGCAGTTTAACCATAAGAGGGTTGCTGGCAGATCTTGTGCGACCTGTAGGAATATTTGGGGGACACAGCACAGACAGAGCAGGGGGAGCTAGGCCGGATTGGAGTCGGTAGAAGACAGAAAGACCACCAACCTGCCTGTGGTGAGTGAGTGAAAGGCCCTCGGAGTTAACTTCATCACGGGAGATTCCAATGATTCTGAAAGCTTTGGTTTCGACAGCGTGAAGACGAGCTAGGTGTGAGGCAGGAGCACCAGCCCAGAGGGGAGAACAGTATTCCATTGAGTTGCGGATGAAAGCCTTGTATGTGGTGAGGAGCTCAGGTGTGCCAAGGAAGGACGTCGCATGACGGAGGATGCCCAGTCAGCGACTGGCTTTGGAGGCCAGCTTGGAAATGTGGTTTTCCCAGGAAAGATTATGGCAGATCGTGAGACCCAAAAGCTTGAGTGACAGAACTTCTTGGAGAGGATTGTTGAGAAAGTAGATGGGAGGGTTTTCCAGTCGGTCTTTTCGAAGAGACATCGTAAGAGTGTGAGATTTGTCAGGAATCAGGAATATGTTGGAGTGTTAAGGCCCTCGTTCAGTCCACAGAATCGAATGTATTTTCAAACTTCTGAAGGCCTTTTTACACTCGAGCTATGAACCCCGGGGCAAACTCACCCCTGAATCATTTCACTCTTGTTCAGCGCTAGCCACATTCCGTTCACCCTGGGGCCCTGGATGTGGTCCAATGTAAAAAGACTGATAGACTCTTAATCAAAGAGAAAAGTCAAGGATTTGTTCACTTCCGGTTCTGGTTTCTCAACTGTGGATGCGCAATTTTTGCCTCTGCCAACTTCCCCCATCACCCCTCCCCTTCAAATCTCCCCTCTCACCCCTCCTCCTCAAGGTTTCCTCTTAAGTCATCCACAAAGCTGCCCTCTCCCCCTTCCAACTCTTTCCTCCACCTCCTCCAATCGTCTACTTCCCCTCCTCCCCCCCTCATATTACTCCTCACTGTGCCTCATCCCATCACCACCTATCCTTTTGTCCTCCTCCTTATTCTGCCCTCTCTCCTTGCTCTTCTGCAATCGCTGACACACTGTCAACTGCTCTCCTGACCTCCTCCTCTCCTCCCTCATCTTACCTGACCCCTCCCCTTTCTTGTACCTGATGCTCCCCCTCCTTCTTCCTTAATGGTATAGACCTCAAACATCCAGGGCCTTCACTCAAATCTGACTGATCTCTCCATACAAGTCGCTTGTCATAAACTCGACTTAATCTGCTTGACATAAACTTTCCTCCTTCAAGACGTCCCTGACTCCTTAGTATCTCTCCCTGGTTACTCCTTCCTTCGGTATGATAGACCTGAGCCTCATCTTGGTGGCAGAGTTACACTGTACTGTACATTAAAAAAAAAAAAAACTCTCACTCCATGTACTGCTCTTAAACCTTCCAAACCCCATGAGTCCCTCTGGCTACGATTTCCCTCCGCTCCCACCTTTCATATGTGTGTTCTACCGTTCACCAAACAGTGATGACTCCATTTACATCTTGCCAGAGAGACAACATCTCGCTGTACCGCTGTCAATTGTCATCATGCCAGCTGGCTGGGTGAAGGTACCTCTCTCACCAGCCATGGCACCTCAGCAAAGGACTTCTGCGACTCATTGGCACTGACACAATCTGTCAATTTCCCGACCCGAGTCTCAGTCAATGGAGTATCTTCTCTTCTAGACTTGGTTATGACAAACTTCCCTGAAAATGTCTGCTGTTCTGCTTCTGCTCCAATCGGTTCATCTGATCATTTCCTTGTTAAAGTGGACATCTCTCTGGCCATTCTCAGAGAGCCTCCTCAGTGTCGACGAATCTGGCATTTCACTCAGGCTGACTGGCACTGTCTGCAAGCAACCATAAATCATCTGGACTGGTCTCCCATCTCCACTGCCTCTGACACCAACTCATCCTGGGAATTCTTCCAAAGTAAACTGCTCTCTCTGTCATGCACAGATTTATCCCATCTCATCTTCAGTTGTCATACCCTTCCTCCCGCCCATGGTACACTGAATCTTGTGGTGAGACAGTTGCCCTGAAACAACTTGCCTTTGCCTCTTGGAAGGCAAATCCAACTGAAGGTAATCTCAGTTCCTTTCACAAAGCTCGGAACAAGTGTGTGTCTACCCTCAGGAGAGCCAGGAAACAATATCTCTCTGATCTCAAGACTGAACTCTCAAACCTGTCTCCCTCCTCCAAATCCTGGTGACGTCTGGTCAAATCCGTTTCTGGTGTTTGTTCCCCCTCCATCTCCTCCCTTACCTAAAATGGCTACACAGTTGACACCGCAATGAAAAGGCTGAATGCCTCAACTCTGTGTTTTCCTCAAAATCTTGTGTCCCAAACCCATCTCTCCCTGTACCCACCATACCCAGTCCTACGAAGCTGCTCCTGGACTCTGTGTCCTTCTCTCCCGACAAGGTGAGGTTTCTGTCAAACTTTGACTCTGATTCTGCAAGTGGACCAGACGGCATTAGCCCACAGGTCCTAAAATACTGCTCTGCCGCTCTTTCACACCCTCTCTCTGCTCTCTTCACCCTCTCTTTTGCTCAAGGTCATCTGCCATCAGCTTGGAAATCAGCCAACAGTACCGCTTTACACAAAAAGGTGCAAAAACAGATCCTCTAGAGCCAGTCGCCGACTGGGCATCCTCCGTCGTACGAGGTCCGTCTTTGGCACACCTGAGCTCCGCACCACATACAAGGCTTTTATCCGCAGCTTGATGGAATACTGTTCTCCCCTCTGGGCTGCTGCTCCTGCCTCACACCTAGCTTGGCGTACCGCTATTGAAACTAAAGCATTCAGAATCATTGGAATCTCCCACGATGAAGCCGATTGTGAGGGCCTTTCACTCACTCACCGCAGGCAGGTTGGTGGTATTTGTCTTCTACCGACTCCTCTCTGGCCTTGCTCCCCCAGATGTCTGCTTTGTCCCCCAAATATTCCTTCAGGACGCACAAGATCTGCCAGCAACCCTCTTCTCGTGAAACTGCCAAAATCAAGACTCTCTGCTCACCTTCACTCTTTCATTCCTCTTCTCTCCCACCTCTGGAACAAACTCCCTCACTCTCTTCAATCTCATTCTTCCCTCCAGGTCTTTAAAACAGCTGTTCACCACCATCTCTTATCTTCCCCCATCCAAAACCGTGATCTTTTCTACCCCCGTTAATCTACCCCAAACCCACCTTTTTGAAAATTTGTTTGCTTTCCTGAAAGTCCTTGTATTGTCCATCTTGTTTATCCCATGTACCCCGCACCACCCCTCTCCCTTACACAGATCTCCTGATGTCCGTTCTCTGCTGTTGTTTTTTTTTTTCTTTGGTTGTTCCCTCTGTCTCCCCTCACTTTATTATATGTTCTATGCGTTCGCTATTACATGAGCCTCGACTTGGTATTCAAAAAAATTGAGGTATTGAAATGAAATATCGTGATTGGTCAAAAAATGATTTGATGTTAAATACACGATGTTGTCGTTTTAAATTGTCCTTAATCTTTAGTAATGGTGTGGCTTGAACCGAAATTGGAAGCACCTGTGAAACCTTGGCCTGCTGCTATGCCACGTTAACCATTTGTTTTTGCTCACACGAGACTGAATATGGAGCACGTGTAAAGGTGCGGATCGCAGGTAGTAAAGTAGAACAGCACTCGGTGGAGCATACTCTGCCAGGCTGAACAGTATACGTGTTGTATCCCACCGATGGATCAGATCTGGATCTGGACCTGAACCAAAAGTTAATCGGCTTGTTCTTGTCACCTAATTTTAAAACTTCTCGTATCCGGATTTGGGTCTTTACCAAAATCAAAACGATTCGTGCTTGTCACACACCCAACCTCTCCAGAAAATTTCGTCCAAATCCATCCACAACTTTTGAGAGATCCTGTTGACAGACAGATAAACAGACAGGGATGAAAACAACCTCCACCCACCTTTGGTGGTGGAGGTAAATTTATCCCACCAGTTGTCTAACCATTTCTGTGTTACATGTGGAATAAAAAGAATACAGCAATAAAACAAACATCATACTCGCCAAATTTTATTTTCCAATCGAGCAGGGCCCAACGTAACATCCAAAACAGCATCATATTAGCATGCTTCACTATACATAAAAAACAAGCTGGACAGTGAGTCAGTCATTCCCCTCCACCCAACCTGTAGGTATTTGCTGCTGAAGACCCATCTGCTGCCCTTGGGAGCCTTTCTTGTAGCCCTGCAGTTCATGAAAGTTGAGAATGTGGACCTCGATGAAGTTCAATGCCTGCTTGCTAACCTCATCTTCAATGTGAGTTACTCTGCAAACGCATCCACAAACTCTTCTTCACATTGAATGAGCTTTGGACTGTCGGGATCGATCAGATGCCATTGTATTCATTTTTGAACCGTCTCATCTGGGTTTCGTTCCCGACCCGAATATAATCGATGTCCTGATCTACAAGGACACCGCCCCCTCACTTATGATGAAACCTGAAGGTCAAACTTGCAATCGGATGCCGATCAAATATGCATTCGTGCTGTTTGGGCAAAAAAAATAATCTGATTTGTGTGAGGAAATCGAAAGATTGAACCCTTATTGTTTTTTTTCCAGGGTCACATTAAGGGTTACATTTCTCACCAACACCAGAAACTGGTCGTGAGTAAACAAAACCCTTTTCCTCCTCTATCCGCCATCATCTGAAGAGTTTACCTGTCCGATGGAACGGATTTTACAAAGCACCCACCGGTCTCGTTCGGGGTGAAAAAGGCTTTTGGAAAACTGTGTTAATTTCATATCAAAATTACATTCCGAGTTGTCAGAATAACTTCATGTTTTTTAATTATTATTTGTCATCCAAGGCTGTCCAGAATTCCTGCATCGATGTTTGAGACATTTTCAAATAAGGTTCATGTGTTTTGTGACTAATGATGTCATTTATTTAAAATATCCTTTTCATCGGCAGAACTTCCCAGAACTAAAACTTCCAAAGCAATAGAGTCCGCCGTCGCCTTGTTTGGCCCTCGGGACCTTCTTTTTTTTTAAGGTCAAGGGTGCAAGACTCGGTCTTCATTTTCAAATGTTTTAATGTACCAATAATTAGCCAAATAAAGGTTTTTTTTGGCAGTTTCTAGCAGTCGGGTGCAACAATTTGGCGGTGAAAAATGTTTGGATGGATTTGGCACACTCACTGGGAAAATGGGTGGGCGGGAGGGGGTAAAGGGGGGCAATGAGGGTGCGTGCACTACATGTGAATCTTTTTCTTTTTTTTTTGCGTGTACTTCATGCTTGTTTTTTGCGTGTACTTCATGCTTGTTTTTTTGCGTGTACTTCATGCTTGTTTTTTGCGTGTACTTCATGCTTGTTTTTTTGCGTGTACTTCATGCTTGTTTTTTGCGTGTACTTCATGCTTGTTTTTTTGCGTGTACTTCATGCTTGTTTTTTGCGTGTACTTCATGCTTGTTTTTTTGCGTGTACTTCATGCTTGTTTTTTGCGTGTACTTCATGCTTGTTTTTTTTGCGTGTACTTCATGCTTGTTTTTTGCGTGTACTTCATGCTTGTTTTTTTGCGTGTACTTCATGCTTGTTTTTTGCGTGTACTTCATGCTTGTTTTTTTGCGTGTACTTCATGCTTGTTTTTTTGCGTGTACTTCATGCTTGTTTTTTGCGTGTACTTCATGCTTGTTTTTTGCGTGTACTTCATGCTTGTTTTTTTTGCGTGTACTTCATGCTTGTTTTTTGCGTGTACTTCATGCTTGTTTTTTTGCGTGTACTTCATGCTTGTTTTTTTGCGTGTACTTCATGCTTGTTTTTTGCGTGTACTTCATGCTTGTTTTTTGCGTGTACTTCATGCTTGTTTTTTTGCGTGTACTTCATGCTTGTTTTTTTGCGTGTACTTCATGCTTGTTTTTTGCGTGTACTTCATGCTTGTTTTTTGCGTGTACTTCATGCTTTTTTTTTTGCGTGTACTTCATGCTTGTTTTCCTCCACCACTTTTACATGGTGGTTGTTCGTTCATGAACATTTATTAAAGTGTCCACTTTGGTGTGTGAATGCCAGTCAGCGTGACCCTGCGTAAGCTGACTATAGTGGGGCGGAGAGGGGGGGTAATTCAAGATTGCCGTAACTCGGTGCAGAGTGAATGGCAGGAAGTACCGGTGGATACCTAAGGTGCATCACGTTGGCAAAAGTGCTGCGGGATAGAGAGATGTAACAGAAAGTAATCCTTGTAAACTGTTCAACAATAAATGAAATGTGTCGACTGGGCCGGCGGACGCCTTCCAGTGCATGACTTGGAAATTAACTTTGAATTACAACTGAAAGAATGTCATATTTATCATCACGTGTCGCATCACTATAATTACTGCAGTAAAGATGCCGACGATGCCTTCACATCGCTCTTCGTGGGTGAAATTTGGTAAAGTCACTTCCCTGGACCCAGTAGTTTGAGACAAATCAGAACTGTGCCTGACTTGTAATAATAGTTACATATCCGAGAATACATTTTCACTTCCGCTTGTTGTGCGAGCACTTTAGTAAGAAGGCACTGAACAAAAAATAAATAATGAAGTTATCCATTTTGACTGTTCTCCAAATTCACAAAACACACCTTTTCTGCAATGTGTGAAAGAATCACGTCACCAACCAATTTCCCTCATCTGATGAAATTCTTCTTCGACAGCCACCATTATCCCACCTTTCTTGTGGAGTTGGGCGGGGAGAGCTTGGCCCGAGTCTTCACGAACCAGCTGGCCAGGCCTTTGTAATTTGTTCAGGATGCCGGCGATAAGTCGTCTGCCCTTCGCAAAGGACACCGTGTGATCTTTAATGTCACCAACTGATGTCGGCAGACGAGTTCTCCCGTTCAACATCCTTCTGATGGATAGCCATATAATGATGGATGCATCACCTTGCCTGTGAATCACCTGGGTGACGGTTTATATCTAGGCGAACATTCAAACCCGGAGGACGGCCCAAAGCTAAAACTGTTTTGCATCTTCCAAACGGTCAACCTGGGGTTCGTCTTTTGCATTTTTCTTGTAGTCGTGTCAGCCATGACATCATGAATTACATCCAAATAAATCCACCTGAAGCTTACAAAAACAAGAAGGGCACTCTTCAACGTCGACCTATATGCATCCGCCCACATTATGACATTATTATACAAACAGTGCATTCAGAAAGTATTCAGACCCCTTCACCTTTTTCACATTTTGTTATGTTGCAGCCTTATGCTGAAATCGTTTAAATTCTTTTTTTCCCTCATCAATCTACACTCAATACCCCATAATGACAAAGAGAAAACAGGATTTTAGAAAGTTTTGCAAATTTATAAAAAGAAAAAACTGAAATATCACATTGACACAAGTATTCAGACCCTTTGCTATGACACTTGAAATTTAGCTCAGGTGCCTCCCATTTCTCTTGATCATCTTTGAGATGTTTCTCCACCTTGATTGGAGTCCACCTGTGGTAAATTCAATTGATTGGACATGATTTGGAAAGGCACACACCTGTCTATATAAGGTCTCACAGCTGACAATGCATATCAGAGCAAAAACCAAGCCATGAGATCGAAGGAACTCCCTGCAGAGCTCAGAGACAGGATTGTGTCGAGGCACAGATCTGGGAAAGCCCACAAAAAAATTTTCTGCTGTATTGAAGGTTCCCAAGAGCACAGTGGCCTCCATAATTCCTCAATGGAAGAAGTTTGGAACAACCAGGACTCTTCCTAGAGCTGGCGCCCGGCCAAACTGAGCAATCGGGGGAGAAGGGCCTTGGTAAGAGAGGTGACCAAGAACCCGATGGTCACTCTGGCTGAGCTCCAGAGATCCTGTGTGGAGATGGGAGAAACTTCCAGAAGGACAACCATCATTGCAACACTCCACGATCTGGGCTTTATGGCAGAGTGGCCAGACGGAAGCCAAACAGTTCAATCTTGGTTTCATCAGACCACAGAATCTTGTTTCTCACAGTCTGAGAGTCCTTCAGGTGTTTTTTTGCAAACTCCAAGTGGGCTTTCATGTGTCTTTCACCGAGGAGAGGCTTCCGTTTTCTCGGCAACCGTTGGTCCAATTGGCATGAAATTTTCACCATAGGAGGGCCGCCTCCTGTAGAATATTTTAGTGAATATTATGACGTCACAAGTCACGTGGTACTGGCACCATCTTGGAAAAACCAAAAAAACTTTGCACCTCTATCTCAAAAACCGCTGCACAGAAAGAATTGAGACAGGTCTCGTTGCAAAGAACTCGCCATGCCGAATGACATATGTGAATGATGACATCATAGGTGCCGCCGTTATGACGTCATAATTCGACAAGTAAAATACTTTATCCGATCAGGATGAAATTTCTTGAGCGTCTTCTCGGTATAAATTGATGCATAAATAAAATTATAATGACGTCGTAGGTCACGTGGTTCGGCCGCCATATTGTTTTGAGTGAAAAGCCTGAAAAACCACTATAATCCAATTTTCTCAAACGACTGAACAGATCGAGGCCAAACTTTGCAGGCTGAATCGCATACCCATGACGAACAAAAAAGTCAGCGAGAATGACGTCATGCGTCACATGGTTTTGGAGTTCTGACGTTTTTAAGCATAAACTTTTAAAATCTAGCTCCTCCCTCATTTTTGATCCTATTGAGGGGAAACTACACAGATGTGTTCAGCATATCAGTCTACTCAAATTGACCTTTTCGAATTTGCAATAAGTGATGTGGTTTGGCAGATGTAGATAATTAAACGAAAATATTTAAAAATTTATAACCCTTGAACCGCTTCAGTGATCGACGTGAAACTTTATATTACAGTAAAGGTCATGAAGTGTAACACGTTTGCAAAATTCCAAGATGATTGGATGTACGGTCTGGAAGCTGGAAGTTATTGCGTGAAGAAGAAGAGTCTTCTATAGTGGGCATGGAATTAATTATCCATCTGCACATGACGAGCAGGCAAAGTACGGAGCGACCTCACGGGGTCATTTTGATCTCAAATAAAATTCTGATTGGACATTTGTCAATCGCTGAGGTATATTAACACACGACCAAAACAGATTTGGCGAAATTCCGACGATTTTTGACGAAAATATAACATTTGTGTCTGCATTTCAGTAAAGTGTGTGCCGTGTCAGCATTTAAAAAATTGAAACATGGCTCATTGTAAATAACTCCATGTGGGGAATCGGTGTTAACGATGACGTCATTGGTGCCATAATTATGGTCATAATTTGACAGGGACAACTCTTAGTCTGATCAGTTTGAAAGTTATTGAGCATTATCTTTGCAACAATTATTTAGAGAATATAAATTTATGATGTCATCGCTCACGTTGTCTGGCAGCCATATTGGATCAAAAAAAAGAAACGTTCAAAAATAGAAGAGTTGGCTCACACCAAGTTGATTGTGCAGAGTAAGTATTCCATGAATACCATCTAGTTCCGACTTGTATCAAGTTTGACTTGGATCCCTTCAGCCGTTCTTAAATTATCATGGTAACAAAATAATTGTAACTTACCATGACCTATGATCTCTTGACCCCAAAATCTAATCAGTTCATCTTTGCATCATAATATATAATTATCCCAAGTATGGTGAAAATCCCAGGACTAGTTCACAAGTCAGCTCGGTAACAGAAGTTTTACCGAACCGGACATCCAACATTTCACCTCTTGACCCCAAAATATAATCAGTTCATCTTACATCATTAAATAGTTGCCTGGTGTTGGCTTAGCGGTTAGGGTGCCAGCTTGGGATCCTCGGATCCTGGGTTCGAATCCCGGTTGATCGCTGAACGCCAGGGGGGTTGACTCAGCCTGTCATCCTTCTGAGGTCGGCAAATTCAGTACCAGTTCACTGGTAATTCCCTGCGTGTCACAAGAGGCGACTAACAGGGTTGGCGACAGGAAGGGCATCCGGCCATAAAAAAAAAAACATAGCTTCAAAAAGGGGACCAAGGTGTCCAAAAAAGGCTAACCCCTGCTCTGTGGGGAAAAATGGCCTCTAAAGGTGGTTCTTACATCATTAAATACCTGCACCAAGTTTGACTTGGATCCCTTCAACTGTTCTCAAGTCATGAACCTATTAGACTCTGACCTTTGACCCCAAAATCAAATTAGTTCATCTTTGCATCATTGTGCATACTTGAACCAACTTTAGTCAAAATCCCCTCACTGGTTCACAAGTTATTACAGTAACAGGATGTTTAATTAACATGACCTCTGACCTTATAATCCCAAAATCTAATCAGTTCGTCTTTACCTTATTATACATATCTGCACCAAGTTTGACTTGGATCTCTTCAGCCGTTCTCAAGTTATCACGGGAATGAAAACCCATCATGGACGGACAACCCGAAAACATCATGCCTTTGGCAACTTCGTCAGCGGAGGCATGAAAAGCCAAGTTGTCAGACTTCATTTCAATAAACACAAGACGGTTCCTCAAGGCTAAATATAAAGCTTTTTGCTGAAGATCTTGTGTAAACAAACTCCGAAGCCGTTCGCTTTGGACCAAACCATTTCATGTAAATAGAGGGGGGGGGGGGATTGTCACCGTACTCGCAAGCCGTTCGCTTTGGACCAAACCATTTCATGTAAATAGAGGGGGGGGATATAATTTTAGATATAGATATAGTACGGGCATGCCCTAGTATTTACCAATGCGCTTCCTATACATGTTTCCCTCAATTTATTTACATTTGTATTGCTGCAAATTTGGGAGGGATCGATTCTCTGTTGCCTCGTTAGGCGCAAATTGACCATCCGCAGGAAAGGCAAAGGTTTTTCAAAATGAAAACGATTATTCGATGTGTAAAATGAGAGAGGGAGTGCAAAAGTATCCAGTGTTGGAATTTCGATGCAATAAACGTTCAACGTGATGTTTATTCTTAAACTTGCAGGTGCAGGTAAAACGAAAACATTTCACAAGTTTGCATCAAAAGTTTTTTCCTCAAACTAGCATTTTCAAATCAAAGATTTGACGATGCATTCCCAAAAACTCTTGAAATTTGTTCATGAAACTCCATCTTGGATTTTCTGTCAGTGAGCAAATGAAACAGCGCCACTTCGCTGTGACACTCAAATCCAAAAAACGGATTACATATTAAACAAAGACCTCTCTACTACCAAGTTACCTGTCCAATGGGACATTTCACGTTGATTTTGTGCAGGAATTGCCACAATTGGGAAGCACCAGATGTTTTTTTTGTTTTTTTTGCTTTTCGCAGCCTCAAGCAAAAGCATGCTACGATCACCAATGTCTCCACATATACCATTTAAAATAGCTATCTGTAGCTCAAGGCGGTGTTCCATTTCAAGAATAGGAATGCAGACTAATGTTGAAGCACAATGGAGACTCGGGTGCAATAGAAAAGATTCTTCTTCTTCTTCTTCTGTATGTAGCACATGGCTGTGGGTATCATCATTTGGTGTGTATGCAAACAACAGTACCATGGTGGAAAAATGATGCCAATGGTTGAAATTCAATCGCAACTGTTGGCAGAAGCAATGTCAGCAACGCAAGGTCAGTGTCAACAAATCTGCCATTGGCAAGTAATTTGTCCACGATGTTGCAGGTGCCAGGGCAGTTCAGCAGAGCCTCCAGCACGTCCATCGTCGTCGAGGAAGTAGGCACACAACTCTATGAGCAGCGTTCCTTGAACCTGCCAACCACAACACAGGGAGATAACTCAATGGAGGAACAGGATGGCATCTTAGTTCATTTTCCAAGGAGAATCCACTCTGTGCTGATGCCAGTATGACCATGCATTCTGGCCCTGTGGCCTGTGGTGCAGGTGTTTGTTTGACCATGTGCTTTGCTCTGAAATACTCTTACATGAGTGCACTACTTCCCCAAGCTTTGTTGGACTGTGTACTTTGGCATTTGGGCCAACAGTGCACGTTCCAAGCTTTGTTACAATGAGCAAGTTGCCCGTGCCCACTTTAAGGGTTTCAACGAGAATAATGACGTGTTGAAAACATGACGTAACATCGTCAAAATTGCCAAGACAGACTGTCGGCTTTGATGAGGTGGAGGAGGGTGATGTAGGGGAGTTGCTGGATTATTACCGGGAGGAGCTCTCAAATGAGTACCTTTTACTGCTGGAGAAGTTTGTGTTTGTTTTGGAGTTTGGAGAAGTTTGGAGAAGAAACCCTGGTGTTGGGCTGGCGGCTAGGGTGCCAGCTTAGGATCCTAGGATCCTGGGTTCGAATCCCGGTCGATCGCTGAATTAACACCAGGGGGGTTGACTCAGCCTGTCATCCTTCCGAGGTCGGCTAATTGAGTACCAGTTCACTGCTAATTCCCTGTGTGTCGTAAAAAGGCGACAAAAAGGGTTGGCGGCAGGAAGGGCATCCGGCCGTAAAACATTGCTTCAAAAAGGGGACCAAAAAACGACAACAACCATGGTCCCCGAAAAAGGCCAACCCCCAGTTGCGGGGAAAAATGGCCTCTAAAGGTGGTTTTTTTTTTTACTGCTGGAGAAGGAACGCCAGGTGGATCTTAAACATAATTTAAATACAATAAACCACAGTAATAGTAAAAATAGGACAATAAGATGAGGATTGAGGCAGCACTCACCCTAACCCTCTTATAATGGGAAATTCGTTTGAATTTGCACGTTTTTTATTTACATTTGTGCAACACTTGCTCTCAGGTTGAAGGCGAGGAGCTTAGCTAAGGAGGATGACATTGGGGACTTCACGACCAGCCCATGGTGGGCCTACAGGTTCATGCCACACCATGATCTATCGGTTAGACACCGTACATACATCTCCCAACATGCACCCGATGATACGGCTAAGACTACACACTAAAATATGATTTTTAAAATTTTATTTGAGGGTGAAAAACAGTGATGCGGTTAATACACCGGAAAATACGGTAGGTCTGATTGGCCAGAGGGTAAGTGTCCAGCGGCCTTGCCACCATCAGGCTGATTGAGAGTCGTAGTCCCGCCCAACCCTGTTCCCTTCCTATTTCTCCAAAAAGTAATGCAGTTTCGAGTACTTTTCGGAGAATCCTTTCAAGGATTTTTTTTTTTATGATGGTTCTCATTTTCTTCTTTGTGGCGGTGAACAAAAATGACAACCAGAAAAAAGGGTTTATACGTGTCACGATGTTATGTTATTGTTACTAGTGGGGTCACCCGTGGGAATCCCACAGGCATGGAGGTGTATCGTTGCGATCGGTGCAGCCGTTTTTGCGGTGCCCGGGAAAATAACGTTAGGTGGGAGTCCAAACCTGAAAATGCTGGAGACCAAAGCTGGAATTAGAAAAACAATATAGCCTATTTTACTCCAGGGGGTCCCAGGATTACCCACCCAAAATATCGTTGCGGTTGGTTCAACCGTTTTTGTGGTACCTGGGAACGGACGGACAGACAGATGGACGGACATTTGTTGAATTATAGTAAGATTACGACAACGATGTCACAAAATGTAGGCTAATTAGTTATGACTAAACATTTATCAGAAATGGTTTCTGAAAGAATACACCCTCTCTTAAGAGTTATGAAAATGACTGAAGCAAGTGAGGCTTCTCATCGAGCCATGAATAATACATCACCATAAAGGACGAACCTAGCGCTAGATGCAACGCCGTAAGGACGTCCCAAACCAAACGCCATCTCACTAAATCCGTCACTCAGACGCCCAGCATCTGGAATTCAACCCGACGCCTATGGATATCAGATGCACATTGCCCTCCGTAAGTATTGAAACGGTGAAGTCCAATCAGTTATTATTGCTACATATCAAGAAATTTGGATTTTAGATCAAAAGATGAATATGAGGCAAGATTACAGGAGGTCAGATGTTATTGCTTGTCATTTCTATGTTTATATATTTTACCATTGTGGAATAATAGCACTTTCTATGTTCAGTCTCCCCATTCTCGGTAAGCACAAGTATTGGAACAGATAACTGACAGGTGTTTCTTGTTGCATTGATTGTTCACATATAAGAGAGTTGTGAATGTCGAGTACTGTCTGTGCTCCAAGGGATATTCAAGGCCTTTGAAATATTTGTCCACCCATCCCCTGATCTGTGCCTTTCCACAACTTTATCCCGGAGGTCTTTTGAAAGCTCCTTGGTACTCAAGTTGAGTCTTTGCTGTGAAATTCACTACCCAGCAGAGGAAACCTACAGGAACAGCCGATTTTATTCTGAAATAATCAGAAGCACTACCATTTAACACAGGTGGAGGTCAATTAACTTGGTGTGTGGTTTTGAAGGCGATTGGTTACGCCTGAGCTTATTACCCTAGCCTGAGTTTTGGGTATTGCATTTGAGTCCGTTTGTCTGTTTGTCCGCATATAATAAATACGATTTTCTCTGCAACCGTTAGTCCGTTTGACAGGAAATTTTCACCATAGGTGCAACTCCACCTGTAGAATTTGACGTCATAGGTCACATGGTTTGGTCGCTGTAGTGAAAATATATCAAAGTTGAACCCAGGTGTGATGCTCGCTTAAACCACTGAGAGGCGTCTATAAGACCTCGGACGTCCGCGACTTCGGGCCACTCCTGCGACATTATTCCATGACATGTAGACTCGGATGGTACGTACCCTTTTATATTCTAGGCTTGCTTGCTTTGACTAATATTATCAATCCTTCCTATATGATGCCAAGATCCTGATATATATTGCATGATTGTATTTTACAGGATGATGCCAAAGATCTGATTGAAATTAAACCAACCTACCTATGGGACAAAGTTGTGGACTTGGTTGATTTTCACAACACTTAATTTCCATCAGTCTACCGTCCACTTGAGGACACGAGGCGGACATGCATGGCAGGACACAAGATGATCCAGGTGCCGCAATTCTCTGCCGACTCACAAGCAGTGGATGCGGGCTCGGAGCTGACACATTGTCTAAAGTCCCTGGACAATCAGTTCAAAGCCCAGGACGCCGATGTCACTGATGAAACAAAATTACAGGTACTGCAAACTAAAGTACACCATACTGTCTACAGGGGAATCGAGCAGTGTACGACGTTCAATGCTGCGGTGACGGAGCTAAAACGGATTTACATTAAGAAGCGAAGCGTGGTCTATTCCCGGCATCTGCTCGCAAAGCGGACTCAACAGCCCACAGTCGCGAGACCACTACGCACAAGAGCTGCGACGTCTGCTCGCTGAGAGTGCCCAGGAGGTACGGACACACGAGCAAGTACAGGACGACCTTGTACGCGATTTTTTTGTCTCAGGAATCGGGTCTTCTACCGTTAGACAGAGGCTTCTTGAGGTTGAGGACTTGACGTTCACGGAGGCTTTACGGCTGGCTCACGTCTACACTACAGCTCGTGAACAATCTGACGCTTACGATCACACGCGTGTCACTGCGGGGATTTCTCGTCGAGCCCGACCGGAGAGGGCTAACGCCGACGACACGGAAGCCGACACGGCATCCCTGCCGGAACCCCTGGCTTCTCCCGAGGAGGACCATGATTCTGGCTTGGCTGCAGCTGAGGGTCCAAAGCCCGGACGAAACGCTACGTGCTATTTCTGCAGGAATCGACAACATCCCCGATCGGCGTGCCCGGCTCGGGAAGCGATATGTCATCTGTGTTCAACAAAAGGGCAGTTTGCAAAAGTGTGCCGAAAGGCTGCGCGGGGCAAACGAACACGCGCGACAATGAATGTGCTTATCGCTGGGCCAAAGGGCCGAGCACAGAGCGGGGCGCCTCACCCGCCTTTGATGAGCGGCGTACCTCCTCGTGGGCCCCTGGCTGCGCGGTCGACCTTGGTGAGCTCCATCGGACCGCCAAAACAAATGGCGCAAATACGCTCGAACGCGGAGCGACTGTCCTTGGCTGGTATCCGAACGTCTCATGATGGCTATGAGACTCACCGCGCTACTCTAGCGCCATCCGAAGGCTGCTTGTACGAACTACAAGCTCCTGTTTTGGCACGGAAGACTGCAGATGGCTTTCAAACTACGCGCATGACACGAGCGCCCTCCGGAGGCCGCTTGTACGAACTACAAGCTCCCGTTTTGGCACAGAAGACTGCAGATGGCTTTCAAACCGCGCATGACACGAGCGCCCTCCGGAGGCTGCTCGAACAAACGGAGAACTGCAGCTGGCGTCGGATCTACACGCGAGGCGCGATCGTCTCGCTCTGATGGCTCGGCTTCTGCCGGACCGCCTGGCCTGGCTCAGGCCATCATCCAACTTATGATCGAGGGAATTTTTGTACGGGCTCTAATCGATACAGGGTCCACGGATAGTTATATCGATCATCGACTGGTGCAAAAACACGGATGGCCGATCCTCGGGACATGCCGTCGGATCTTTATGGCCTCCCAAGGGCTTAGGCTCAATACAAAGGGGGAATGTCGATTGAAGCTTGTGATAAAGGGACGAATGTTTCCAGATGTACATCTCATGGTCTTACCTGCTCTATGTGCTATTATCTTGTTAGGACATGACTTTCTTAAGCGACACGGACGTTTGGAAATGGAATTTGGTGGTACTGATACGCTGGCTGTTTGTGCACTCGCAGGGATGGAGATTGAGCCTCTGTCGCTGTTCCCCAATATGACCACGGACTGCACACCGGTAGCGGTAAAATCGCGGCGCTACTCACGAGCAGACGCGCAATTCATTGCGGAAGAGACAGCCCAGCTCTTAAAGGAAGGTATCATAGAACCTAGCCGGTCGCCGTGGCGAGCACAGGTCTTAGTGGTGCGAAGTGAGGCACATCGCAAACGAATGGTAATCGACTATTCGCAGACGATTAATCGATTTACACAGCTGGACGCCTACCCCCTCCCGGGAATGGACGCCCTAGTTCGACAGGTTGCCCAGTACTCAGTCTATAGCACTCTCGATCTACGGTGCGTATCATCAGATCCCCATCTCCGAGGCAGACCGCATCTATACCGCGTTTGAATCAGGTCAAAGGTTATACCAGTTCACCCGACTACCTTTTGGGGTGACGAACGGGGTTTCCTGTTTTCAGAGGGCTATGGACGACCTCATCGCTAAGGAGAACTTGACCGATGTCTTTGTATATCTGGACAATCTTACGGTTTGCGGGCATGACCAGGGGCATCATGATGCGAATCTGAAGCGCTTCCTCGAGGTCGCGCAGAGGTATCGCTTAACCATGAATGAAGCTAAATGTCGTTACTCCATGCGCACGATAGATCTTCTGGGGTACACCCTGACCCACGGCTCTGTTGCTCCTGAGAAGGAGCGTCTGCGACCCTTGCTCGATATGGCCCCGCCCTGCGATCGAGCTTCATTGAAGCGTGCTCTCGGGCTGTTCGCCCATTATTCTAAGTGGGTGCAAAATTTCTCCGCGAAACCCCGCCCACTTGTGACCTGCGACGCGTTCCCCATGAGCCCAGCCGCCTTGGCTGCCTTTAGGGGCCTTAAGGACGACATCGCTGGCGCCGCTGTGGCGATGATCGACGAGAGCAAATCTTTCGTCTTAGAAAGTGATACCTCGGATCATGCGATAGCGGCGACTCTCTCCCAGGGGGGGCGCCCTGTGGCTTTCTTTTCGCGGACTCTCACCTCCGCTGAGCGGAGGCATTCGTCTGTCGAAAAGGAAGCATACGCGATCGTCGAGTCGATTCGGCGATGGCGTTCGTACTTGCTCGGGCGATGCTTCCAAATCATCACAGACCAACAAAGCGTGGCGTTTATGTACGACACCTTACATGCTCAACGCATAAAGAATGAGAAAATCACTCGCTGGCGTATCGAACTCGCCGACTTCTGCTACACCATCAAATATCGCCCGGGGAAGGATAACCTGGTCGCTGACGCCTTATCGAGGCCGGCGACGTGTGCGGGTCTCATAACTTTGGAGGGTCTGCGCGCTTTGCACGACACTATGTTTCATCCTGGGGTGACGCGTTTCGCTCATTTTGTGCGTCGTGGTAATCTGCCGTACTCGATTGAGGACATCCGCCGGGTCTGCCGCGACTGCGCTGTATGTGCGGAACTCAAACCGCGTTTTTACAACCCTCCCATGGGGACGCTGGTCAGGGCTACTAGACCGTGGGAGAGATTGGCGATGGATTTCAAAGGCCCGCTGCCGGTGTCGAGTAACTCTCGTTATCTGCTCACTGTCGTTGATGAGTACTCGCGATTCCCTTTCGCTTACACGTGCGCAGATATGACGGCTGCCACAGTCACACGGTGCCTGCAGAATTTGTTTTCTATGTTCGGGTATCCGGCCTACGTGCATACAGATCGGGGTGCGGTGTTCCTGTCCCAGGAAGTGAGGTGCTTCTTGCTCCAAAATAATGTCGCTTCGAGTTACACCACTCCGTACAGACCCCAGGCGAATGGGCAGGTCGAACGCTTCAATGGGATCATATGGAAGGCCGTCATGCTAAGCCTCAGGACCCTCGGCCGGGGCCTAGATAAATGGACTTGGTCGCTACCTGCGGCGCCGAACTCGATCAGGGCTCTACTATGTACGGCCACCAACCAGACTCCTCACGAAAGGCTGTTCCACCACCCTAGAAGCTCGGGTAGTATCCGATCTTTACCCAGTTGGCTCGCTGAGCCGGGGCCGGCTTATCTCAAACGTGCGGTTCGCACGAGCAAGTACGATCCCTTAGTGGATAAGGTGCAGGTACTCGAGGCTAATCCCGAGCATGCTCGTGTGATGACGGCAGATGGACGTGAGTCCACTGTCTCCGTACGCCACCTCGCCCCTTGTGGGGTCATCGACCCTTATAGGGATATCGACGAACCAATTTACGAGTCTATGGACTCTCCCGAAGCTCCCCCTATGGAGCATCTGCCGTCCCTCCCTTTGCCAGATACACCCCTGCCTGAAGGCACTGAGGTGCCCCCTCCGACACCTGCCTCCAGCGGCTACTCCGATGCAGGGGACTCCGGGCTTGGGGATGTCGTACCCGGTAGTTTCTGGACCCGTGCTGGCAGGATAATTCGCCGCCCTGACCGCTACGGATGGACCGACTGACATGGGTTGACATTCCTAATCAATTAATGCTGACGCACGCTTGATTCCTGCCTAGCGGCAGTGTAGTTCTAACGGCGGGGAGAATATAGTGAAAATGTATCAAAGTTGAACCCAGGTGTGATGCTCGCTTAAACCACTGAGAGGCGTCTATAAGACCTCGGACGTCCGCGACTTCGGGCCACTCATGCGACATTATTCTATGACATGTAGACTCGGATGGTACGTACCCTTTTATATTCTAGGCTTGCTTGCTTTAACTAATATTATCAATCCTTCCTATATGATGCCAAGATCCTGATATATATTGCATGATTGTATTTTACAGGATGATGCCAAAGATCTAATTGAAATTAAACCAACCTACCTATGGGACAAAGTTGTGGACTTGGTTGATTTTCACAACATTTTCGTTGTTGTGCTCACTGTGCAATCCTTGTTGTTCACTCACTGTGCAATCCAATCCTTGTTCATCTTTTTACAATATTTGTACACCCATCCCCTGATCTGTGCCTTTCCACATCTTTATCCCGGAGGTCTTTTGAAAGCTCCTTGGTACTCAAGTTGAGTCTTTGCTGTGAAATTCACTACCCAGCAGAGGAAACCTACAGGAATAGCCGATTTTATTCTGAAATAATCAGAAGCACTACCATTTAACACAGGTGGAGGCCAATTAACTTGGTGTGTGGTTTTGAAGGCGATTGGTTACGCCTGAGCTTATTACCCTAGCCTGAGTTTTGGGTATTGCATTTGAGTCTGTTTGTCTGTGTTTGTCCGCATATAATAAATACGATTTTCTCTGCAACCGTTAGTCCGTTTGACAGGAATTTTCACCATAGGTGCAACTCCACCTGTAGAATTTGACATCATAGGTCACATGGTTTGGTCGCCATCTTGGAAAAACCGAAAAACTTTGCACCTCCATATCGCAAAGTGCTGAATAGAAAAAAATTGAGACATGGCTCATTGTAAAGAACTCTCCATGGGGAATAAAATGTTAATGACGATGCCATAGATGCCTCCATTATGACATCATAATTTGACAAGTACAAAACTTCATCCTATCAAGATGAAATTTCTTGAGCGTCATGTAGGCGGAAATTGGAGAAAAGGAAATGACGTCATCAGTCACGTAGTTCGTCCGCCATCTTGGAAAACGCGAAAAACTTTGCACCTCTATCTCTGGAAGCGCTGAATAGAAAAAATAGAGACATGGCTCATTGTAAAGAACTCTCCATGGGGAATACAACAACACAACATGCATTTTAAGGCCATTTTCCCTGCTAGAGTGGGGGGTTAGCCTTGCGGTCCCCATGACAATCTTCTCCATTTTGCCCTATTTTCTGCATCTCTCCTTGTTAACCCCCTTGCCCGCATTTCTTCTTCCACCATCTTTAGCCAAGTCTTTCTCGGTCTTCCCCGTCCTCTACTTCCTTTTACATTCATTTCCATCACTCTTCTCAACCAGTCACTTTCATCCTTCCTCAACACATGACCAAACCATCTCAACCTGTTCCTCTTCACAGCATCAATCACAGGCTCTATACCCATCATCTTTCGCAATTCATCATTTGTCTTCCTCTCTCTCAACGATACTCCGCACATCCACCAAACCATTCGCATTTCCACCCTTTCCAGCCTTCGTTGCTGCTCTACGTTCATTACCCATGTCTCGCTCCCATAAATCATAACACTTCTCACACATGCAGCAAACACCTTTCCCTTCAGCTTCAACGACACTCCTCTCCTCATCAGCACGCCACTCAGTTCCCGAAACTTCTTCCATGCACATCTCACTCTTGCAACCGTTGCCGAGTCTGATCCACCTTCTCCATTCAGCACGTCTCCGGGGTAGCAAAATGTTTTCACACCTTCCAGCTTGACATTTCCTCCATCTGCAGCTCCCTCTGTGCACACCTTACATTTGAATGTAGCTGCCACACTGGTTAATGACCCTCTCAGACCACTACATTTTTGATGAACCCACTCAGCGCACATTGTACATTGAATGGAGTTCACTCCGACACCCTTCCTGCACACAGCACATGCCCACTTCCCAGTTCTTTCCACCTCACCACATGCTTTACCACTTGCCATCACCTTCGTCTTTCCTATATTCACCTTCAGACCTTTTGTCTCCATACATTCCTTCCACTTGTTCATCTTTTCCTTCAGTCCATCCATACTTTCCGCAATCAACACGAGATCATCTGCATACAACTCCCATGGTAAACCCTCCTTTACGTTCTGAGCCAGCACCTCCATCACAGCTACAAATAGTAGTGGACTTAGTACCGACCCCTGATGCACTCCCACCTTCACCTCAAACTCGCCACTGTTCCCGTCCTTCGTCCTTACAGCTGTGCGCACTCTTTCATACATTGCCATCACTACTCTGATCAACCATTCCTCCACTCCTAACTTCCTCAATGCCCATGTCAATACTTCACGTGGAACCCTATCAAATGCTTTCTCCAGATCAACAAACCCAAGAAAGAACTTCTTCCTCTTCTCCATGTACTTTTCCTGAAACTGCCACACAATAAAGAGCGCGTCTGTCGTTCCTCTTCCTGGCATAAATCCAAACTGCATTTCGACGATCTTCACCTTCTTCCTTATCCTCCTCTCCAACACCCTTTCCAATACCTTCATTCCATGCTGCGATAACTTTATCGCTCGGTACGAGCCACACTCCAGAGGGTCACCTTTCCCCTTGTATAGAGGGATGAGGGTACTCAGTTCCCAATCCACTGGAATGCAGCCTTCTTTCACCACCAGATTACAGATCTGTCATTCTCTTCACACCCCAACTTCCTGCGGCCTTCAACATATCTCCCACAACTCCGGTCGGCCCTCCCGCTTTTTTACTCTTCATTGCTTTTATCACTTCCTCAACTTCCTTCTCAGTTATCTTCTCTGCCGGTCCTAAAACTGGGTTACTCTCTATGTTGCCATCCCATTCATTCTCTGTATTCAACAGCATTTCCATATATCTTTTCCATCTTCCTTTAATTCCATCTGGGTCCACAACGATTTGTCCCACTTCATCCTTCAAGCAACTCACCCCCATCACATCACATCACATCTCTTTCGCTATCTGCTTTGCAATCCTGAATACCGCTCTCTGACCCTCTTCCGAATCCAAGCTTTCTCCGAACATTTTCCTACATGCCTCCTGCGCCTTTGCTACCTCTTTCTTTGCAGCCTTATAACTTTCATGCTCTGCTTTTTCTGCTCCCGTACCCTTCGCCTTCTGCCACTCCTTGAACTTCTTCCTCTTCTCGTCAATCCTCTTTCCAACTTCCTCATCCCACCACCATGTTTCCGAGTGCCTCGGTGGTCCTTTTGTCCATCCACATACCTCACCAACGGCTCCCAACAGACTATCTTTCATTGACATCCAACTACGTTCAAGCTCAACCACATCATCCTCTCCCCTACTCAGCCAGCCTCTCTTTTAATGCCTCCCTTACTGTCACCTCTTTCAACCTCCACACCTTCATTCTCGGTTGGTACTTCACCCGCCGAGCTCTCCTCGCACCTTTCACCCTTATGTCGCAGACAACCAAGTGGTGCTGTGAAACAGCCTCCTCCCCCGGGATCACCTTTGTGTTCCGGATGTGCCCCCTATCTCGCCTAGCACCATCAGGTAGTCAACGGTTGTCGTCGACCCACCTGACGTGTATGTAACAAGCTTATTATCCTCTTTCTGGAACTGAGTATTACAAATCAACAAATCAGCTCCATCAGCAAACTCCAAAATCCTTTCACCTTCTCCATTTCTCACACCATATCCGTAACCCCCATGAACTCCCTCAAAACCGTCCATACTCCTTCCCACATGTCCATTTAGGTCTCCTCCTACCACAACAACTTCCTCATCTTTCACGTTTTCCATCAGCTTCTCTATCGCACACCAGAACTTGTCCTTCTCTTCATCGCTTCGACCAACCTGCGGAGCATATCCCGAGATGACGTTCACCAAGAGCTTTCCAATCATCATTTTCACCATCATCAACCTATCACTCACTCTCGTCACACTCACCACACTGTCTACAAACTCCTCAGAAAACAGGACACCAACACCATTCATGCCCTTCGGGCACCCTTGCCACACAAACTTGTATTTCTGTCCCTGCCTACCCTTCACCATTCTCACACCACTTCCCTTCCATCTCGTCTCTTGCACACAACATATGTTCACTCTTCTTCTGATCAATACTTCCACCAATTCTCCTGATCTCCCTGTCATTGTCCCTACATTCCATGTCCCAAACCTCAGAAACCGATCTCCACTTCGGGCTGCACCCTGCCCATATGTTGTTGTAATTGTCATGGTTCTCTTTTTGGGGCAATGTTTTTATGGCCGGATGCCCTTCCTGACGCCAACCCTCTTAGTCGCCTCTTACGACAGGCAGGGATACGGTGTACCTATTCTAACCAGGGTATTCTCCATGGGGAATAAAATATGTTAATGATGTCATATGATGTCATTCCCTGTTTGTCGTTAAAGGCGGCAAAAAGGGTTGGCGTCAGGAAGGGCATCCGGCCGTAAAACATTGCTTCAAAATGTTCAAATGTTCAAAAATGCAAAATGTTCAAAATATGTTAATGATGTCATATGATGTCAATAATGTCAATGATGTCATTCCCTGTTTGTCGTTAAAGGCGGCAAAAAGGGTTGGCGTCAGGAAGGGCATCCGGCCGTAAAACATTGCTTCAAAAAGGGGACCGAAAAACAACAACAACCACGGTTCCTGAAAAAGGCCAACCCCCGCTTTGCGGGGAAAAATGGCCTCTAAAGGTGGTTATTATTTTTTTATAATGATGTCATAGGTGCCTCCATTATGACGTCATAATTCGAGAAGTACAAAACTTCATCCGATCAAGATGAAATTTGAGCATAATCTACGACTAAATTAGTTTAGAAAAAAAATTGATGATGACGTCATCGGTCACTTGGTTCAGCCGCCACATTTGTTTCAACACAAACGCCTTAAAAAACACTGAAAATACATCCTGGCGAGGGTTTGCAATCTCCGATTGCTCTTTTTCTTGTTTACAATTGCTATTAGGGGGGGGGGGGGGGGCGGGGGGGTTCACTTATCCAACCAATATATTCTCGTTTTGTATTTTAAATTAATTTTCTGAAATTTGTAGAATATGTTTTTTCACTTGGAAGTTGTGGGTTATGATGTGTAAATAAAGGTGGAAAAACTGATTTAATGCATTTTACTTCCAGGCTATGAGGTAACAAAAGTTGAAAATTTTGAAAGGGAATGTAGACTTTCTATAGGCACTGTATATAGATGATTGTATCAGATTACATAGGTAATAAGAACTGCCATCAGTGAAAACATTGATGAATTAAGTTTCACAACAAACACGAGTATTTCACATAAATAAAGCATTAATGACTTAGATTTCACAACAGACGACAACATAGCCCCGATTTCCAACTCTTGATGCTGCCCAAGACTTTCCAAGCACAACCGAATCCTCTGCAAAACTGTTGGCGTGCACATAAAATGCAGATAAGACAAAGTCAATGCTGGTCCTTGTTAATGGAGAAATTTTAAAAACGAGCAACAACATCCTGGAAAATGTTGATTATTTCAAGAATCTTCAATCCTATATTAAGAATAGTAAGCATGACTTTAAAATGAGAAAAAGTCTAAAATGGGACACTTCAATAAAGATAAATAAAATATGGAAATCAGAGTTACCATCAAAATTCAATATTCTTCAAAGAAACAGGTGAGAGTGTTCTCCTTTATGGAGCTGAGTCTTGGACACTCACTAATGCACTGGAAAGCATATTAAATGGATTACCTTCCTGGTTACTCCCTCCTCCGGTATGATAGACCTGAGCCTCGTCCTGGTGGTGGGGTGGCTATCTTTATCAAAAACTCTATTCCTCACTCTCCTTGCACTGCCCTCTCTCCACCTCACCTCCAGGAGTACCTCTGGCTACGGCTTCCTCTCCGCTCCCACCTTTTGTTCATATGTGTTCTGTACCGTCCTCCAAACAGTGATGACTCCATTTACATTTCACTGTCTGACAACGTGGACCAACTTCAATCCACTCATCCCAACTCTCTCTTCCTCATATGTGGCGACTTCATCTGTCATCATGCCAGCTGGCTGGGTGTGGGTTCATCTCTCACCAGCCATGGCACCTCAGCAAAGGACTTCTGCGACTCACTGGGATTGACACAATCTGTCAATTTCCCGACCCGGATCTCAGCCAATGGTGTATCTTCTCTTCTAGACTTGGTTATGACAAACTTCCCTGCTGATGTCTGCTGCTCTTCTTCTGCCCCAATCGGTTCTTCTGATCATGTGCTTGTTAAAGTGGACATCTCTCTGGCCATTCTCAGAGAGCCTCCTCAGCGTCGCCGAGTCTGGCATTTCACTCAGGCCGACTGGCACGGTCTTCAAGCAGCCATCAATCATCTGGACTGGTCTCCTATCTCCACTGCCTCTGACATCAATTCTTCCTGGGAATTCTTCCAAAGCAAACTGCTCTCTCTCATGCACAGATTTATCCCATCTCGTCTTCAGTTGTCTTACCCTTCCTCCCGTTCATGGTACAGTGGTACACTGAATTTGTGGTGAGGCAGTTGCCCTGAAACAACTTGCCTTTGCCTCTTGGAAGGCTAATCCAACTGAAGGCCATCTCAGTTCCTTCCACCAAGCTCGGAACAAGTGTGTGTCTACCCTCAGGAGTGCCAGGAAGCACTATCTCTCCACACTCAAGAATGAACTCTCAAACCTGTCTCCTTCCTCCAAATCCTGGTGGCGTCTGGTCGAATCCGTTTCTGGTGTTTGTTCCCCCTCCATCCCCTCCCTTACCTCAAATGGCTACACAGTTGACACCGCACATGACAAAGCCGAATGCCTCAACTCTGTGTTTGCCTCAAAATCTTGTGTCCCAAACCCATCTCTCTCTGTTCCCACCTTACCCAGTCAAACCCAACTGCTCCTGGACTCTGTGTCCTTCTCTCCTGACAAGGTGGAGGAGTTTTTGTCAAACCTCGACTCTGATTCTGCAACTGGACCAGACGGCATCAGCCCACGGGTCCTAAAATCCTGCTCTGCCGCTCTATCTCACCATCTCTCTGTTCTTTTCACCCTCTCCTTTGCTCAAGGTCATCTGCCAGCATCCTGGAAATCAACAAACATTACCGCTTTACACAAAAAAGGTGCAAAAACAGATCCTTGCAACTACAGACCAATCAGCCTGCTCCCAATTATCAGCAAAGTCATGGAATCCATCATTGCTTCGGATATCAAATCCTTCCTCTACTCTACAGTGTTCTGGGCCCTGTGCTTTTTCTGGCCTTTATCAATGATCTCTCCGACTCTCTGGAAAATCCTCTCTATCTCTTTGCTGATGACTCCACTCTCTGCCGCTCCATTCCTCTTCCCTCAGATCGGCAGTCTGCAGCCTCCTCACTCTCTGAAGACCTGGACAAAATCACAGACTGGTCAAACAAGTGGAACATGTCTTTCAATCCTGACAAATCTCACACTCTTACTATGTCTCTCCGAAAAGATCGACTGCACAACCCTCCCATCTACTTTCTCAACAATCCTCTCCAAGAAGTTCTGTCGCTCAAGCTTTTGGGTCTCACTATCTTCCATGATCTTTCTTGGGAAAACCACATTTCCAAGATGGCCTCCAAAGCCAGTCGCCGACTGGGCATCCTCCGTCGTGCGAAGTCCTTCCTCGGCACAGCTGAGCTCCTCACCACATACAAGGCTTTCATCCGCAGCTCAATGGAATACTGTTCTCCCCTATGGGCCGGTGCCCTTGCCTCACACCTAGCTCGGCTTCACACTGTTGAAACCAAAGCTTTCAGAATCATTGGAATCTCCCGTGATGAAGCTATCTCCGAGGGCCTTTCACTCACTCACCGCAGACAGGTAGGTGGTCTTTCTGTCTTCTACAGACTCCTCTCCGGCCTTGCTCCCCCAGCTCTCTCTGTGCTTTGTCCCCCAAATATTCCTACAGGTCGCACAAGATCTGCCAGCAACCCTCTGATGGTTAAACTGCCGAAATCTCGGCTCTCTGCTCACCTTCACTCTTTCATTCCTCTTTTCTCCTGCCTCTGGAACAAACTCCCACACTCCCTTCAATCCCACTCCTCCCTCCAGGTCTTTAAAACAGCTGTTCACCACCATCTCTTATCTTTCCCCATCCAAAACCTTGATCTTTTCTACCACCACTAATTCACCCCAGATCCACCTTGTTTGAAATTCCAACTTCTTTCCTGGAAGTCCCGGCAGTGTCCATATGTTTTATACCTCTCCCACCCCCCCCCCCCCTTCCCATGCCCCTATCCCCAAAGCCCTCTCTCTCCCACAGATGTCTCGATGTCCCTGCTCTCAGATGTTGTGTTTGCGTTCCTCCCCCTCTCGCCCCATCTTGTCTACCGCTCCCCATGTTATATGTTTTATGTGTCGGTTTGTCTTTCTGTGTGATTAATGTTCGCTCTTTCACGAGCCTCGATCTTGTATACCAAAAAAATAAAAAAGAATAAATAAAAAAATGGATGTAACACACTACTCTCCGAAGCACAGCAGTAAATATTAGTTGGAATCAACACGGTTCTACCATGGATTTCTGACTGTTAAAAGGAGTGCAGACTTAATCGTGGCCAAAAATATTGGCACCTTTGCACTTTTTTCAAATAATGCACCATTTCTTCCTGAAAATTGTTGAAATCAAAAAAAAATATTTCGGTATCCACATATGTATTTCTTTGGTTTGCAGTGGAACAAAACAAAAAAAGCTGAAACAATTACTAAATCTTCGCTTATTCCACACAGAAATCCTAAAATGGCCCGGATAATATTATTGGCACCTTTTAGAAGTTGTTAGAAATAATTAGATTTCAAGCAGGTGATCCTCCTTTACTTTGGAATTGAACTCGCCTGTGGTGAGTTTCAGGTGCCTGCAATATAAAATCACTCATTCAGCCAGTTTGAATAGAGAAAAGGAGTCATTCTGCTGTTTTCTGTCACTGTGTGTACAGCAATGAGCATGGAGAAAATAAAGAAAACCAGAGAATTGTCTGAGGAGGTCAGACACAAGATTGTAGCTAAGCATGGACAATCCTCAAGGCTACAAATCCATCTCCAGAGACCTTGATGTTCCTGTGTCCACCGTACGCAATGTTATCAGGAAGTTCAAGGCCCATGGCACTGTAGCCGACCTCACTGGATGTGGCTGCAAGAGAAAACTTGATCAAATACTGCAGCCAAGGATTGTTCGAAGGGTGGAGAAAGCACCTTGATCAACTGCCAAACAGATTCAAGCTGACCTTGACACAAAAGGTACGACAGTTTCAACTCGCACCATCCGTCGCCAACTCAATGAAAGGGGGTTCTATGGTGGGAGACCCAGGAGGACCCCCCTGCTAAGAAAGCCTGACTTGAGTTTACCAAAACACATCTGAACAAGCCAAAGGAAATTTTCACCATAGGGTCCACTACTCCTGTAGAATATTTGAATGGTAATGATGACGTCAAAGGCGACGTGGTACAGTTGCCATCTTGGTACAAAAACCGAAAAACATTTGCACCTCTATCTCAAAAAGCGCTGCACAGAAAAAAATTGAGACATGAATGATGTCTCCATGATGATGTCATAATTTGACAAGTACAAAACTTCATCCAATCAGGATGAATTTTCTTGAGCATCATCGAGGGGATAAATTGATGGAGGGGGAAAAAAATGATGTCATGGGCCACGTGGTTCGGCCACCATATTGTTTTAAGAGAAAAGCCACTAAAATCCTTTTTCTCCTAAATGGCTGAACAGATCAAGGTCAAACTTTACAAGCATGATCGCATACCCACGACGAACAAAAAGTTTAGGAGTGCTGACGTCGTAGGTCACATGGTTTGGGAGCTATAATTTTTTGAAGCATAATCCTTTAAAACCTATCTCCTCCCTCATTCTTGAACATAGAGTGAAAACTTCAGAAATATGTTCCCCATGTCTGAGTGCTAAAACGATCTTTTGGAATTTGCGATAGGTCACATGGTTTGGCAGTGATAAATAATTCAACGGAGATCTTAAAAACCTTGCATCTGTTGAACCGCTTCATTAATTGACGTGAAACTTTAAAGTAATGTAGAAAGGGTCAAGTGGAATAAGTGTGTACAATTTCAACATGATTGCTTGTTTGGATTGGCAGCCATGAATAATTGAAGGGAATTAAAATATATATATTCTCTTGAACCGCTTGATTGATCAACGTGAAACTTTAGCCTAATCTAGATATCGTCATTTGGAATAAGTGTTTAAAATTTCAACATGATGGGTTATACAGTCTGGAAGGTCACAGTTATTGTGTGAAGAAGAAGAAGAAACTCTACCTTTTATCTTCTCCAGCCATGTGACTTTTCGGTGTAGATTTAATTATGAAAGTGGGGTTGTATCAAAGCGGGGTTGTATCACAGCATGTCCAATGAAAGCAGGGTTGTATAAAAGCATGTCCAATGAAAGCGGGGTTGTATGAAAGCGGGAAGGCAGAGGAAATCGGTCATCACTGCCAGCAGTTATAAAGTGGCAGTTCCAGTTAATATTGTTACGTTTGTGGGGGTAGGAGATTAAATTTTAGGAAAGTCAGAATCGTATAAATTAGCATGCTGCAAGTGTGGCGTAGAAAATTATCAATGTATCTTAGTAGGGTCAAATGTCCGGTTAAGTGTTTGGGTGTCTCCACACGGAGGAGTGGAGTTGTGTTATCTAGGTAGGTTAAATTCCCCTGTATGTGCTTGCCTCCTGTGGTCTTCCCTTCGGTTTTATTACATTCGACCAGCCAGGAAATCAAGGGCTCAGTAAAACAATGGATAGCGCTGTAATGGGACTCATGCGCTCACAACGCCGTCAGGGCTGCCAGACACCCGGGCATTCTCGATCGGGAGACTCGGCTCCGCCCGATGACGCGTGGTGAAGAGGCCACGCCCGGGCCTTCGTGATTGGAGGCGCGATGGGGTGATGGGCAGGGCTCAGGCAATTGGTTGAGAGAAAAGCCATCGTCGAACATTCGAGGGCTGAAGGGAAAAAGACGCCATCTCGCTATCTTGATAGTTTTTCTTCTGATCCTGTGATTCATAAGTGGATGGGCGTGTTTGCCACTCTCTCCTTTGTTCTGGATTGGTCGCAAGCGGTGGCACATCTTTGGCTCGTGTGCACTTGTGGGGAAGAGACTGAACAAGAGAGGTTCGGGGCAGTCAGCATCGCAAGAAGTATCTCACGTTGGGACGTTGAGGAGCGCCACTCTGCGCCATTTTTGTGTGCTTCCCGCGCGGTGGTTTGGGGGTGACGAACGCCTACAAGCCCTCGGTTGAACTGCAAAGCGGAGTGCCGGCCGATTACCAAACCATTTCATTTTCTTTTATTTCTCCCTGTGTCTGTAATTGAGTCTGCATGGAGGGTCCCTCGCCTTAGCCTATTACTATTAGTTTTTACCTCAACATTTTTATTGTCTTTGCATTTATTTTCATTAAATCATTATTTGTTGAATTTTACTTTTCTTGTCTTGTTTCATTTTTGTTCTGTGGGTTCGGATTAACCCCGTGTGTTCCCGATCAGGTAAGGGCTTCGGGCTTTCCCGCGAAAAGATAATCCCGCCAAGGTTCGAAGTACGCCTCGGAGTTAAAGGAGAACGGACACGACCAAAACAACTTTGCAGATTTCGAAACATAAACATATCTTAAACACTTCTATTGAGTTCATTTCACAAATATCTTCGCGGTTTTATTAGAATTTGTCAAAATATCGCCGAACAAGCAAAATCAGTTTTGTCAAAACCGCAAACCGGAAATGACGTTTGCGAAGTAACCCAGTTTTTCGTTCTTAAAGCCTTGTTGGCTTCGTGACGATCAGAACATCGCTTTGTTTTCCTTACGATCAGTTGGAATCATGCCCAGTCGTTGTGTGGCTGCTGCTGGTGTGTGCCCGTACGTGCGGGGAGGTAAGTACGTGGACATACGTACCAAAAATAAGGCCTCACTGTCCGGAAGTTCGCATATCGCAGTTACGATTAATCGCAAATTAGTTTTAATGGCCAAGTATTCAATTTTCAAACCGCGAGGCAGAAACAACAAACACACGCGGTTCCTTCGCTGTCGCTTGACCGAACGTGCAAAGAAAAATTAAAACTTGCATCGTTCCTTCGGTCTTCGCCGTTCCTTCGCTTTCGCCCTTCGCTGTTCCTTCGTTCACGTACAAAACGTATGTTTGCTAAATAAATGGCCATAACTTGGTAACCACTTGTCCGATTAATAGCAAACCTTGAAAAGGCACATCCTCAGGTCCCCAGCAATATACCTGGCAAGTTTCACTTAGATCGGACCAGTGGTTGTCGAGAAACAGCGGTCACAGACATACACACAGACACACAGAGATTGCTTGCATTATATTATAGAGAGTGCTATAATGATACAATTACAACTGATACACCTGCAGTGCTGCACTAAGTCAATAAAGTCGTATTTCGTTTCTGTTTCTCTATCCATTTCTTGCCTCACGGCACCGAACATTAATTAAATTAGTTATGTATTCCATTGACCAGAAAAAGAAACTTTTTCAATTAAAAAAGAGACATAAAAATGAATACCATTCAGTATTTTGGAGGCGCCCGAGATCAAAATCGATCGCCATTGTGTCTGTGTCCGACGATTTCTCTTCTTCACTCTCTGGACGGTATGGTTCGAATCTGCATGGGAGAATGGAGTGTGATTCCCCAAGATTATTAACTTTCTCTTCATTTTCCGCATCAGATTGGTCAGAAATATCGCTGATATCCAGACTTACGCAACTATCGGAGTCGGTGTCTGCCATTGTTTACTATTGCGCAGTCACATCAGCTTCCTCCGATGAAGTCACGATGATGATGATGATAGTCATCACCAGATGCTGGCCGGCGCGAGAGAAATCGTCTGCTATTGGCATTTTAAAACTCGGATATCTCACGATTCACGCATGCTAGAGCAACAATTTTTGCGCCAAACTTAATCTTTTTTGTTGCTACAATTAATTAATCTTAAGCATTTGATGTCTATACTCATGTCCGTTCCCCTTTAAAGCTTGTTTCGGTCATCCATCACCCTGGGGTCTTAACCCCGGGGACGCGGCAATATTATTATTTTGCAATATCGTTGATATTATTGTTGTGCTATTATTGTTGTTTCTGACGTACCATTTTGAACGGGAAAAATGTCCTCCGAAGATGAAATGCTTGATGTCCTGCTTCTTCACGTGATGTACGGACGGACGCACGTTAATGTTATTATTATGTCATCATTATTGTTATTAGTCCCATACCGGTGTACACCGGAGGGGACTATAGGTTTGCACTCGGTCTGTCGGTCCGTCAGTCCGTCACGCAAAGAACAGTTTTCCGGACTTTTTTTCTAAACTCTTAATGCTAATGATTTCAAGCTTGGTGCATGGTTTCCTTATGATAAGTTACAGATCAAGTTCGAACTTCATGACGTTTCGATCATTTTTGACAAAGTTATGGCACTTTGAACTTTGGTAATTTCCCCAACAGTTTTCCGGACGACAGACTGCCGGTATGGGGACATGTATTGCAGCGCAATACTCAGAATGCTTGTTACATTTGTTATTCGAAGCAACCTTGGGAAAATGCCACGATAAGCTATTTTAACACGGATATGAACCGGACACGGATTTCGCCCAAGATGGAAAACCACCTTGGGGAGGTGGACAAATGAAGTCGCTGCAACATCTATCATGCACCTCTTAAGACCTCAAGACCCTTATCCTCCTGTCACGTTTGGTTGAGATTGGATAAGTAATGACTGAATGTATCACGGTCAGACAGACAGACACCAAATTGGTATTTTCGTATGATTCAGGCCAAAATGAAAGAATTTTATTCCCCAGAAAAGTGGCAAATTATTTTTGCATTGTGTAGGCTTTTAAATCCATACTTACCATTGTACTTCCAATGCATGTTGATGGTCGCACAAGAACGCAACACCTTTCGGACCTATCTTGATGAGGAGTTCAACCTGCAATATTAAATATTCTGTGTAAGTCCAGAGTCAAAAGAATAAAGAGAATAGGGTTGAACCAGTAAATTTTGTAGGATTAAAGGTAATTGCATTTTCATTACTTGCAGAAAAATGAACGTTTCAATAAACAGGAAGCAATTAATGATTCAATATGTACTTCAACTCGAAACACAAACATTGAAAACAATAATTTACATTTACCATTTGCGTTTGCATTTCAAAACAGAAAAATGTTATTTGAACGGCTAGGGATAAATTTCAAATTGAAAACATAGAACATCCAAATGAAATTTTAAAATCAATCATTTGCACATTAAGGCAAATTTGAAGCATATCCAAACAAAATATATTATGAAATATAAAAAAGTAAAATGAAAAATTATGAAAAATAAAAAGGGTTAAAGTTGATGCACCAAACATTGCAGGAAAGAACGTGTACCTACAAGCATTTACCAAGTCTGTGATCTTCCCAGCGTCTTACTTCATTTCATGTTCTTTGCAGAAGTTGTTACGAGCTGGCTCTTCCTTTAGGCAAGTGGCTTAAGTGCAAAGCCTTTCTGCATTGTCTTCAGGAACATTGTACTTTTTGGTACAGGCTTGGCACAGGAGCAAGAGCATGTTTGCTTTCTTGGGCGTTGCAATAACACGACTGCAGCTCAGCAAACAAAATCATAGCAGCATTTGGCATCCTGCAAACTTTTTCTTCCATTCCTCAAGGGCCGTCGCAGGACTTGCAAGTATGTTTACATAACAGCTTACACACTCATCTCGGATTGCATCCGAATCTCAGATTGTGGGTTGTGCAGAATGCTAGCAAGATCACTCGCTAAAATCTCCAACACCTCATTCAAAACGTAACCGAGGAGGTTGGCATTCGCAACAGAAAGCTTTTTAGAATTTTTTGAAGCTGCCGTCCAAAAGCATAGCATTGATATCTTGAGAAGTGCTTCCTCCTGCAATTTCCAAATTGTTTTTCAAAGAGCTTGCTTGCTTGAGATATTTTAAACCTGCACTAGACTTCAAGTTGACCTTTCCATCCTTTCCTGGTGGAGGCATATTTCTGTGTTGGTTGAAATTTTAAAATAGAATATACTGCTGCTGTTTGAGGAGCATGTTATTTTGAATAAGGGGTGAGATTTTCTTTTCACAGAGGCAGAAACTTGAGCATTTCAGTTGGTTCAGGGTTAAATCAAAATTGTTTTAGAACAAGTTATGCAGAGCCTTTGCTGACACGTTCCTTGCAGGAAGTTGCTTCCTTTGAATTGAATTAGCGATTCTCGGCACGATACATCTGCATCAAATCGAAAGAGATTTAAAAAGAAACAGACTACTTGATCTGCCAGTCAAGAGCCATTTACCTCTCTGCTAAATGTGGTGATTGCACCTGGTAAAGTCATCAGCTTGAGCTTCAAATGGAGGATTTGGCCAAATTTACAATTTCTTTCATCCAACAGGCCAGCCTGGTTTGTTGTAAAGATGTCACTGCTCTCCATCACAATCTGTTTTTGCAACTTTGCAGAACATTGGAGAGAAGGGTGTGGTGGGGAATGGGGGGCTCACAGCTAATTTGAAGAAACTATGATGCAAGGTTGCTTCAATTCAAACTTCTGGTTGGATAAAATGAAAGCATTTTCAGTTTGTTTCTTTGAGTAAACAATTACAAAATAATAAAACAATTTAATTCAGAAGGATTTTATTGGGCACCAATTGATTGCAGAATTGAGTCCTTTTTGTGTTTTAAGTCTTCAAAGAAAGATTACATTTGTGCTGTACAAACCAATAACTTCCAAGGATACCGCTCCTCGACACCAAGGCATATTTCCTCGCAGAGTAAAAAAACAAACAAAAAAAAAAAAACAACGAATGGTCACAATAACTGACATCTCATTGACTCTTCACAACTCAAACTCTTGCACATTGTGTGTTGCATGGAGTCAATATTTGTACTTTCAGCGCCTTTCGCAATTTATCAATCAATTGCTATTTCCAGAATACCGTCAACAGAGCAGGGCTTTGTGCAGACGTCTTGTGCGAGGAGCTTCCAAGATTCCGGAGCAATGCTTGCTCAAGCTGCATCAGTAGGCTGGCTCTCACCGGTCGATAAGTCCCAACCCCAATTGAAGAGCAATGACGGGGTCACCTCACAAAAACTGCTTTGGTGAGAATCACTCAATTCAAGCAGACAACACGTCACCTGGAAATGGGCGAGTGGACGTATGGGAAGTTCCCACTTCCATTGCGATAATTGTGGTGTGACGAAAGCACAATCTAACAGGGCTTTTCTCCACCATTTGATATTTCTGCAAATTTGTTGTGTTTGAATATATCCAAACGAACATGCAAAAATGTAACTTTTTGTTTTATTTCAGTGAAGCCACTTTATGTCCATCAACCGATTATATTGCCCTTTCTAAATATCTAGAAGACACCGAGGAATATTTCATCAAACTCAGAAAAAAGGACTATTCTAGTTTAAAAAAAATTCAGGAACTGTTCATTTCGAGTTGATCTCCAACAATGTGAGACTGATATTTTAGATGGAAAGCAGATCCCTTCCAAATTTAAAACATGCAAACAGTTCTAAGTGAGGTTGAAATATATGTATATCAAAGTTGAAAACCATTACAAAGTGGACAAATACATCGACAACTGTCTTGATGAGCAAATGCAGTGGCTAGCTAACATCAGCTAAAAAGTAAAAATCAAAAACTAGAAAGACCAATTCAAGCTTCGCAACCAATAATTTTGCTTGAGAACCTAATCAAATTATGCGACAAATTGATCCTCCGGCAGAATATTTAGGTTGCCTGCATGGAATCAATAACGACTCCTGCTCTCTACATGGTGATCAGAACGAGGTGGTGCATGTGTTGAACTACTGTAAGAATCACGTTGATGGCCTCCTCTTTCTGAGCCACTAAGCGGGTTGCGCGGCACTGTACGAGTAGATGCATCACGATAAGACCCGTGTGGGGCCCCGCGGACTTGCCCAGAAAAGGATTCTCTTGGGGGTGCCCTGCTTGAGGATCCAGTGTACGAATCACGGGAAGGATAGCCACGTTCCGCAGGCGGATGAGCTGGACCACGTTCGGGACGGGCAAAACGCTCGCTGCTACGGCCATGGCTGTAGCTTTCTCCGGCAGAGCGGCTTCCGCCAAATAAATCCCGAGAGCTCCCACCAGTGTATGCGTCACGAGTGCTACCTCCATAATCATCGCATCGACTGCTGCCGCCATACCCTGGAGGTGGTCCATTACGTGAGCTTCCTGGGGGGTCAATCAGCAGATCAGAACACTGCTCACGCAACCCAAGGAAGATTGAAAACATCATTCATATTGTACATGAACGGTGAAACAGATGGTCACCTTGAGGCTCAACCTCCCCACAACACTCCCACACTTAGAATAGCTGACTTTCCCCTCCACCCTCCCCCAAGCTTTCTTGAATGATGGGAATTGGGGAAGAAAAAAATAAATAAATACAATTGCTCATTTTTGTCACTTGCTGTTCATTTGCTGGGCATCTTGAACAAATTGCTTGCCTTTTCAACTGGACACATGAGAAACATGCAAGATGAATGTTGAATTCGGTTCAAAAATTATAGCAGCTGAATGTGTCCGCCTGTCATTGCTAGACCACATATGCACAGTCAAATTCATACATAAAAAAGCTACGATGATGTACTGGAATCAGAGGTTTTCTTCAGTTGTTGTTTGTTTTCTGCCATTTCCAAGGTAATCTCGCTTTGTGAGGTATTTCAAAAAGTCATTGCTGCATTTGTGATAGTTTCACCATTCAGAACCTTACTGTTTTTGGCAATTCCATTTGATAGCCGAATCTGACCTGCAGAGTGCATATTTCATACTTTCAATTCAAGATTTGTTTTGTTTTTCATTTCTTTCCTTTTTTTTTTTTTTTTTTCATCTGTTTTCATTGTAGACCTGTTTTGAGCTTCTGGGCTTACTGGGTAACTGCAGCTTAATCCTGCAGCTCAGCATTTCAGGGTTCAAAAAAGTTTTCAGAGCAATCACTTACACCCTGTCCCCACTTCCCATTCTAATAATTCCTTTCCCTCAACATTGTCTGTTGACTCAGCCTGTCATCCTTCCGAGGTCGGCAAATTGAGTACCAGTTCACCGTTAATTCCCTGTGTGTCGCAAGACGTGACTAACAGAGTTGGCGGCAGGAAGGGCATCCGGCCATAAAACATTGCTTCGAAAAGGGGACGAAGGTGCCCGAAAAAGGCCAACCCCTGCTCTGTGGGGAAAATGGCCACTAAAGGTGGTGCCTCAACATTGTCTACCCAGAGTCAATCAACTTATCAAATACTCACCCCCATAAGAATCATAGCCATCTCTGTAGGATGCCCCGGTCCCGTGCTCGTTACTATATTCCCTTCCACTTCCATATGCCTCACGATCACTGCAAAATGTCAAGCAAACATGCGATAGTCAACTGAGAACATTTGGTTGGGCCAAACTACTCAAGCACGTGTCACACGTCATACAGTGCGAGCAAGCATGTACCTGTAGCCACGACTAGGCGGATAGTAGTCATCCCGACCACCGGAAGACCGGTATTCTCTCGGAGCGTAATCCCTCGATGGTGGTGCCCCATAGGCTTTGCCTTCCCGAAAACCTCCATACTCTCTGCTGCAGATTGGAAATAAAAAGTAAGGGACAACAAAACAAATACACCTCAACCCTGACATTCGCAGAGGATATGTTCCTGGAAAATGCCACGACAGTTGGAATGTAGGAGCATTATTTCAATGTAAAAGGGGGGCATAGGTCCTGGCCATTTACAAATCTGCGAATGGTGAGGCAATATACGCGAGTGCCGGCTGCCGGGGGAAATCCGCGAGAGCCGGGGGAAATCCGGGAAAGCCGAGGGAAATCCGGGAGAGCCGGGGGAAATCCGCGAATATCGAGGCATTGTCTCAGTGGAGAAAAGGGAGACGGCTAATTGCACTAGTAGATACAGTGGAGTATTTTCATGACCTGTTATGCAGCTGGTAAAATATCCCACTAAGCAATGTTTACACTTTTTTTCTTTTCTTTTTTTTATTATTTAAAGCATTCAGATTTGCCACATCTAGCCACCTCCATCATGCCACATCCATTTTGCCACATTTAGCGATTAGGGTGCCGGCTTGGGATCCTAGGATCCTGGGTTTGAATCCCGATTGATCGCTGAATTAACGCCAGGGGGTTGACTCAGCCTGTCATCCTTCAGAGGTCGGCAAATTGAGTACAAGTTCACTGGTAATTCCCTGTGTGTCGCAAGGGGCGACTAACAGGGTTGGCGGCAGGAAGGGCATCCGGCCGTTAAGCATTGCTTCAAAAAGGGGACCACGGTGCCCAAAAAAGGCCAACCCCTGCTTTGCGGGGAAGAATGGCCTCTAAAGGTGGTTCTATTCAGATTTGCCACAGTGGGTGCGCGACTCGCAAGGGCAACCCCTCCCCCCCCCCCCCCACCCCCCAAGCTGCTATTCCCAAATATTTCCCAGCACACCTTTGCAGTCATTCCACTTTCAAAACCAATTTGCTTTTTTTCCTCATGCAAACTGTTACGGATGCGTCACTTCCGTTGTTGTGGTTTTCATCCACTGTAAACATTTTTGATTCCATGTACTATTATTGTTGTCGTTTAAGGGAGATAGAGGTTACTATTTTCAAAAGGTAAAAAAGTCAATTTTTAAATGAAACTGGAACCGGACGAAGAGGAAGAGGAGGAGAAGAAGGTGGAGCGAGTGAGTCGGGGAAGAAGCCTAGCTGCTTCGAGGTCTGGAGCAAAAGTTGATGAACGGAGGTCACGAGCGAACTTCGGGTTTCCCGGGAAAGGGATTCTTGCGACAGTTGTTATCGCTGTGACAGATCAACCTGCGTGTCAGGTTTTGGCGGTTGATTCCGAGGAGAATCATCGTCGTGCCGTTACGCCTCGAGAACGGGCCGTCGGCCATTCTGACCCGCGAGCTTTGCGCATCGCGCAAGGTTTTTCGCTTCGCTTCACCCATTTTCACCGCATCCAGACATTTATCTGGTGTGTGTGTGTGTAACGTGGATTTTGAAGGTAAATCTGCGGTTCGCCGGTTTGGAGCCGGGAAACATCCATACCCGAGGGTGTGATTTCCCCGTCGCCTGGAGGGCGCCTTTGGATTTCTCCATCACCTTGAGGGCACCTTTGCGCAGCTTTGGCCGCGTGACTGTGACTGTCATCCGAACGGGATTCTGGTCTCGATTGGACATCGTTCTGACGATCGCTGGAGCGGATCGACTTGGGCTTGATGCCGGAATAGAGACATTGGGGAATGTTCTTCTTTTCGCTCACTTGGAGCACAGTGAGTTATATTGTAGGAACCTGATGGTACCTTAAAACGATCATTCATTCATTTTTCATTCAATTGATTACTATTGTTGTACTGTTATTCTTGTGTGATCTTAATACAATATTTGTTTGTTGGTAACAATTGGTGTGGCTTCACCATTGATCTTTGACATACAGAATAACACATTTTTCTGCCGTGACTCCTCTCGGGGCTCGGAGGTACACCGTGACCGGGGGTTGGGGAGGAGTACGTAACAAAACCTCAACCATGCAATTTATTTGAGAACCACACTTGCCCAGCATGACTGAGTAGCCATTATCTTTCAAGCACGACAGATCACGATTTTCTCTCTTCCATTCACACTTTCAATTAATGGAAAAGGATGAACACCAGCCCAGAATTTGTACATTCTCGTGCCCTGATAAATTTAGACCAAAAAAAGTTCCTCTCTTAAGCACATTTCAGTCATGTTTATGAAATCATATCAAATAAAGAGTTGCAATAGAATGATAGATGAAAAACATGTGAAGATTCAACCTACAACCCATCTTTGGCATATACATATTATTACAAAATGCTTTTGAAGTGAGGTGCGACATAAACAATAGCTTTTCAGGATTTTGAGCGAACCATGGTCAGTACCATTTTGACGGAACCCAGAGAGCACATTGAGAAAAGTCGAGGAAAATGGAATTTTTCGACGAGATTCGAGGTCGAGGAAAAAAATGGAAACAACTGCAAGATTACTCAGGCCTTGAGAAAATAGTCAGGTTCACTATGTTTTTTCGTTCAAAATTTTTGGAGATGAGCAAAACGATACATTTTTGGAATATTCAGAGCATGAGGAATCCAAAAATTAATGTTGGCATTTGCGTAGACACCATTGCGAAAATGACACTCAGGACAGTGATGAAGATCTGTAAAAGCATATTCCTGAACGGTATAGACCTAGTAGATCCTATGTATAGGACTTATAGTTCAATCTGATACTAACAAGGATTTATAAATTTATAACAATTTATAACAATTCTTGCTTTATAAACCCACACCTATAACTTCAAAGGATTTGCAATACCATGTATTATGTAATACAGTTATATCACAAATATAAAGACAATGGTTTTCAATTACCTTTGTTTGTTGCTTTTCTATAACCCTGAGCACTATTTTGAGGCCTTTATTGGATTCCTTGACCCAGAAAACATAGGATAAGCATATGTAATTAAGTTTCTAAGTTGACTAGAAGCCGAGATAGCGCAAAATATGTATTTTATGGCGGCCATTTTGAAAATCCAAAATGGCGGCCATGCAGGTGTCTGTGCAAATGCCAACATTGATTTTCGGATTCTCCATGCTCTGATGATTCCAAAAATGTACAGGTTTGCTAATCTCCCAAAATTTTGATAGAAATTATATTTGTTAACAGAGTGAACCTGACTATCTTCATCACTGTCCTGAGTGTCATTTTCACAAAGGTGTCTACGCAAATGCCAACATTAATTTTTGGATTCCTCATGCTCTGAATATTCCAAAAATGTATAGTTTTGCTAATCTCCAAAAATTTTGAACGAAATTATATTTGTTAACATAGTGAACCTGACTAAAAGTGTGGTCAATCAAACTTGTTAGGCTTCAAAGCAAAGCAAGCATTGCATGGAAGGCCTACTGTTCCTGCTAGGATTCTTGTTTTTATTATAAGTAATATTATACTGGTTGTCGGACTTTTTTGTACCTACCGTACCGAAAACACCTTTGCAGACAGCCATATGAGAGTGCATGGTTGTAGCCTTAGACAAAACCTTAGGCAAGATGAATTTTGTTTTTCCAATTTTGACATATTGGCTGCCATTGCCAATGACGTCATAATCTTTAAATAATAATAATAATAATTCATTTATTTTGTATAGCGCTTTTCAAGAAGCCCAAAGGCGCTTTTGACAGAGTGGAAAACATAATGCATAACAATACATGAAAATAACAATTGCAAAAAGACAAGAATCAATAGGGAAATATTTAACGCAAAAGGAGGGAGACGGAGAAGAGATAAAACCACCTTTAGAGGCCATTTTTCCCCGCAACCGGGGGTTGGCCTTTTTCGGGAACCGTGGTAGTTGTTGTTTTTTTGGTCCCCTTTTTGAAGCAATGTTTTACGGCCGGATGCCCTTCCTGACGCCAACCCTTTTTGCCGCCTTTAACGACAAGCAGGGAATTACCAGTGAACTGGTACTCAATTAGCCGACCTCGGAAGGATGACAGGCTGAGTCAACCCCCCTGGCGTTAATTCAGCGATCGACCGGGTTTCGAACCCAGGCCCTCCAGGGCCTCCAGGACAGGAGAAGAGATAGTCAGGGGTTAAATGCTGTGGGTTGAATGTTGAATGCACTGTTGAACAGGTGGGTCTTTAGTGATGTTTTGAATGTGGTGAGTGAGGAGGAGTCTCTGATGGTGTGAGGTAGTGAGTTCCAGAGGGTGGGAGCAGCGATGGAGAAGGCCCTGTCCCCCCAGGATCTGAATTTGGTCCGGATGGAGGGGGTCAGGAGGTTGGTACCAGCAGAGCGGAGGTTGCGGGTGGGAGTGTGTCTGGAGAGGAGGTCAGCCAGGTAGGATGGGGCCAGGTTATGGAGGGCTTTGTATGTCAAGAGGAGGATTTTGTACTGGATTCTCTGGGGGATGGGGAGCCAGTGAAGCTTGTAAAGGACAGGGGTGATGTGGTCACGGGTCCGGGAATGGGTGAGTAGACGGGCAGCGGAGTTCTGAATGTATTGGAGTTTATTGGTGATTTTTGAGGGTGAACCATAGAGGAGGCTATTGCAGTAGTCCAGACGGGAGGTGATGAAGGCGTGGATGAGGGTTTCTGCAGCCGTGGAGGAGAGGGATGAGCGGAGACGGGCAATGTTTTTCAGGTGAAAGAAGGCTGACTTTGTGATCTGTTTAGTGCGTGCGGTCGATCTTCTTCTCCAGAACCACTGAACGGATTAATCTGAAACTTCACAGATATGATCGACTACACATGAGAATTTATTTTTTGCAAACGATGACATCAGTCACGTACGTGGTATGGCGGCCATTTTGGATTTAAGGAATAATATTTGAAAAACCATCTCCAGAGCCTTTCAACGGTTCAATTCAAAACTTCATAAGTATGATCGAAAAACCAGGAATAATGTTTTTTTTGCAAACTATGACGTCATCAGTCACGTGGCACGGAGGTCATCTGTCCGTGGTGCAGCCGGTGCGTGTGTCCGTGGTGCAGCCGGTGGGTGTGTCCGTGGTGCAGCCGGTGGGTGGGGTGTGTCCGTGGTGCAGCCGGTGGGTGGGGTGTGTCCGTGGTGCAGCCGGTGGGTGGGGTGTGTCCGTGGTGCAGCCGGTGGGTGGGGTGTGTCCGTGGTGCAGCCGGTGGGTGTGTCCGTGGTGCAGCCGGTGGGTGTGTCCGTGGTGCAGCCGGTGGGTGTGTCCGTGATGCAGCCGGTGGGTGTGTCCGTGGTGCAGCCGGTGGGTGGGGTGTGTCCGTGGTGCAGCCGGTGGGTGGGGTGTGTCCGTGGTGCAGCCGGTGGGTGGGGTGTGTCCGTGGTGCAGCCGGTGGGTGTGTCCGTGGTGCAGCCGGTGGGTGTGTCCGTGGTGCAGCCGGTGGGTGTGTCCGTGATGCAGCCGGTGGGTGTGTCCGTGGTGCAGCCGGTGGGTGTGTCCGTGGTGCAGCCGGTGGGTGTGTCCGTGGTGCAGCCGGTGGGTGTGTCCGTGGTGCAACCGGTGGGTGTGTCCGTGGTGCAGCCGGTGGGTGTGTCCGTGGTGCAGCCGGTGGGTGTGTCCGTGGTGCAGCCGCCGGTGGGTGTGTCCGTGGTGCAGCCGGTGGGTGTGTCCGTGGTGCAGCCGGTGGGTGTGTCCGTGGTGCCGCCGGTGGGTGTGTCCGTGGTACCGCCGGTGGGTGTGTCCGTGGTGCCGCCGGTGGGTGTGTCCGTGGTGCAGCCGGTCGGTGTGTCCGTGCTGCAGCCGGTGGGTGTGTCCGTGCTGCAGCCGGTGGGTGTGTCCGTGGTGCAGCCAGGTGGGTGTGTCCGTGGGTGCGTCCGTGGTGCGTGTGTCCGTGGGTGCGTCCTTGGTGCAGCCGATGGGTGTGCCCGTGGTGCAGCTTGTGGGTGCCTCTTGGGCTTGGTGAAATGAGGAATTGCTAGGCAATGCTCGGGAAGGATGTGTGTGTGAGCGTGGGAAAATCTGGGTGCCTGAGGCAATGGTTTAGAGAATTGAAAGTGTACGGAGTAGTGTATGAGTGAATAATTGTGATGGTGCGTTGTATTGTATTGATTGAAGAAGCCTGGGAGGAAGGAGGGTGCAGGAGGCACCACGTGTGATTGCACAGGTGTGCAAGTGAACAGGTGTATGGAGCAGTGTATGACTGAGTAATGGTGATTGTGTGTTGTGTTGAGCAAATGGTCCTGGAGGAAGGAGAGTGCAGGAAGCACCAGGTGTTGGAGTGATGGCACAGGTGTGCAAATACAGGTGAGCATGGTTGTATGGAATAAATGGTCTGGAATATATGGAGTATGGAATGGATGGTGTGGAGTGAGTATGGTGGAAACTGTGGAGAGGAGTGGATGGTGCGAAGGAGTGTATGGGGAGGATGGATCCCCATCACGAATACCCGGGGAGGGTAGTTTAAGAGTTAGGTAGAGGGTAAAGGTAAATTGTGGTTGGATATTGGCATCTGTGGTGCGTGTGGAAGAATGGTGTTTGGATGGGTGCATTAGTGACGTGGAAAAGACTGGGCGTGTGGCCTGTTAGAGGGATGGTTGGTTGGGCGCTCCGCCACTGGTAGTCTGTCGGCCAGGTGAGGCCGCAGGTAGGCTCTGGGAGCCAGTTAGAGTTCAATGGGGCCCGAGGATCCAAAGGAAGGACCCGGTCAGCCCAGTGCCAGAGAGGGCACCGAAGGGGGTAAGCGCCAGAGAGGGCCTTCCCCAGGTAGGTTAGCGAGGAGCAGGTACGCTCGAGAGGCAACTTCAGTGGCGGAGGCGCACAGGTAAGTAGACCTGTTAGGGGAGCCACACGACTCAGTCCCGAAATTGTGCAACGGCACAGGGAGTGGCAAAAAATGTAATAATCTTTTCTCCAGACCCGCTGAACAGATTAATCCGATACTTCAAAGGAGGGCACAACTCCCCCATGGGAATGATTTTTTTCTGAACTATGACATCATCAGTCACATGGTGTGGCAGCCATCTTGGATTTAAGGAAAAATATTTGAAAAACGATATCTCCAGAACCTTTCAACGGTTCAATCCAAAACTTCATACGTATGATCGACTAACCAGGAATAATTTTTTTTGCAAACTATGACATCATCAGTGACGTGTGTGGTGGCCATCTTAGATTGAAGGAAAACCTTTAAACATATATTTTTCCAGAACTGCTGAACGGATGAATTCGAAATTTCAAATATATGATCGACTACCCATGAGGAAAATAGGACTGCATTTTCATTTTGACCCCCATACCTCACCAAGGTCTCGGAGGCAGAACGTATGATTGACACCTAATTTGGTGCGTAGATAGCCTTCTTAAAATGCCTCCATCATTTAATTCATGATAAAATGT
>NC_136268.1:49870520-50035837 GCF_964187855.1 Myxine glutinosa
GAAGAGATGGAAGGGGCTGCAGCCTGTACATCTGAAGCAGTGGTTCTTATCCTGGGATGCGAAACGTCATTTCCGAGTGTGCAAAACATTGCAGCTGGTTCATAAATGAGAGCCATAAAGTAGTGCTAAAAATCGAATTCTAGGTCTTTAATTCTAAGACCTGTCCTAAGTCATTGATTTTTGACAAGAGGTACGAGGTTAAAATATTCTGACAACCGAAGGCGTGTGGTCACCAAAAAAGGTTAAGAACCACTGGCTGAAGGATGAATGTCATGGCAAGGATGGAGTAATCAGCAAACAGATAAAGGGGATTTGCCAGAGAGATCATTTATGAAGATCAGCAATAGGATTGGGCCCAGATCACCGACTTGGGGCACTCCAGCCTCGACAGGGAGAAGAAGAAAGGGTTCCGTTGCATGCTACTCATTAGCTTCGAGAGTGGCGGAAGTCAGGAATCCAAGAGTGGAGTTGGCCTTGGATTCCATATGCAGGCAGTTTTGGAGAGCAAGGCAAGATGCCAGACTGTATTGCGAGCTCGAGATATGTACAGAGAGATGGCCCTGATCGCATGTCTGCATCCTGACCTTAACCAAAATTTAATCGGCTTGTTCTTGTCACCCACCCAAATCATCTAAGTTTTGGCATAATCCGTCCAAACGCATCGAAATATCATGCTATACTGTATATCGTTTTGGCCCCATCTCTCAATGGTAAAGAATCAATTGAAAAATTTTAATTATCGTGTCCGGATCATCCTCAAAATCAAATCAATTCGTACTTGTCACACACTCAATCTGTCAAGTTTCATTGGAATCCATCCATAACGTTTTGAGATATCCTGTTCACAGACAGACAGACAGACGTGAAATAATTTACCTCCGTCCACCTTCGGTGGTGAAGGTAAAGATACAGAGTACAGGAGCATGAAGGGTACGACTGTGAAGGGTAGGTACAGAGAAGCGAGGGGTTGGGGACAAGTTTTGCAAGAAAACACAGAATCGAGGCATTCGGTCTTCTCAGGAGCAGAGTCGGCTGTGGTGCCATTTGAGGAGAGGTAAGGGATGGAAGGGGAGCATACACCAAAGAAAGACTTAACAAGCGTTACGCCTAGGTCCCCCGTCGGTGAAGTGATGCGAGTTGACAAAGTGGAAGACGCAAGGCGGCCATCTTGGATTTTGACGTGGCGACCCAATTTTCAATAGCGTTCTTCCTTATGCCTAGATACACCCACACACCAGCTTAGAAGTTGGTACTTCGCTTATTTTTCAAGATATTCTGCTCGCAAGGTTCAGACATACATGGCGGTGGCCATCTTGGATTTTGACGTGGCGACCCAATTTTCAATATCGTTCTTCCTAATGCGTAGATACACCCACACACCAGATCAGACGTTAGTAGTTCGTTTATTTTTCAAGATATTTAGCTCACAAGGTTCAGACATATATATGGTGGTGGCCATCTTGGATTTTGACGTGGCGACCCAATTTACAATAGCGTTCTTCCTTATGCCTAGATACACCCACACACCAGATTAGAAGTTGGTACTTCGCTTATTTTTCAAGATATTCAGCTCACAAGGTTCAGACACACATGGCGGCGGCCATCTTGGATTTTGACGTGGCGACCCAATTTTCAATAGCGTTCTTCCTTATGCCGAGATACACCCACACACCAGATTAGAAGTTGGTACTTCGCTTATTTTTCACAATATTCAGCTCACAAGGTTCAGACATACATGGCGGCGGCCATCTTGGATTTTGACGTGGTGACCCAATTTTCAATAGGGTTCTTCCTTATGCGTAGATACACCCATACACCAGATTAGAAGTTGGTACTTTGCTTATTTTTCAAGATATTCCTCTCACAAGGTTCAGACATATATATGGTGGCGGCCATCTTGGATTTTGACGTGGCGACTCAATTTTCAATAGCTTTCTTCCTTATGCCCAGATACACCCACACACCAGATTAGAAGTTGGTACTTCGCTTATTTTTCAAGATATTCAGCTCACAAGGTTCAGACACACATGGCGGTGGCCATCTTGGATTTGGACGTGGCGACCCAATTTTCAATAGCGTTCTTCCTTATGCCGAGATACACCCACACACCAGATTAGAAGTTGGTACTTCGCTTATTTTTCAAGATATTCAGCACACAAGGTTTAGACATACATGGCGGCGGCCATCTTGGATTTTGACGTGGCGACCCAATTTTCAATATGGTTCTTCCTTATGCCTAGATACACCCACACACCAGATTAGAAGTTAGTACTTCGCTTATTTTTCAAGATATTCCTCTCACAAGGTTCAGACATACGTGGCGTCAGACATATATGGCGGTGGCCATCTTGGATTTTGACGTGGGTTGGACCCACACACCAAATTCGAATGCCGTCCTTCGCTTACGCACGCACGCCCGCACGGACGGACGGACGGGAAAACCATAGTCCCCCTTTCGCTCTGCGGTGCGACAACAAGGCACCATCAGGTTTTAGACGAGGGAGCAAATTTTGAAAGTTCTTTCTTGAGGTTAGCACACATGATGTTTTATGGGTCTCCTGAGAGTAGACACACACTTGTTGTGGGCTTTGTGGAATGATCTGATGTCACCTTCGGTTGGATTTGCATTCCAAGAGGAGAACAAATGTTGTTTCAAGGCTACTGCATCACCACATGATTGAGATCACCAAGAATAAGAGGATGGGTAAGATAACAGAAGACGAAATGGGATTAATCTATGCATAAGGGGAGAGCAAGTGTCTGTGGAATAATTCCCAGGCGGAGTTCATATCAGGGGCGGAGTTCATATCAGGAGCGGAGTTCATATCAGGAGCGTTAGATGTAAGAGTGCAGTCCTGAAGTGTGATGGCTGCTTGCAGTCCTTGCCAGTTTACCTGAGTGAACTGCCACACTCACCAGTGCTGAAGCTATTCTCTGAGAATGGGCTTTAAGATGTTGACCTTCAGAAGCACATGATCAGATAAAGCAATTTGGGCAGAGGACAAGCAAGATACATTGGCAGGGAAGTTGGTCATCATCAAATCAAGAAGCGAGGATTTTCCATCGACAAAAATCCAGATGGGGAACATTGCACTGATCATGTCAAACAGAGCACAGTTTGTCAACACCATTGCACCAACACTTTCTTTTGGTGCTACTTCGCAATGAGCTTCCTTGGAAAGGAAATGCGACTTACTGCTCACTACACCATGAAATCAAAATGTTTGATAAGACACCTCACCCCATCTGCAAACCAAGACTGTTGCTCTTGTTTCTGAATTCAGAGATCGTTCTAACATTTTATGAACTGTTGCATTTGTGTAGATGCTTAATTAAGGATATCTGGGTAGATTGCAAAATAACAAATTAGTCTTCTATCCTAAATAGAACAAGTCCTATTTCACTAATATTTAGTTGAACAGCCCTGTTTTCTGTAACCTCTTAGAATCCAGGCTACAATTGTACCTGTGACTTGAGGTGTGTCGCTGCCTTTAGAAGCACGGTTATCTTAGTGCGCCCCGTAAGTAGTCGTGGCCCAGAGAACAGGACGATATTTTCAGTTCTGTGTCATTCCACCAGGGAAAACCCAAAATGGACCCATTTTTGAAAATTTAAGGAGACCGAAAGAGGTCATTATTGCTGTTAGTAATGGTACAATGAAAACAAACAAGCGTACTGCCATTGTGTGAGGGACGTTTTGATGGAGGGCCATCACCCCAGCTGGGAGGTCCTCGTTTCATTGGAGGACCCCGTGGCTCAGGATCTGATGAAACAAAGCAAAGCGAGAACAAAATAACCCCATCACCTTTCTAGAAGGGAAACAATTCATGAATACATTTCAGGTTCACAGACAATCATCAGAGCATGGTGGATGTAGTAATCCACTTCACGCTGAGGCAGACAAAGGCAACTTCTGACAAATAGCACAGCGCTTAATGCAGCCCACTAACAACTGTTGCAGAGAAAACACGCCAGTTATTTCACGAGGACAACACTTCCAAAACTACATGCGGCAGGACTAGCTTTGGCCGAGGCTACAAGGATGACCCAAATGACTTTTATTTTGCCATTCTGCATTACCAAGCCTGCCTTATTCCACAAAACATGCAAGGCTAGACATTCAGGCGACCACTGGAGTTTTCCAATGCTATGGCATACAACTGATGCATGTTAAAATTAGGTTCCGAGAGTCTCGGTTTCGCAGACAAATCGAGTTTTTTTTTGGTTTTGTTTTTAAATACATATTCAAGGCTTGTGAAAGAGCTAGTACTCCGAACAAATCAGGACATAAGACAAAAACAGGATGCAAAAGACGCATGCATGGAGTGGACAAGATGGATACAGAAGGAACCTCCAAGGAGGGGAAACTGGGGATGCCAAAAAAAAAAAAAACCCGGGGCCGAGCCTGGACGACCACCGCGGCGCTGGAGAACATCATCCTGCCCATCTGCAATCCCCGTGTGAGTGTGTCAGACGGGCCCGTTTGTCTTTGGGTATTAAGAATTAAGACCGTCTAAGCTTCCCTGTGTCTCTTCGTCCTGAGCTGTAAATACGTGCAAGAATAATTAAACCTATTTGTTCTTCCTTTTCTTCTGAATTTGATCGTCTTTGCGATTTCTCCATTGACTAAGCATGGCACGGGTAAAACCGCTTGAATCGTGGATGCAAGGTGGAGGTATTTGGGTGCGGGTTAACGAGGGTAGGAAACATCATGATTTTGGATTGGGGACAATCCAGGATGGTGGTGCACAGCTGTCTTGAAGACCACGGGGGAAATATGAGATGGAAGAGTTGTACAAAGTTGTACAAAGTACATCCAGGGAATTTAAGTTCAATACACATTTTGTGTTGCGCTGCGAAGAGAGCCATCAACGAGACTCCCTCACATGAATAGTAATTACACACGCAGAACCCCACGGAACTTCAGCTTTGCTCGAGATAATGCCACACAGGTGGCCATGGGAGAAAACAGGCTGTGGTAGGCAAATGCCAAACTTGTCCAATTTCTGGCCTTGTTGAAATTAAGCAAGTGTACAAAGCGTAATGGAACCTGGATTCTCTTGTAAACTATTCTTTCACCAATTCTAGCGATTTCCAGCAACAGATTAAATTCTGAATCTGACTGACTGATTACATTTGATTCTGCTAGAAATCAGAATAAGCGAGAAGCAGAAATCAGGTGAGGAATGCAGCCAGGAACTAGAACGGCACTCAGTAGAGAGCATACCTCGGCCAGGTGAAGAGTTTATGTTTTGTATCCCAGAGTAGACCAGAAAATCCCAATACAGAATCACATTTAATCAAGATCATCTGTCCACAACTTTTTGAGATATCCTGCACATTTGAGATATTTGAGATATTTTTGAGACACAGACTATCGTTTTTGGCCCTATCTCCCGATGGTGAAGGATTACTTTAAAAATTCTAGTAGCCGGATCCGAATCCGGATCTTCACCAAAATCTAATCATTTTGTCCTTGTCACATACGCTACCTCCCTGCCAAATTTCGTCCAAATCCATCCACAACTTTTTAAAATATATTGTTCACAATCAAACGGACAAATGGACAGACAAGACAGACAGGGGTGAAAACATAACCTCCATCCACCTCTGGTGGCAGAAGTAATCAGGTGTCTAGAACACCAACACAGACTACGTGTCAGGCCTTACGTTGAAGGAGCACGCTGCACAGAAAAGCCAATCAAAATGATGGGTTTACAGTTGTTTTATTAAAAACAACATTTTTATTAAAAATTTATTATGCTAAAATAAAATTGTAAAATAATTTTTACATTTTTTCAAATTGTAATGAAATTGTGTCTAAGTTGAACCCAGGTGCGATGCTGGCTCTGACCACTGAGGGGCTTTCATAAGAACTCGGACGGACATTGCTCCGATTCATTCCTGTGACATTTATCCTGTGTGGTAGTGCATATACGAATGGTGTGTATTGCTCGATGTTCCATGCTTGCTTGTTTTCTTGTACCAATTGCCTATTCATTATTACTTCTATGATAACGGTATACTGATATTATTCTTGCTGATTTCTTACAGGTGTTACTAGAGATCGATTCTGAATTAAACCTACTACGGTATTGGGACAATGTTGTAGATCTGATTTTTACAACACTTAATTCAGAATCCTCTCTTCGTCCTGAACGAGAACAACATGGCTCATAAGCTGATACAAGTTCCAGTTTTCAGTACGGACGTCGGACCCCCAAGCGCCGGACGTGTCTGCACAACTGTTACACTGGTTGAAGCTCCTTACCAATCATCTGGAAGCGCAGGAGGAAATCACCGCTGTCACGAAGCTTGCGGTGTTGCAATCCAAGGTGAATCATACTGTGTACATGTCCATCACTCAGTGCGCTACACGTACGATGCTGCCGTGGCCGAGCTGAGACGTATTTACATTAAAACCCGGAGTGTGGTCTACACCCGATATCTGCTTGCGTCTCGTCGACAAGAACCCACGGAGACCCTTGACCAATTCGCTCAAGACATCCGACGATAATTATTGAAGGACTGTACCACCGAGACTCCGGACGTGTCTGTACAACGTCCGGCGCATGCACAAGTTTGTGATGACCTGGCTCGCGATGCTTTTGTCTCAGGCATTAGATCGCAGGTCGTCAGACGACTACTCGAACAAGACAAATTGACCCGAGAAACAGCCCTTCGGTTATCTCACGTGTACACCGAAGCGCAGCTACAAGCCGACGCGTATGAACGCCCACACGTCATTGCAGGGATATCCCGACCGACACGACCGGAGAGAGCTACCGCCGAGCTAGAGGATGCTGCAATTGCTGCATCCTCGCCAGAATTGGAGGCGCCCGATGCGCTTGGGGACCCCGACCCGAGTTTGACAGCGGCCGTCGCTGCTGGACCCAAGCCAGGAAGTAACGCTAAGTGCTATTTCTGCGGGAACCGGAACCATCTCAGGTCAGTTTGTCTGGCTAAGGAGGTGACGTGTCATTTGTGTTCGAAGAAAGGACACTTTGCAAAAGTTTGTCGTGCGTCACGGGGCCGGCGAACTCGCTCGATGCTGAATGGCTTCTCTCCTCGCCCGCGGAACAAACGGCGCCTCGCGCGCTTCGCACGGCCTTGATTGGAATCGCCCCTCTCCGTGGGCCCCTCGCCGAGCGCTCGACCTTGATTGGAACCGCCCCTCTCCGTGGGCCTCTCGCCGAGCGCTCGACCTTGATGAGGCTTGCAGCGCCGACTAAAATAGTCGCGCTATCACAACGGTACGCGTCTCAACCGTCCTTGACGGGCATTCTTTCGACACCCAGTCCATTTCCAGGTTCGGCTTCCCGATCGACGTACGCTGGCTTCGAATCTTCGCGCATCGCACGAGCGCCCTCTGGTGGCAACACGACCGACCAACGATCCACTTTGACTACACGAAAGCTGGGATCTCCGCGCGTGGCACGAGCGCCCCCTGCCGACGGTTTGACTGGCCTACAAGCGACTTCAACTGCACGAAAGACATTAGCTGGCGTCGGATCCACACGCGAGGCTCGAGCGCCACCCCTCGACGACTCGACTACTGCAGGGCCACCAGGCCTGGCCAGTGCTGTTATTCCACTCATGATAGAAGGGAAATTTGCAAATGCTTTAATCGATACGGGCTCCACTGATAGTTATGTCGATTTACGACTTGTTCAGAAGCATGGCTGGCCGATTCTCGGGACAAAACGCAGAATTTTCATGGCTTCTCAAGGGCTATGGCTCAGCACTCGGGGGGGAATGTCAACTGAAGCTTGTGATTAAGGGTCGAATGTTTCCGGATGTGCATTTAATGGTCTTACCAGCATTATGTGCAGAAGTTTTGCTCGGACACGATTTTCTCCGGCACCATCATGGGCGTTTGGAAATGGAATTTGGTGGTGCTGATACTCTTGCTGTGTGTGCTCTTGCAGGGATGGAAATTGAGCCACTGTCGCTGTTTCCCAATATGACTACTGACTGTACACCGGTTGCTGTTAAATCGCGACGCTACTCACGGGCTGACACGCAATTCATTGCGGAAGAGACTGCGCAACTCCTAAAGGAAGGTATCATAGAACCTAGTCGGTCGCCCTGGCGGGCCCAGGTTTTGGTGGTACGAACCGAATCACACTGCAAACACATGGTAATAGACTATTCCCATACGATTAATCGGTTTACCCAATTGGACACCTACCCACTCCCGGGAATGGATTCCCTGGTACGACAGGTGGCACAGTACTCGGTATATAGCACTCTCGATCTACGTAGCGCGTATCATCAGATTCCCCTCTCCGCGGCCGATCGCACCGACACTGCGTTTGAATCCGGACAGAGGTTGTACCAGTTCACCCAGCTACCTTTCGGGGTCACGAATGGGGTTGCGTGCTTCCAAAGGGATATGGACGACCTCATCGCTAAGGATAATTTAACCGATGTCTTTGTTTATCTGGATAATCTCACGGTTTGCGGGTACAACAAAGAACATCATGATGCTAATCTGAAGCGCTTCCTCGAGGTTGCGCACAAGTATCGACTGACTATGAACGAGGCTAAATGTCGCTATTCTGCTCGCACGATAGATCTCCTGGGGTACACCGTGACCCATGCCTCTATCGCTCCGGATAAGGAGCGTCTGCGACCCATGCTCGACATGGCCCCACCCCGCGATCGTGCTTCATTGAAGCGTGCGCTCGGGCCGTTTGCTCATTATTCTCAGTGGGTTCAAATTTTTTCCGAGAAGCTTCGCCCGCTTGTGGATTGCGATGCGTTCCCCATGATTCACGCTGCTCAGGCCGCTTTTCATGGCCTGAAGTCCGACATCGCTGGCGCCGCTGTGTCGACGATTGACGAAAACAAGTCCTTTGTTTTGGAAAGCGATGCGTCGGACCACGCGATAGCTGCGACACTCTCTCAAGGGGGTCGCCTTGTGGCCTTCTTTTCAAGGACTCTCTCCTCCGTGGAATGGAGACATTCGTCTGTCGAAAAGGAGGTGTATGCCATCGTCGAGTCGATCAGGCGTTGGCGTCCATATTTGCTCGGACGATGTTTTCAAATCATCACAGATCAACAGTGTTGCCTTTATGTACGACACGCAGCATGCTCAACGCATTAAGAATGAGAAAATCACTCGCTGGCGGATCGAGCTCGCTGATTTCTGTTACAAAATCAAATATCGCCCAGGGCGGGATAACCTCGTTGCCGATGCTTTATCACGGCCTGCGATGTGTGCGAGCCTCACCTCCTTTGAGGATCTGCATGTTCTTCATGAGACCTTCTGCCATCCTGGCGTGACGCGTTTCACCCATTATGTGCGCAGTCGTAACTTGCCCTATTCCGTTGAGGATGTTCGTCGACTCTGTCGCTCTTGTTCCGTTTGCGCTCAACTCAAACCTCGCTTCTACGACCCTCCGATGGGTCCGCTGGTCCGGGCCACTCGGCCGTGGGAGAGATTGGCAATGGACTTCAAAGGACCCCTGCCGGCTTCGAGTAAATCTCGTTATCTACTCACGATCGTTGATGAGTTCTCTAGATTCCCTTTTGCTTTCCCGTGCGGTGATATGTCGGCTGCTACGGTTATCCGGTGTCTGCGGAACTTGTTTTCTATGTTTGGCAATCCGGCCTATGTGCACACCGATCGGGGCGTGGGTGTTCTTATCCCAGGATGTGAGGAACTTCTTGCTCCAGCATAATGTCGCTTCTAGCTATACTAGTCCGTATAGGCCACAGGCGAATGGACAGGTAGAACGCTTTAATGGCATTATATTGAGGGCCGTCACTCTGAGCCTTAGGTCCCGCGGACTGGACCAATGGGCTTGGTCGTTACCCGGGACATTAAGCTCGAGCAGGACTTTATTGTGCACCGCTACAAATGAAACTCCCCACGACCGTGTTTCGTTACCCGCGGCGTTCGGGCAGTACCCGACCTTTACCGGGCTGGCTTGCTGAGCCAGGACCGGCTTTTCTCAAACGCGTGGTTCGCACGAGTAAATATGACCCACTCGTAGACAAGGTGCATGTTCTTCAAGCCAATCCCGAGCACGCTCGTGTGCTGTTGCCCAATGGACGGGAGTCTACGGTCTCGGTACGCCATCTGGCCCCATGCGGGGATGATGACGAGCCGGCTTACGACACAGTAGATCCGACAATGGAGCATCTACCGGCTTCCCCACCGCTACATGCACCCGATCCGGCTGGCCCTGTGGGGCCACCGCCGTCACCCGATTTAGGCGGATACTCCGATGCGGGGGATTCCGGCCTTGGGGATGTGGTACCTGGTGGTTACCGGACCCGCGCCAGGAGAGAAATTCACCGCCCCGACCGCTATGGTTGGACTGACTGACATGGACCATTGCTAACTGATTACTCTGCTACTATGCTTTGCTAGCTTGGTTTCTGCCCGAGAGGTAGTGTAGTTTTAGCGGAGGGGAGAATGTAATGAAATTGTGTCTAAGTTGAACCCAGGTGCTATCCTGGCTCTGACCACTGAGGGGCTTTCATAAGAACTCCCGACCCGGATCCCGATTCCTGACCCAGATCTCAGTCAACGGAGCATCTTCTCTTCTGGACTTGGTTATGACTAACTTCCCTGAAAATGTCTGCTGCTCTTCTTCTGCTCCAATCGGCTCATCTGATGATATGCTTGTTAAAGTGGACATCTCTCTGACCATTCTCAGAGAGCCTCCTCAGCGTCGACGAGCCTGGAATTTCACTCAGGCCAACTGGCACGGTCTTCAAGCAGCCATCAATCATCTGGACTGGTCTCCCATCTCTACCGCCTCTGACATTAACTCATCCTGGGAATTCTTCCAAAGTAAATTGCTCTCTCTCATGCACAGATTTATCCCATCTCGTCTTCAGTTGTCATACCCTTCCTCCCGTCCATGGTACACGGAATCATGTGGTGAGGCTATTGCCCAGAAACAACTTGCTTTCGTCTCCTGGAAAGCAAATCCAATGGAAGGAAATCTCATTTCCTTTCACAAAGCCCGAAACAAGTGTGTGTCCACCCTCAGGAAAGCTAGGAAACAATATCTCTCCGTTCTCAGGACAGAACTATCTTATCTGTCTCCCTCTTCCAAATCCTGGTGGCATCTGGTCAAATCTGTTTCTGGTGTGTGTTCCCCCTCCATCCCCTCCCTCACCTCAAACGGCCACACGGCTGACTCCGCACGTGAAAAAGCTGAATGCCTCAACTCTGTGTTTGCCTCTAAATCTTGTGTCCCAAACCCATCCCTCTCTGTACCCACCGTACCCAGCTGCTCCTGGACTCTGTGTCCTTTCCTCCTGACAAGGCGGAAAAGTTTCTGTCAACCCTCGACTCTGATTCTGCAACTGGACCTGACGGCATCAGCCCACGGCCACGGGTCCTAAAATCTTGTTCTTCCGCTCTTTCACTCCCTCTCTCTGTTCTCTTCACCCTCTCTTTTGCTCAAGGTCATCTGCCATCTGGCTTGGAAATCTGCCAACATCACCGCTTTGCACAAAAAAGGTGCAAAAACAGATCCCAGCAACTACAGACCAATCAGCCTTCTCCCAATTATCAGCAAAGTCATGGAATCCATCATTGCTTCAGATATGAAATCTTTCCTCTTCTCCAATGGCTTGATCTCTGATCATCAATTTGGTTTCAGACCTGGTCACTCTACTCTGGACATGCTGCTTCTGCTTTCTCAACAATGGATGGAGGTCCTCAATGCCAAACAGGAAATTAGAGCCGTCTCCCTTGACATATCACGTGCCTTCGATACGGTCTGGCACCCCGCTCTGCTCACCAAACTCTCCTCTTTTGGTATCCATGGAAATCTCCACGCATGGCTGGCGGACTTCCTCTCTAGTCGGTCAACGTGTGGCCCTGAATGGGTTTCTCTAATCTCCTCTTCCTGTTCAGGCTGGAGTTCCCCAAGGCAGTGTTCTGGGCCCTGTGCTTTTTCTGGTCTTCATCAATGATCTCTCTGACTCTCTTGAAAATCCTCTATATTCTCTGTCGCTCCATTCTTCATCCCTCAGATCGGCAGTCTGCAGCCTCCTCACTCTCTGCAGACCTGGACAAAATCACAGACTGGGCAAACAAGTGGAACATGTCTTTCAATCCTGACAAATCTCACACTCTTACGATGTCTCTCCGAAAAGACCGACTGGACAACCCTCCCATCCACTTTCTGAATAATCCTCTCCAAGAAGTTCTGTCACTCAAGCTTTTGGGTCTCACTATCTGCCATGATCTTTCCTGGGAAAACCACATTTCAAATCTGGCCTCCAAAGCCAGTCGCCGACTGGGCATCCTCCGTCGTGCGAAGTCCTTCCTTGGCACACCTGAGCTCCTCACCACATACAAGGCTTTCATCCGCAGCTCAATGGAATACTGCTCTCCCCTCTGGGCTGGTGCTCCTGCCTCACACCTAGCTCGTCTTCACGCTGTTGAAACCAAAGCATTCAGAATCATTGGAATCTCCCGCGATGAAGCTAACTCCAAGGGCCTCTCACTCACTCACTCACCGCAGGCAGGTTGGTGGTCTTTCCGTCTTCTACCGACTCCTCTCTGGCCTTGCCCCCCCCCCCCCCCAGCTCTCTCTGGGCTCTGTCCCACAAATATTCCTACAGGTCGCACAAGATCTGCCTGCAACCCTCTTATGGTTAAACTGCCAAAATCAAGACTCTCTGCTCACCTTCACTCCTTCATTCCTCTTTTCTCCCACCTCTGGAACAAACTCCCTCACTCTCTTCAATCCCACTCCACCCTCCAGGTCTTTAAAACAGCTGTTCACCACCATCTCTTATCTTCCCCCATCCAAAACCTTGATCTTTTCTATCCCCGCTAATTTCACCCCAATTGCACTTTTTTGAAATACCAACTTCTGTCTTGGAAGTCCTTGGTGTCCTTGTGTTTGATACTTCTCCCCCCCCCCCTCCCTCCCTTTCCCACGCCTCCACCCCCCCAAGCCCTCTCCCTCCCATACATCTCCCTGCTCTTAAATGTTGTGTGCTCTCAAGTGTTTGTGTGCTTCCCCTTCTCTTGTCTTCCACTCCCTCTTTTTATATATTTTGTTTGTCTGGTTGATTTGTTTGTGAAGTAAATGTCAGCTCTTTCACGAGCCTCGATTCAGTATACAAAAAGAAAAAGAAAAAAAAAAAACCCTCGGACGTTCATCGCTCCGATTCGTTCCTGTGACATTTATCCTGTGTGGTAGTGCATATACGAATGGTGTGTATTGCTAGATGTTCCATGCTTGCTTGTTTGCTTGTACCAATTGCCTATTCATTATTACTTCTATGATAACGGTATACTGATATTATTCTTACTGATTTCTTCCAGGTGTTACTAGAGATCGATTCTGAATTAAATCTACTATTGGGACAATGTTGTAGATCTGATTTTTACAACGCAAATAATTTTAGTCCGTGGGCTGAGTAGGGTTTACATGCACCCCCCCACACAACTTAACTTCCCGGGTATGTCCATGTACCCCCCACCCTAGGGGTTAGGAAAAACCATGTTAACAGAAAAAAAAACTCATTCCCAAGGTACCTCCCACGCATATTTTGATGTTACCCCCCTGTGTCGGTGATTTCCGAAAATTAGGGGTAGGCGAAATTCAAATGGCCATAACTTTTTACCTAGTCATCCTATGGTTGCATATAAAAAACCACCGTTTAGAGGCCATTTTTCCCCGCAAAGCGGGGGTTGGCCTTTTCGGGGACCGTGGTAGTTGTTGTTTTTTTGGTCCCCTTTTTGAAGCAATGTTTTACGGCCGGATGCCCTTCCTGACGCCAACCCTTTTTGCCGCCTTCAATGACAAACAGGGAATTACCAGTGAACTGGTACTCAATTAGCCGACCTCGGAAGGATGACAGGCTGAGTCAACCCCCCTGGCATTAATTCGGCGATCGACCGAGATTCGAACCCAGGATCCTAGGATCCTAAGCCGGCACCCTAGCCGCTAGCCCAACACCAGGGTTGCATATGACCCCTCAAAATGTTTGTCCTGGGACACTCTTTACAATGATGTGTTATATGCAAATGAGGTCACTAATGAGGTCACCAGAGGTCAAACTATGACGTAATTTGGGGGTTGCCCAAAATCCATGACCTTGAAAGTTAAAAATGACCCGAGGTCGGCAAGAAATTGGTAAAGGAATGTTTTATTATGCCTTTTTGATAGTACATATATCAAGACAGTTTATGGAAAAAAACAGCTTCGAAAAATTCCAAGTATTGACTGGTTGGCGGTCGTTTGAATTTAGAGGACGAATTCGAAAAATGACCAAAATTTGTTCTTTCAACCTCCAAAGCATCAATACTTCGTTTTGATGACAAAGATTTGCTAAATGGGTTCAAAGGTGGTATCATAACATAATATTCCAAAACTGGCTATAATCTGACATTCAAGGTCAGATTATCAAGGTCAAAGGTCAACTGGGTGCATAATTTTCTTTCAAGGAAAGTCATTTGCCAGTTCGCAATAATCACAAAACCAACCAAAAAAATTATTACAGTTATTTAAGAAATTATGTCACCATTCAGATCCAAGTTACACCATTCCCCGAGTGAATTATATGCCCCAAATAAAAGCTAACCTGTAAGATGTGACTGATTGTGGTTCAACCAACTTCACTTCAGTTTAATGACAGAACTTAATCATCGTCGCTCTCACTTCCGCTCTCTTCACTTGAAGATGACATTTCATCGCCTTGGTCATTGTTATCATCTCCATCCTCCTCCTCATCATCACTGTTCTCACTCTCCAGTTTCTGTTCAAGGATATCCACCAGTTTGGTTGGCAAAATGTCATGATCTGTCCATTTTGGCTGCAGAGTCCCACTTTCGTCTACCCATCCATGTCCATGAATTGGATTCGGCATATCAGGATTTGGGATGTGAGCTCGCCTCCATATGGCAACTTGATAATTCGCACGTTCGGCATGCTGTTGCAGACAGCTTTTGCATGGGCGTTTTTGTCTAGCCGTTTCTCTGGACCTATCAACAGAACGAAGTGTGTATGTTGCTTTGACAGCAGTGCCTACATCACACTTGAGATTATACACCAGGTAAGATTTGAAACGTCCATCATCACTGATGGGACAGAAACCTAATGTGTCTTTGTACAGGTCACATTTCTCTAATTTGTTTTTCAGATTTTCCCCCCTGTAACTTGGATTTGAATGGGGAGTTTTAGCTAGGTCAGATACATATATGCTTCTCAAGTCGGACAACCTGAGCACATCTTTCTCCTTTACAACCTTTTCATTTATCAGTTCACATATTCTATTGATGATTGTTCATGTGCTTTATCAAGTGAAGCTTGTTGCTCAATGTGTCCAGGATTGCTACTTCTCCACTTCTCACGTTCTCAGGTCTCTGCATGTACTGACATCGACAACTCTGATGGTACATGGTCTCGCATGCAAAAAGGTCAAAACCGGATATGCGCAGTAGGGTGCATCAAACGCCCAACTATTTTTTAAAAGATGTTGGATTGATCTGTCCCAAATTTTATTTTGTTCCAATCATAAAATAAAGTTGCTATGCAAAATTTGGTAAGGTTTGGACATCATCTTCTGGATCCACCTCACCATTTCATATTTTGAGTCGGTGGTATCAGAGTTGGAAATTTGACACGCAGCTGTTTTGAGGCCCATGAATAAAAATGAAAGGATTGACTGATTGCTACATATAATAACTCTTTGTAAAGGTATTATTGTGCTCTGTAGCAATATATCATCATCATAGGGATATGGATACAATTCATTTATATACAAATAGTCAAAATAATGATTTTTTTCAAAATATGGATATAAAGCTAAATGAAGAGTATTTTTAAAATATAATATATAAATTAAAGAATATCCTGAATGTTGTTGTCATCTTGTCTTTACAGAGATCTTTTAACTAGACAAGATGATTAAAACAATTATTAGGCTATACTCTAATAAAATTGGATAATTGATTTATTTGTTGTACATAATTATGAAATGACATTATTGTTACTAATACTACCTTTTTCTTTCAGATAAAACAATGGATGGCACAGTAAAGAAAGCATCTGTTGCAACAAGAGAGTCCACCAAGGTGTTTGGTCTTGGAAGTGCCATAACTGAACAAGATTCCCAGATCAATGGCACCAGACTTCCAACTTGTTTACATGTACTACGTTGTTTCATGTGGCACACGGAAGATGGCAAACTTGAACGACGCTCTCGGTGGGAATCAGCAAAGCTTGTACTGCAGAAAGTGACACCATTTTATGGCAAGGCTAATATTCCTATCATCTCTGAACGCAAGGCTATTGAGAAAATTATCAAACTTGCAGATGATAATTCCAAGCTTAGATCAATCCCTATCAACCGAAGAACAACTCCAGCAAGCATCACAAAGGTGAATCAAATGGAGATGAAATTTATGGAGACATTTCCCTTGTGGCCCAATGATGCTAGTTCTCACATCAAGAATCCTGAAGACTTAGCATTCCTGGAATCTATGAAGACAGATCGCTGTGCAACATTTGGCTGCCAAGATAAACTGTTGGCAGATAAGATGCAGCGTAAAGTGAACCGCGAGGAAAAAGAATCAGAGAGGCGAGCAAGTATGGAGCTGGAGTTCAACATAAATACTACAACCACTGTGTATAATATTAGTGACAGTGATGAAGAAGTAACTCTTGGACCTTCAACAAGCACACCAACAACCTCAAGAAGTCATCATCGTTTAGTTAGACCTGCCACATCAGTTTTCATTCCACATGACATCCTGAAGAGGCCCAGTCTTGTTTCACTGGCAACAAGGATGAAGATGACACCAACCCAACAGGCTGCTTTCACAGAAGCTCTTATTGAAGAAACAGGAGGGGATGTAGCGAAGGTGTCAACATCATATGCTACAGCAGATAAATCAAGACGCAAAATTGGACAGCATATTGCTACTACCTGTAAGGACAAATGGATACCTCCGAAGCTTGCTACGTTGCACTGGGACTCAAAGCTGCTTCCATGCTTAACTAACCAAAACACTTTTGAAGAACGCCTGGCTGTGCTTTTGGGTTAAACTGATATGAAGCTGCTGGGTGTTCCATCCTACAAGCCTGGAACAGACCGTAAATCTGGAGATATAATTGCTCAGCTGACTAATAACCTACTTGAATCATGGAACTGCCAAGAGAATGTTGTCAACTTGACATTTGACACAACTGCATCTAACACCGGCCACATCAGTGCAGCTTGTGTAACAATTCAACAACGGCTTAACAAAGCTCTTCTGTGGTCAGGCTGCAGACACCACATTGGTGAAGTCATTCTTACGCACATTTTTACTGATCTTAAAGTTGAAGCATCTAAGTCACCAGATATCTTCCTCTTCTCAAGGTTTCGCAAGAACTTTGAAATGTTTCCACACACATTCAATGAACCACTTTCACGATTTGATCCATCTCAACTAAATGAAGCAGCAACAAGTTTGACAAGTGACTGGCAAAATAATGTTCTCAGACTCTGTCACACCGAGCAATCTCTAAGACGTGATGATTATTTGGAATTTGTTGACCTGTGTACTGTATTCCTTGATGGTGAAGTAGCTGAACATAAAATAACCTTCAAGCGTCCTGGTGCACTGCATAAAGCCAGATGGATGGCGAAGCTCCTCTACTCAATCAAATTATGTCTCTTCGAAAAACAAATCGCTGATCTTCCAGCAGGTACAATTACCACAGAAAAACAAGTGCCAAAGATCAGAGAATTTGTCACGTTTGTCACTCTAGTATACAGCTCCTGGTGGATGACATGTACCTCTGTCACCGATGCCCCATGGAATAACCTGCAGCTCATCTCCAAACTGAAACAGTATGAAGCTGTCAATGCTGGAATCTCAAGAAGTGCCCTGAAAGCCTTCAAACGACATCTCTGGTACCTCACAGAAGAGATGGTTCCACTTGCCCTCTTCAGCTCAGTTGTTCCTCATGACCATCGCCGTGCTCTGGCAGACAGACTTCTGGAGGTTCAGCCAGATTTTCCAGTAACCAACCCACAAGGACGGTTTGGTACTGGGTTTGGAAAGCCCAGATTTCCTGATGACTTGACTGAGAAGACCACTCTGGCTGATTTTGTTGGACCAGATTCATGGTACCTATTTCATCATCTGAAGCTTGACTGGGCATTTCTAGTTACCGATGTTCAAGAATGGACGAACTCTGCAGCCTACCAGACATCATGGACTAATGTTGAAGCCTTGAATGTGGTGAATGACTCTGCAGAAAGGGGAGTTAAGCTTAGCTCTGACTTCCTTTCAGCAGCCAGAAGTGAAGACCACTACCAAAATGTGCTACAAGTTGTTGAGCACAACCGCAAGGAGAAACCGAATCTTCGAAAGCGAGCAGCTCAAGACTAAACTGTCAGAAATATCCATGAAAACTACAGTATCTTTGTTTTGTTTCTATTTTCATGTTCATCTATAGTCAGATGTACTCGTATTAAGATGATAAATGCTAAGATTGTGCATATATGATTCTACTGTAATAAAAATTATATCATTCTGGTATCTATAATACATGATTATACCAATAAAATCATGATTTTGACTATTTGTGTATAAGTGAATTATATCCCTATCCCTATGATGATTATATATTGCTACAGAGCACAATAATACCTTTCCAAAGAGCTATTGTATGTAGCAATCGGTCAATCCTTTCATTTTTATTTATGGGCCTCAAAACAGCTGCGTGTCAAATTTCTGACTCTGATACTACCGACTCAAAATCTAATTTGCTGAGGTGGACCCAGAAGATGATATCAAAACCTTACCAAATTTTGCATAGGAACTTTATTTTATGACTGGAACAAAATAAAATTGGGGACAGATTGTTTTCTTGACATAGGGGCGTTTGATGCACCCTAATGCGCAGAAGAAGTTTCAAGTCTTGTTTCTTTTCGGCCTCCCGAATAACTGCTTCACCACCTCCGCGTTCAAATTTTGTAGTTGGTTCAGTTGTCCAAGCGCCACGTACTTTTATAGCCTTTTTCCCAACCTTGTTACAGAAGACACAGTCTGGTTGAAATAAGACATCATCTTTTTCGGTAGATGATCTTCGTGACTCCCGTCTTTTCCCCAAGTCAAGAGATTCGTTTGGCTGTGGAATTAACCGGTTCAAGTTAGACGTGAAGAGTTGGTAACAGTCCCTGTGATACCCGTGGTAAATGGAGTAGGTTGATGGAATCTGCCTGCAGACATTTTCCATTCGATTCGGGGATTCGAAAGGTTGAAATAACCGTTTTTCACTGATTTGCAAAAGTCTTTTTAACCTGGCATCTGGATCTTTCGAATTCTTGAGAAATATAAAGTCTTGGCACTTGGAGTCTTTCATGTGAATGATACAAACGTTTTCTATCGATTCTCTGGGTGCCTGACCATCTTCAGCTTTACCCTTCTTTGCCGAGCCTACATCTTCCGAGTCTGCATGGTCTTTCTGGTCTTCAGACTTCCTCTTCCTCACAGGGCGCTCCATGCTGCCTGAAAGAAATAGGTACATTGCAGTTTGCCTTCATGCATTGTTTTGGCCATTTGGGCCATCCTCTAAATTCAAACGACCGCCAACCAGTCAATACTTGGAGTTTTTCGAAGCTGTTTTTTCCATAAACTGTCTTGATATATGTACTATCAAAAAGGCATAATAAAACATTCCTTTACCAATTTCTTGCCTACCTCAGGTCATTTTTAACTTTCAAGGTCATGGCTTTTGGGCAACCCCCAAATTAGGTCATAGTTTGACCTCTGGTGACCTCATTTGCATATAACACATCATTGTAAAGAGTGTCCCAGGACAAACATTTTGAGGGGTCATATGCAACCATAGGGTGACTAGGTAAAAAGTTATGGCCATTTGAATTTCGCCTACCCCTAATTTTCGGAAATCACCAACACAGGGGGGGTAACATCAAAATATGCGTGACAGTACCTTGGGAATGAGTTTTTTTTTTCTGTTAACATGGTTTTTCCTAACCCCTAGGGTGGGGGCAGTATGGACATACCCGGGAAGTTAAGTTGTGGGGGGGGTGGGGGGGGTGCATGTAAACCCTACTCAGCCCACAGACTATTTGATTTTAAAATTGTATTTTAAAAATTTGAATTTATAAAATATTTTTAAAATTTATTTAAAAATAATAAATAAATAATTTGATAAAAAATATTGTTTTATTAAAAAGGAAAAACCAATTTTTTAAATACTTTGTAGTATCAACACGCATTACCTGAAAGTTTCTTTTTTCTTTCCTCTGCATGTGCTGCAATCAAAATTTACTTTTCTTTCATGATAGAAGATGCGTTGTTCAGTCTTCAAATGTACATAAAGTCACAAGTCTTCGAGTGTAGTTTAAAATGGTGACATTATACGATTGTCTTCATTTGGACGGTGAATAGGCAACAGACCACTAACTCAATCACTCCCAAAAATAAAAAATAACTGGTTACATACATGCACATATAATACATCGTGGTTATATAGCTCTGATAGATTCCAATTGCACTGGCCCATAGGCTGCCACTAGAGGCTTGAAGCCTCAAGACTAAAGTCTATACATACTGTAGCCTTCACAAGGTCCGACACACCAAAAGGCTCCAACCTTTCAATATTTGATGGTCCTTTTAACAGTCACTTTGGTTGCATTTACATTGAACAGGAAATTTGTAGGGAGGGCATGGTAATTGTGAATACTTGCGTGGATCGGCACACGACGCTCGCCTCACCACACGTCACTACAGAAGCACAGGCTTGCTTTAACCAAGGCGAATGACCTGTGTGAACTTGTGTTGCCATGTTGTCATGGTTTACACCAATCATAATACAAACATTTTATTTGTACAAATTTATTTGTCATATGCTTGGGATCCTAGGATCCTGAGTTTGAATCCCGGTCGATCGTTGAATTAACGCCAAAAGGGTTGACACAGCCTGTCATCCTTCCGAGGTGGGCAAATTGAGTACCAGCTCACTGGTAATTGGGACACTGCATCAACGGCACAAACGCGCTTCCAGAGAAATGATTCAACCAGCAGCCACAGGCTGCATACGGGAATTTTTTTTTTTTAAATATTGGTGATATTATTGATTTGAAATCTAAAAAGGGTGGTCTAAAGCTCAAAATAGTTAAGGGTCCAACCTGGTCTAATTGGTCGAAAGCATCTTAACACGGAATAGCCCAGAGGGGGGCTAAATTAGCCCCCCCCCCTCGAAATTTTTCGCGATAATTTTTTAACGCAAAAAGATCTCACGCTGAAATTTCATGACTTTTTTCTTTCACATCTCGCGCACATTTTAAGACCCTATTTGCGAAAATCGGGGGTACGGTTGTGGAGATATAGCACATATTCATGACCAAAGTCACAAAAAAATGGCGGTTTCCAATGATTTTGTGTGTACAATGTATGGGTTTTACAAGAAGTGTTGTCAGAAGAATGTTTTTTTCTGTTTTTCCTCAGATAACATCCCTTTTGGCTATCATCAACTATTCTAGATAACAAAACAATGAAAAACAAAAGATTTAAAAACAAAGAAATACATAAGAAATTAAAAACAAAGAAATACATAAGAATTGGGAAACAAAGAGAGAAACAAGAAAATTATCAATCTAAAAAAATGTCAGTGGACAAATAATTTCACATTTTTCATATTGTTGATAGTGGATTATAATGAATTCTTCTAGATATACAAAAATTAAATACATAGTGATAGAATAAAACAAAGAAGTGCACAAGAAAATTAGTAACATAATAATATAGCAAAAACGACTATTTTCGAATTGCATGTACATTGTGATCCATGGGACTGCATTTTCACACCTTGTGTCTCTGCTTACTCAAGTCTTTTATAAACAGGTTTATTTACTGATACTAATCCCTGCCTAATCTGTTCCTAATCCCTTCCTAACCTGCTCTGAGAAAGACAAAAGAGTAAATTGACACTGTTGATAAGCATCACTTCTTGTTCCTACTAATCTGCTTCTACTCTCCTTTCAGCATCCCCATTCAATATTTATACACTGTATCTAGTGAACAAGTGAACTTGTATGTTGTCTATTTAGTCCATACAATGATTCAACTGTTCTAGTCATTACTTGTTCAGCTAGTGCTGAAGAGACATCACATCTTTCTCAATTTTGGATTCGTTAGAATTTATCATTTGGATGATCATCACCAATCATGGCTTCAACATCAAGTGGTGTTCCCAGGAAAAGAACAACAAAGGTGAGTTACAGATTTTCACTTACAGTATTTCTTTGAGCCACTTGTATAATATTGATTCTTCATTCAGATATTTTTTGATGTGTTATTTGATGACAATAATGCATTTCTTATGGCATGTAAATTGAGTAATTGATATTTTATATTCTATTTCATTTCATTTATTTATTTTTATATCCAAAGTAAAAAAAAGGAAAATAAGAAAGTGAGCATAATTTAGAATGTAAATATACTATTCATAAAAATCATAACATTTGAAAATAGTGAAACATTGTCAACATATAAAACCAAACATTATTCTAATTAGTATTGTTTATATCCTTTGTCATTTCAGCATAAACATGTTGAGCCTGAACCTCCACCTCCACCTCAGCCAGAATTGTGCCTGAACCTGAGCATGAACTTGACCTGGAGATGCAACTATTTCAGCAATTTCGACAGTTCGAAAGTGACGACGATGACTACGATGAGCTGGTTGGTCGCCTTTCTCCAGAGGAGTCAGATGATGGAATACTTAGAACATGCAGATGAACCCCCTGCCGAAGATCCTGAAGCGGAGGAGGTGAATCCCTTTCAACCAAAGAGAGCTCTCAGAGCAGTGAACAGCGTCGACAGCTCGTTAGATCCTGAGAACTATGATCCATGGACTTTACCTCGTCCTCCAGAAGAATACACAGTTGTAGTCGAGAAACCGAAACGAAATGACCCAGGGAAAAGCATACATTGGGAAACAGCCCAGCCACAAGCAAGAGGATGACAGAATATTGCCAATGTCTTGGCAGGAATTTCTGGTGTCAATCGGAATGCAAGACATGCAGATACTCCTGTGAAAGCCTGGGGGTGCTTCTTCTCTGACGACATGCTTGCTGTTGTTTTGACCAACACAAACAAAAAGATCAACAAGTACCTTTCCAATTTGACCCCAGAAGTACGGAACTCGGACAAGAATTCGTACCTTCGTGAAGCATCGGCAACGGAAATAAGAGCACTGCTGGGCATGCTCTACTACAGAGGAATGCTCGGTCAGAATCTGCTAGACGTCAAATGGCTCTTTGGCGATCGAGTTGGTCATCCGGTTTTCGGCGCTACAATGAGCAAGAACCGATTCAAGTTTCTGCTTACCAAATTGTCATTTGATGATAAGGACACAAGACCAGAGCGATGGAGAAACGATCGTTTCGCAGCGTTTCGCGAGCTCCACGACTTGCTGAACAGGAATTGTGCAGAGGCCCTGATACCCAGTGATTTCATCACGATTGATGAAACCTTGTATCCAATGCGATCCGGAATTTCGTTCAGGCAATACAACAGGAGCAAGCCGGCAAAGTATGGCCTACTGTTTCGCTCGCTGAACGATGCAAGACATCCTTACACGTTCTTCAGTCTACCATACGCAGGGAAGCCAACCGGTGACCACCCTACCCACCACTATGTGACAGGAACTGAAGAGGTAGTCAAGTACCTCATAAATCAAATGAAGGAGCACCAACAGTTGTGAGGCCGCAATCTCACCATTGATCGGCTGTACACGTCACTCCCACTCACAGAATGGTTATTCGAAAAAGGAATAACAGTCACAGGCACAATACAAACAAACAGAAAGGGGTTACCCCAAGAAATGAAGACGACTGATGGACGTGAAGGAGCATTCCTACAAAGTTGCTTGGTTCAGGGAAAACAAGAACGTGAGCCTCCACTCATACGTGGTAAACACCAAGTCATCAGGGACAAAGAATGTACTGTTGGTCACATCCATGAAACCCATCCTCGGAGTCACAAAAGACGATGGGAAACAGAAGCCGGCTGCATACAAACTGTACGACTACACAAAGGGGGGGACGGACGTCATTGATCAACGGGCAATGAGTTTCACCTGCAAGCCGAAATCCAACCGGTGGACAATTGTGGCCTTGGCATACCTCCTCGATACCTGCCGAGTCAACGCACTGACGATCTATGCTCTCAACAAAGGAGAGAAACCACGAGAGCTCGATTCGTTCGACTTTGGACTGACGTTAGCCGAGCAACTGACTACCCCTTTCATACAGGCGCGTCCTCTTCGGGGATTATCGACACCCATTGCCCAAAAGATGAAGAGAGCACTAGGAACAGAGGCAGCCGGCGTGCAACATCGAGAGCCAGGGGGAGATCTGTTGGACCATCATGGCGATTCTCGTCGTCGTTGCAGGGCCTGCTTAGATCAGTCACATGGAGAAGGACATAAACTGAGGAAAAACGCCATGCCAAAGACACCAAGCCAGTGCCAGGTTTGTGGTGAGGCATGTTGCAAAGAACATACTGTTCACTTCTGTCTGGCATGCTATGCAAAACAAAGCTAACTGAAAGAAAAAGGAAGAAAATTGGACTTCATGCTGAAAAAGGGACTTTCAGGATTATCAATTGTCAGGTGTCTCTTACATTTTGTAAACAATAACAATCTCGATTTGATTATGATATTGATCTAATTTGCACATCTCTTCATACATAATTTACAGTACGCCAAGTTCAAATGATTACATGTATGCCAGTCAAGATTGCATACATGCATACTTATTAGTTATAACTAGATAAAGAAATGTTTGCCATCTTTTCCATCTACAATTTTAGGGTACAGTACAGTCCATGATTTGCATAAATTAGATCGAGTTAGACTTTGAAGATACAAGGGTATAGTTGTTTGTTCCTGACATTCAATATTGTTTTCAGTCATTTAGTAGTCAGATCATATCAATGCAAAAGTTGAATTTTCCTGATAATTTTACTAATTAGTATTCATTACACTGTCTGTTTGATATATGATGTGACCCAAGAACAGTTATGCATATGATTTGCATAAATTGAATATGTGATTACATGTAGTAGACTGTGAACATCCAAATATAAACTTTTTGTAACTGTCATTCAATACTGTTTTCAATCATGTAACAGTCAGATCTCGTTATCAATGCAAAAGTGGATTTTGTATACTTTGTGCTAATGAATATTCATGACACTGTCTGTATGATATATTTTGTGACCTGAGAACAGTTATGCACATGATTTGCATAAATGTTATGTTATCATCAGTAGACTTTCAACACCCAAATATAACTGCCATTCTTTATTGCTTTTGAGCATGCTAATTCATAAGTCACATCTAATAAATTACTGTGAAACATTCAACTTTCTTGTTGTTAATGAATATTCATTTGTCTCTAATTTGCATAATCATTTCCCACATTTCAATCATAAATTGTCAAAACATACACTAAACATCACCTTTCTTCAATTTACAACTAGAAAAAAGATTTCTGCCCTGACGTGGTAATCAAAATGTGAAAATTCAGAATTTCAAGAAAAATTAGCATATTTGCATAATTAATTACAATTATAAATATGAAATTTCAATACATGTCATTAATTTGACAAAGCTATCTTTTAGATTATATGACAAGCTACAAACATGCCAAATTTGATTGCATTTTCTCCATAAATGGGGGGGAAACTGAAAAAAATGAGAATGCCTTGAAAAAATTTGCATATTTGCATCATTAATTAGACAAATTAAGAATAACAATAGATATCATAAATTTGACTATGCATTCTTGTAAAATACATGATGGGACACAGACACGCCAAGTTTGGTCACAATCGGACGATAAATGCCCGAAATCTGAGGGGGGCCAAATTAGCCCCCCCCCCCCCCCCCCCCCAGGCTATGCAGTTTCAAAATAGCCCGGGCTATTTCGGGTTAAGGGTCATAAGGGTCTTCTGGGTATTTTGGGTCTTTAGGGTTCCTGGTGGTCTTAATGGTCTTGGGGGACTAAAGGGGCCTTCAAAGGTCGAATGTCTAACTCTAAGGGGGTTCCAACAGTACGCAATTAATAGACAGGATGCAACTGACGTTCAAACAGTACATAATTAATAGATATATAGCTAACCGGCTTCACCGCCTCAGATTCATGAACCATGGTTTTCGGTTTTATATGTATATACAGTGAAACCTTGACTTACGAGTTTAATTCGTTCTGTGACCGAGCTCATAACTCAATTTGCTCGTTTCTCAAATTAAATTTCCCCATTAAAATGAATTGAAATGCTATTAATCCGTTCCAGCCCCCCAAAAACCACACCAATTTTTTTTGTTACGTGTTTTTAAATAAGAAAAATGTACTTTATAAATAACAAATAATGTATAAACAAGCACGACCTCGTATATACTGTACATAATAAAAGAGAATGTAAAGAAATAAACTGGTTTTATTAAGTGTATTTACCGTTATAAACGTCCTCCTCGGCATCTTTTTCCAGAAGAGCCCTGTCTCGTCACAGTTGAAGATTTGCTGGGGGATGTATCCTTCGGCTTCTATCAGTTCGGCAAAAGTTATAATAAAATCTTCAGCTGCCTTCACATCCGAGCTTGCCGCCTCACCATGCCTGACGACGGAGTGAATGCCGGTCCTCTTCTTAAAATTATCAAACCATCCCCGACTGGCTTTGAATGACTCTTCCGATGCCTCGTCCGTTGATGTTCCCGCCGTCTGCTGCACCAAATCCCTGTAAATGTCTCGTGCCTTCTCACAGATGATGCTCTCGGTCACGGTATCTCCTGCGAGCTGCTTCTCCGTCAACCACACAAACAACAACTTCTCCATCTCTTCATGGACAGAGGACCGGAGCTTTGAAATAATCTTAACGCCCTTGGCTGGCGTTATAGCCTTTATCGACTCCTTCTGCTTCAAAATCGTACATATCGTAGAAGTACTACGATCGTACTGCCTTGCCAAGTCGACAACACGCACACCTCGCTCATGTTTTTCGACGATTACGTGTTTTATATCCAAGCTCGCTCGCTCGTAACTCAGATCTCGGCTCGCATCACAAAGCAAAAAATCGACCGAGCGACGGCTCGTATCTCGGAAAACTCGTAAGTTGGTGCACTCGTAAGTCAAGGTTTCACTGTATATATATATATATATACATATATATATATACATATATACATATATATATACATATATACATATATATTGTTACGGATACCGGCCCTAATAATGGTGGTTCTTGTTATCAGGGTTGATGCTTCTTGCTTATTGATGATGCGGATGTTGATCATGCTTATTGTGGTTAAAAGGGTTAAAAGCGCTCCTGGTAAAAGGTGGCCGGAAATCGGATCGTGACCCGGAAGAGATAAGGAGAGGAGGGGGAGAAGCGGGGAAGATCGTGAGAAGACATGTTCTGATTGCAGCTCCAGACCGAGCAATCGAACGTGCAGGACAAGGGAACTTTGCCTCTTTGAAAAGAAGTCCGCACGATAGGAGATCGCCGAATTGCTGTGACACCTGCGTAGTCGGGTATCCTCGGGGAGGTTGCCGAGTATCCTCACCTCCCAACCCAGGTGGAAGAGAAAGCCGACCGCCATCTTCGCCATGCGCATCACAGGCAGTGACCGGGTTTTTGCGGCGCGTCGACCAGGCGTTGCTCTCCGGCGGGCTGCCGGGGACGGCTGTACAAGCCAGTGGCTGTGGGAGGTTTATTGAAGAGACTCGCGGATTGAACCGCAACCGGGTACGTACCCGAAATCGTCTTTGGGGAGGTTTCCCATTCTACCGCCATCGTGCTGGAGATTGGACCACGTGGCCTGCGGGTTGGTCCGATCGACTCCGCTTCCCCAGATTGGAATCGGAAATTGATTCCACGATCGCTGGAGCGAATCGACGTCGCCTTCGAGGCGTACAGAGACATTGGGGCAAGGGCCGTGAGTTTTGGGGTTAACGGGCTCAGTAAGGTGGCGCCACCTGTAGATAGGAATTATAGCCACCTGTAGATAGGAATTATAGCCACCTGTAGATAGGAATTATAGCCACCTGTAGATAGGAATTATATCCACCTGTAGATGGGAATTATATTGTAAAGTGCTGTATTAATTGGGTCGTGATTCCTGTGTGGGATTTATAATATATGGTGGTTTGTTCGTAACCCTTGGTGTGGACTCGTTATTGATTGGCTTGTTTTCAACCAAGGACAACACATCTTTCTGCCCGGGACTCCCTCGGGGAAGGGGAGAGGGTAGGGTGGAGGGGGAAGGGGAGGGGGGAAGGGTAGCCCGGGAGGGGGAGCGGGAGGGAGGTGGAGGAGGGAAGGGGAGGGGAGGGATATAGATAGTTACTGGCAATTGATCACATCCACAAATGATGTAATCCACACAATTTATGTACTTTACATAACGTTAATAGGAATACATGGCCGTGTAGATGGGAAATACAGTTTGTTTGAAATAAATCACAAATATCAGATGAAAGTGAAAAAAAACCTATGTGGTGTGAATGGCAATGTTCCTCGCTGAAATGTGAAAAAACTGAATTACGTGCGAACGCATAACTGTGAGATTATGGCGGCAAGGTTGGAACATCACGTGATCGCTCTGAGCGAATCAGCACGCTGCTCTGCCACCGGCTGAGATTATATATATATATATACAGTGAAACCTTGACTTACGAGTTTAATTCGTTCTGTGACCGAGCTCGTAACTCAATTTGCTCGTTTCTCAAATTAAATTTCCCCATTAAAATGCATTGAAATGCTATTAATCCGTTCCAGCCCCCAAAAAACCACATCAATTTTTTTTGTTACGTGTTTTTAAATAAGAAAAATGTACTTTATAAAAATTAAAAAAAACACCTTTAGAGGCCATTTTTCCCCGCAAGCGGGGGTTGGCCTTTTTCGGGAACTGTGGTTGTTGTTGTTTTTCGGTCCCCTTTTTGAAGCAATGTTTTACGGCCGGATGCCCTTCCTGACGCCAACCCTTTTTGCCGCCTTTAACGACAAGCAGGGAATTACCAGTGAACTGGTACTCAATTTGCCGACCTCGGAAGGATGACAGGCTGAGTCAACCCCCCTGGCGTTAATTCAGCGATTGACCGGGATTCGAACCCAGGATCCTAGGATCCTAAGCCGGCACCCTAGCCGCTAGCCCAACACCAGGGAACTCAAAAATGTACTTTATAAATAACAAATAATGTATAAATAAGCACGACCTCGTATATACTGTACATAATAAGCGGCGTTACGCGCGCTGCTTGTAAACAAGGAGGAAGCGGACAACGCGGTAATTTGTAAGTCTTTATTCAAGAGCTCACTAACACTGGCGCGCTCCGGGATGCGCGCCCGGTGTATATCCTGAGGCCACGCCTACCCCTCGGCGTGGCCCCCGCCCACTTGGTGCGCGGAATGATGTCACCACGCCAGTGAGCCTCCGTGTCCGCCACAATGTAAAGAAATAAACTGGTTTTATTAAGTGTATTTACCTTGAAGATCAGACGAAGATGCTGGCGGAGGTGGAGGAGATGACTTTTGCCTTTTTCGCCACACTTTCCTCGCTTTCACTTGCAGGGCGTTTCAATAACAACCTGTCCAACAAGGTTTGTTTCTTCCTCCCTTTCAAAATGTTTCGATCGTACTGCTACGATCGTACTGCCTCGCCAAGTCGACAACACGCACACCTCGCTCATGTTTTTCGACGATTGCGTGTTTTATATCCAAGCACATCATCCTCTTCTTCTTCTCAGTACTGCCCTTGGCACTCAATTTCTTAGGACCCATGGTTAAAACTAAGAAATTTTCCAAAATAACCAACATGCGAAAACAAAGCAGCAGCGATAAACAGCAGAGGTGCTTGCACGGCAAGATAACCACGTGACCGGAACGCTCGTTGGGCCACCTCGTGGCGGGTGGCGTAAGCTCGTAACTCAGATCTCGGCTCGCATCTCAAAGCAAAAAACCGCCCGAGCGACGGCTCGTATCTCGGAAAACTCGTAAGTTGGTGCACTCGTAAGTCAAGGTTTCACTGTATGTATGTATGTATGTATGTATGTATGTATGTATGTATGTATGTATGTATATGTATATATATATATATATATATATATATATATATATATATATATATATATATATATATATATATATATATATATATATATATGTATATATATATATATGTATATATATATATATATATATATATGTATATTATAATAGCCGTAGATGATTCTGTCTGTCTGTCTATCTGTTGGGTGTCTGTCCGGGGTGTGGCTTACTCGGTTTGCAGAGTAGCTCCACCCATTCTGGGAGAGGCTTCATATAATTATAAACAAATATCCACCATTTTATTAACTCGCATAGCTTTGAGGCCTGTTTTCTAGGCCCGTGGTGTCTTGCTCTCTCTCCCAGTTTTATTTCAAATCAATTTCGATATATCATTTCATTTTTCACAGTCGCGAACATAGTTTTAGACTCGGTTGAAAAAAAACGGGAAGAAAATCCGATGAAAGTTGCCCTTTATGGAACGAAATGAATTCTCAAACGCCTGTAACTTCAAGGCCATTGAGTCTCTCTCATGCCTTTATCTCCAATCTAACTCACCATATGATTTCATTTTTATCGATGGTTTTAGACTCGGTGTCAGCAATAATTGAGAACATTCCACACACGCGGGAAAATGCAGAGATATATTTTTAAAAATCGCGTCATGGTGTATCATACACCGCCCAACATGACACCGACGGCAACGTGTCGATATATATTAAAAATTCGCTTTTGCTTTTCCGTTAAGATATATTACTTTTTCGTTTGACGACAGTCGTCACAAAAACGTCAACAATGATGCCGACATACATTTCTTCGTTTTTATTTCATTCAACATTATTAGCCGGAAGTTAAATATGTTTCAGGAAATTACCGAGAGATATTTCTTCGTTTTTTTTATTAGTTATGTGCGCATACACTTTAAATAGGTTTATTTGAAATCTTTAATTTTCCACAATATAATTTACTTGCCATTTATCATTTGATGATTACGAGACACTTCCTCTTGAGGATCGTGACAATTCATGCGCTGCATGGAAACTTCTATTTCCAAAATGAATGCGACGGTCGATGAAGAACGCAGACTTGAACAGGATGTAGCAAGAAAACGAATGAGACGGGCGAACGAGTCCATCGACGAACGTCAATGCAAACTTGCGGGGTCACCCGTGGGAATCCCACGGGCATGGATGTGTGTGACATTTCGACATATTGAGTTCGATGCTGCACATTCATTTTTACAAAATGGTTACTGGCAAGTCATCAGATCCAGAAATGGTGTAATGAACACAATTTATTTACGCGCAAGCAAGAAAGCAAGACGGGCCGATTTCCGATTCCGACGGGCAAGACGGGCCGATTTGGAGCAAGAAAAAGAACGAGACGGGAGAAAAACGAGAGAAACGAGACGGGGAAAGCCGATTGGAGAGGCGAGTGAGGAGCGATTGGAGAGGAGTGTGAGGCGCGATTGGAGAGGCGAGTGAGGAGCGATTGGAGAGGAGAGTGAGGAGCGATTGGAGGGGAGTGTGAGGCGTGATTGGAGAGGAGTGTGAGGCACGATTGGAGAGGAGTGATTGGAGGGGAGTGTGAGGCGCGATTGGAGAGGAGTGTGATGCGCGATTGGAGAGGAGTGTGAGGCGCGATTGGAGAGGAGTGTGAGGCGCGATTGGAGAGGAGTGTGAGGCACGATTGGAGAGGAGTGTGAGGCGCGATTGGAGAGGCGTGTGAGGGATTGGAGGTGAGGGATTGGAAAGGAGAGGAATGTGAGGGATTGGAGAGGAGAGGAGTGCTAGGTGGAGAGAGGAGAGTGTCAGGTGGAGAGAGGAGAGTGTCAGGTGGAGAGAGGAGAGTGTCAGGTGGAGAGAGGAGAGTGTCAGGTGGAGAGAGGAGAGTGTCAGGTGGAGAGAGGAGAGTGTCAGGTGGAGAGAGGAGAGTGTCAGGTGGAGAGGGGTGATGGATCACATATTATGTGAAATAAATAAATTGTGTTCATGACACCATTACTTACTTACTTTTTCACGTGACTGTGTGTGTGTGTGTGTGTGTGTGTGTGTGTGTGTGTGTGTGTGTGTGTGTGTGTGTGTGTGTGTGTGTGTGTGTGTGTGTGTATGTATGTATGTATGTATGTATGTATGTATGTATGTATGTATGTATGTATGTATGTATGTATGTATACAGCATGTGTATGTATATATATATATATATATATATATATATATATATATATATATATATATATATATATATATATATATATATATATATAATATCAGTTATATATATATGTACTGCGCTATATATATATTGTTGCGGATATGAGGATTGTGTTTTTTTTTATTGTGTTGTATTGTATAGTAAATTGTTGTAAATATCACCCTCTGTAAAATGTAATGATTCCTTGTAAATACCTCTGTAGTGTAAAGGTCAAAGGGCGTCCCATAATTAGTCCATAAAGCATACACGTCAGCCAATCATAGATTTCCCCCTGGTTGATAGTTATATCTTTATTATGTGTATTAGGGTAAGGCCTTGTCTTCCATTAAGATGACACTCCATTGCACCAAGTGAAATAGATAGATTCCCTTCATTCCCCATTCCCATTCCCAAAACCTCCATTTCCCAATTCGTCATTGCCAAGCCTCGATTGCCAATTACATCCCCTCCAAAATCACCATTGAACATGTGCTCGGGTCGGGGAAGACGGGCGTGCCCGCCTGTCGTCATCAAGGGCGGAGCCAGAGGGTCGCGCGACCAACCAGGGCCGAGGTGAGCACACCGATGGGCGTGTCCTGAAGGCCGGCGGCTTGATCGCCGGAGGCGTTATAAAGGCGCGCGCGCAAGAAGCAAAGTGGTTGCGTTGTGTGGTCGGTGGTGAGGAGTGATTGGACCAAGAGAGAGAAAGAGTGGTTGGACCAAGAAAGAGAAAGGAGATCATCCAGCAGCGATTCTTGTCCAAAGGAGATCATAAAGAGAGATGATCCAGGGAAGCACACAGCCTGCTATTCGTCGCCTTGCTCGCCAAGGTTGGACTGAGCAGTAGTTAACAGCAAGAAGCCTGTTGTAGTCCTGGAAAAGCGCGCGACGTCCACCGCCGCAGCAACAGACAACAGCAGCAGCAGCGGCGGCAGCCACAGCAGCAACAACAGCCGCGTGGGGCCTGGACGGCGGTTTTGAGCAGGGCCGCGAAGGAACGGCGGCTGCTAAACGCGCCGATCGTGCTGCAGGACCCCCTTGGACCTTCCTGTCCCTCCAGCCACCCACCTCCTGCCTTTCCACCCTTCTTGTGTACGTGAGTTTGTTTTGTTTGTTCTGTCCCTGGGTTAATTAAGTTTGTATAAGCTAGCGTTGCACTGTGTCTAATATCTTCTGTAAATTATTTTCTTATCTTTCCTTCTTCCTTGGTTATTTTGAGTCTGTAAATAGCAACTAAATTATATTCGTATTTCCAACCTTTTTGTCTGCTTCTTCTTCACATCCGTGTCGCCTTAGTCTTTTCCCTATTGAATATCTGTGGCGCGATCCGGCCAACCTTCGGGAATCGGGTTAGTCGGAGGAACTGTACGACCGCGGGGCCATCCGCTCGGCAAACACAACATCTTATCCGCGGGCCGTAACAATATATATATATATATATATATATGTATATATATATATATCAGTTACTATGCGATTTCATACCATCAGTGTTGAACTGCCATTAAGGTATCCCATCCAGCTATGCCAGTCGATGTCAGAAATATATATATATATATATATATATATATATATATATATATATATATATATATATATATATATATATATATATATATATATATATATATATCCTAGTCGATGTCAGAAATATATATATACATATTTGAAAGTCACGCTTTTGACTTTTTGACACGTGAAAGGTCACGTGAAAAAGTAAGTGGACCCCATGTAAAATTTTGACTTTTTCAACATATTTCAACATACAGCTATTTGATCTTCATTTCAACAATATTGATAGATAAAGGTGATATAATATAACAAATATCATGAAACATTTACATTTTGTAGTCCATTGTATAATTTAAATAAACATCAATGCAAATTTCGCATGTGGAAAAAGTAAGTACACCCTTGGCCCTAACAGGTGGTTTTGCCCCCCTTGGCAGAAACAACCTCAAGTGGGCGTTTCTTATAATTGTCTACCAGTTTATGACCGACTGGGAGAAATTTTTGCCCACTCCGCCATGCAGAATTATTTCAGCTGTGCGATGTTTGAGGGGTTTCTTGCATGCACAGCTCGTTTCAAATCCCCCCACAACATCTCGATGGGATTTAGATCCGGGCTTTGACTTGGCCATTCCAGAACCCTCCATTTCTTTATTTTCAGCCATTCCTTGGTGCTTTTGCTGGTATGTTTAGGGTAATTGTCATGTTGCAAGGTCCATCTTTGGTTGAGCTTCAACTCTCCGACAGATGGCATCACATTATCCTCAAGCACCCTCTGGTACAATGAAGAATTCATAGTGGATTATATGATGGTGAGCTGCCCAGGCCCTGATGCAGCAAAGCTGCCCCAAACCATAATATTTCCACCACCATGCTTTACAGTTGGTATCAGGTTCTTGTGGTCAAATGCTATCTTTGGTTTTCGCCAAACATGTCTTCTGGTGCTGTGGCCAAATAGCTCTATCTTTGACTCTTCTGTCCAGATCACATTGTTCCAGAAGTGCTGTTCTTTGCCCATGTGTTCATTGGCAAACTTTAGTCTTGCCCTGATGTTCTTTCTCGACAGCAAAGGTTTCCTCCTGGCACACCTCCCATGTAGATAAAATGTGTGCAGCCTCTTTCTAATGGTAGACTCATGCACTTTGACATCAATAGTGGCAAGAGCTACCTGTTGGTCCCATGATGACATTCTGGGATTCTTAGAGACTTCTTTCAGCATCTTGTGGTCTGTTCTCGGGCTGAACTTGCTGGGCGGCCTGGCCTGAACAAGTTGGCAGTTGTTTGGAATCTTCCCCACTTGTAGATTAATCTTCCGGACAGTCGAATGATTGATTTCAAATTGTTTGGAGATCTTTTTAAATCCCTTCCCAGACTCGTAGGCATCTATAACCTTCTTTCTGAAGGCCCCAGAGAGCTCTTTTGATCTAGGCATGGTGATGCCGCACACTTCAACAACAAAGAGCAAACCAAACTAAATGTCTGAGGTTTAAATAAGACAGGTTCCTCCAATATCCTCTCTAACGATGTTCTAATAATTTGCACCTGAGCTGGTGCACCTGATTCTAATTTTAGGTATTTGAAGTAGTGATAAATGTAGGGGTGTACTTACTTTTTCCACATGCGAAATTTGCATTTATGTTTATTTAAATTATATAATGGACTACAAAATGTAAATGTTTCATGATGTTTGTTATATTATATCACCTTTATCTATCAATATTGTTGAAATGAAGATCAAATAGCTATATGTTGAAATATGTTGAAAAAGTCAAAATTTTACATGGGGTGAACTTACTTTTTCACGTGACTGTGTGTGTATATGTATGTATGTGTGTGTGTGTGTGTGTGTGTGTGTGTGTGTATATATATATATATATATATATATATATATATATATATATATATATATATATATATATATATATATATATATATATATATATATATATATATATATATACATATATACACGAGGTGTGTTCAAAAAGTATGCTACCTTAATTTGTCGTGCGTAAACAAATGAAGCTAGGGAGGCGTTGATTGGTGCACGTATGTAGGCGATCCTAATGCACACGCGTGAATTTTTTTCCCACCTGCAGAATCTGTCATTCGACGGCAGACCGCCGATGAGTGAGGAAGTGTAAGTGAGCGACGTCGGATTTTCGTTTTTGACAAAATGACGGAAAAACTTGAACAACGCTACTGCATCAAATTTTGTGTAAAGCTTGGCGATTCCCAAGTGGAAACGATCCGCAAGATTCAACAGGCCTTCGGGGACGAAGCAATGAGCACCACACAGATAAAGGAGTGGTACAACCGCTTCAAAGATGGCCGCACATCAGTGGAGAGTGAAGCACGTTCGGGTAGGCCCTCAACATCCCGAAATGAGATCGTCATTGACCAATTGAGGACCCTGGTGATGCAAGATCGTCGAATCACGATCAGAGAACTTGCAGACGAGGTGGACGTCAGCATTGGATCCGTTCATTCCATTATGAAGGAGGATTTGGGCTTCAGGAGAATCTCAGCGAAGTTCGTACCAAAGCTGCTAACGATTGAGCAGAAGCAACTCCGTTTGGAGATCGCACAGGACATGCTGGAGACTGTGAACAGTGATCCCAGCTTCCTCAACACAGTGATCACTGGCGATGAGTCCTGGGTTTATGGGTACGACCCAGAAACCAAGTTGCAGTCATCACAATGGAAGCATCCAACATCCCCGAGGCCAAAAAAAGCAAGGCAGGTCCGCAGCAATGTCAAAGTCATGCTGACCGTCTTCTTCGACTCCAGTGGCGTGGTTCATCACGAGTACGCACCACACGGCACAACCATCACCAAGGAGTATTACCAAGAGGTTCTGCGTCGCCTTCGTGACGCTGTGCGACGCAAACGGCCGGACCTGTGGGCAGCGGGCAATTGGCAGCTCCATCACGATAACGCACCCGCCCATTCTTCACATTTGATACAGAGTTTCTTGGCCAAACACAACACACCTGTGCTTCGTCAGGCTCCCTACTCTCCCGACATGGCTCCGTGTGACTTCTGGCTTTTCTCCAAGCTGAAAATGCCCCTGAAAGGGACCAGATTTCAGTCCAACGAAGACATCATGCGGAATGCGACGGACCAGCTGCGCACCATCCCAAAAGGCGTTCCAGCGCTGCTTCCGACAGTGGCAGAACCGTTGGGAGAAGTGTGTGGCAGCCCAAGGAGACTACTTTGAAGGAGATTAGTGTAAGTTTGTTGTATCTGGATACGAGTATTTTTTATGAACAAAGGTCGGATACTTTTTGAACACACCTCGTATATAGATAGATGTGTGTGTGTGTGTGTGTGTATATATATATATATATATATATATATATATATATATATATATATATATATATATATATATATATATATATATATATATATATATATATATATATATATATATATATATATATATATTTGCGGTTTTGAGTCTGTAAAGTGAGTCTAATAAAGGTTAAAATTTGCCCCCCATAGTTAGTCACACAAGCAACATGTAGCCTCGCGATAGTATAGTTATGTCTTAGTATTTGTAAGCTTAGTCCTTTTCCTTTGTTAGTTCTGCGTTGAGTAGAGCCAAGAGAATAGGCCCTACTGTCACCGACAATCCTACGTCCGTAGCCTCAATCCCTTTTGCGTTAACGTTGGTTCATTATTGGGCGAGTTAACACGAGGCAGGCTAGGAGGACCGAGGCGGAGTCGAGGGCGGAGCAGCATAAGCGCTGACGGTAAGCACGAGCCGCCAATCAGAGCTCAGAGGGGGTGACGGCGGCGTTGCATCAGAGGGCGTGGTGAGAAGGATCGAGAGTGTTCCAGAAGGTTCGGGGGGCGTAGCTATAAGACCCGCTGCGCAAAAGCCCTCGACAGGACTGCAGCAAAGAGAGAGGACTCGCAGGACTTGCATCAGAGGGCTTAAAGGACTAGCGCGGAAGCTTACTTTTTCCACATGCTAAATTTGCATTGACGTTTATTTAAATTATACAATGGACTACAAAATGTAAATGTTTCATGATATTTGTTATATTATATCACCTTTATCTATCAATATTGTTGAAATGAAGATCAAATAGCTGTATGTTGAAATATGTTGAAAAAGTCAAAACTTTACATGGGGTGTTCTTACTTTTTCACGTGACTGTACACACGAATATCCGGATATTCGTGTGTACAGTCACGTGAAAAAGTAAGAACACCATATATCCCCCACCAAGTTTACACAAATTTGCACCAATCCAATAATTTAAAACAGAGTGAACAGTATCTGGCATGTGCTAACACGTTTCGTTCTGTCTTCTCAACAATAAACCAAAGCTCACAGCAACAAGATGAAAATGATGCAACAAGAATAACCTTCAGCAAGTTTCTCGATTTTAATCTATAGCTGAATAAAAAATAATTTTTTTCCACCCCCCCCCCCCCAAATAAAAAGCTTACCCAAGCAATAGTAACTTAAAAAATACATGTAATATAAATAGATGGAGAACTGAAAAGAGGGCAGAAATTACCTCTGAAAGAAGGCTTGCCTCCTCGAGAGCCCCTCATGCCAAACGAGGCAAAAACTGGCTTGGTGGCCTGGTCAACTCTAATCATCTTGCCATCCAAAACCTGCCAAACAAACAAGAGAAAAGATAGTTTGAAAAGTCTAAAAACATGCAAATGAATATGAAATAGACAAAAAAAACACATTGAACAATCAATGTGCAATCTGGTTAACATCACTAATTCACCTTGTCATTCATCTCCCTCTCTGCTTCTTTTGCATGTGTAGGGTTTGCAAACGTGACAAAAGCAAACCCTCTGGATCTTTTAGTTTCTCGATCCTTCATAAGCAGAACTGAGGCAGAAAAAGAATACAAAAAAAAATGGAACAGTTGAACATTTTTGCAAGCCACAAACTTAAAGGGGCTCTAAACCTCCTCCTATATGGTTCACCGGTACATTTCAAAATGTTTTCTTACAAGCTGAAGGATGTGGTTTTCCCAATTGCATAAAGCATTTTGTCATTTGCTATCCGAAAAAGTTAACCTTTGATAATGCGAAAGGATTTCTGATTTCCAGCGGCAGAAAGGATCTGAATAACAATAAACACCTTTTCCTCTCTTCTCCGAGAGATCTTCTTTAAGAGTTAAGTAAACCGTCCCGTATTAGTCTATGTTGCCGTCAATTGTTGTGCATTTTTAATGCTGTTGATTGTTCTTCCTATAATGTGCTCATTGCAGTACATTTTGCACAGTGTATTTCGTTTTTTTAACGTTTTCAAAAAAAAATTTGCAAGTGCTACAAAATGAAAGCATTATTATACAAAAATCACCATGAAAATAGTAACATCAGTATTAAAATTATTGGAAAAATATTTATAGTTTACTCCAATGTAAACTAATATTCTCAGATTATTTTCTCCAACAAAAACATAATTGAATCCAATGACAAAACAAGTTATTTTTATAGTTTGCTCAGCAGTTTTCGCCTGTCATCCTTCCAAGGTTGGCAAATTGAGTACCCGCTTGCTGGGATGAATGTGCCAGTGTATGCCCCGGTTTAGAATTAGGTATACCATATCCCTGCGTGTCTTAAGAGGCGACTAAAGGATTGGCGTCAGGAAGGGAATCCGGCCATAAAAACATTACCTCAAAAAGGGAACCATGATGATTGTCATGGGGCCCGGCCCGCAAGGCTAACCCTCACTCGAGCAGGGAAAATGGCCTTAAAAGAGAAATTTTTATTTTTTATTTTTTTATAGTTTGATTGATCCAGCGATTTTGTATCCTCTTTACGAGTCTACTGTATACCATCTGCAGACTGATAGAGATTCATAAAACATTAAGGCTACAGTCTCAGTGTTTCTTCTGCAATATCACTGTATTTGAACATCGAAGGAGGCAGAACCTGGGTGATTAAAGCATCGCACAATATTACCTTCAACAATTCGTCCATATTTTGAGAACACAGACTCCAATGACTTCTCATTGGTCTCAATGTTCAAGCCTCCAACAAATAACTTGCCAGGATCTACCTCTGCCATTTTTAGTCACTGGGGGAGGGTAGGGGAGAGATGAAAACAAAAATGTTTGAATTATTGTTTTTAAAGAATCATCACAAAACATGACAGCAAACCCTGCACGAAAGTCAGAGCACCACAAAAAAGTGCCCCAAAAATTAAAATAAAACCGCTTACTGGGATTACATTTTTCCTTATTTTAACAGGTTCCAAGGTTCATGGAAGCGCTGTCACACCGATTCCACACACATGCAGGCAGAGACACAGACCCTCTAGATAAAACGGTACTGGACTTTAAATATCGCACACCGCCGGTGACCTTCGAAGGCGAGGCAACCTCAGGAGACGTGTTGTGAAGTCACTTTTCTCTCTACAGTCAGCTAGCCAATCAAGTAGAAATCTTCTAGTTCCTCCTCCAGGATGCCAACCCATGGGATTTGTCCCTGCTCTATCCTCCAAATGCTGAACGTCAAGCGAGGAAGCAGCACGTACAATTTCTTAGTCTATCGACTACTGACTGTCGATGAGCTCTTAAAACCATAAACTTCTTTTTTTTTTTTACTGTAAAGGGATGTTACTCCAAAAAGTATGCAAACAAGATAGTGATGATGATCATGTGAGAAATGATCATGTGAAACCATCCCGACATATTTCTTTGAATTATGGTTGTGCCTATAAAAGTCACTAAATGGTGTGTACGTGTTCGTGTGTAAAAAAAAAAAAAAAAGAAAGAAATAGGTTGTGCCTATAAAAGTCACTAAATGTGTGTGTATGTGTTCGTTCCTGGTAAATTTATACGAGTTGCCCATAATCAGTTTTCACATCAAACCGAGGGTTTTCCGATGTTTTTTGACGAAATTCATTCGAATTTGATATTCATTTCGGCGGCAAATGACTCATTTTTGAGATGGGACCCCCTCCCCATCCCAATCACAAAAAATGGGTCATTTTGACTGAAATAAATATTAAATGTGAATGAACCTCATGTAACCCTAACCTAAACCGCTAACCAGGAAGGCCGCTCATTGGCCGATATGATCACATGATGTATAGCTGCTATATGATTGGCTCTTTCTCATCAGAAGGAGGTAATTTATATTCATATTTTCTCCCTTAGTATTTTTTTGCCGCCATATTACTATTTGGAAAAGTTGGCAGAAATGACAAGATATAATCCATTCTGGGTCTAGGCTAAAACTTGTGTACGAATTTATAGGAAACTTGAAAAAAAACAAAAAAAAAAACAAAAAAAAAAACACCGTGTTCCACCGTGTTACTCCTAGGCAAATCTCAAGCAATTTTGTGCGATGATAATACATATTTCGCTTCAGCGAAGATTGAACGTTCTCCATTTAAAAATTCCCCTTCTGCCCTCACCCGAAGGGTTAGTACCCTGCCAGTAATTAAATAAAGCAACATCAAGTAAAAACTTGGCCAAGTGTATGCTCCGTGATGCTGCACCCCCTCCCCGATCCCAGCTCCGCTTTAGTACGTGCACTCTCCTCGTCTTCTTTCTCGCTCTCCCTTCCTCTCATTCTTTCGAAAGTTCAGACTCAATCCCAAGCACAAGTCCAAAAGCCCACATGGTCAAGGGGAGGGGGGAACCTTCACACCGTTAATCGATGACGGATGAGTAACCTCAAGCATCGGGAACCTCAACTTAACATCGGATCCCAATAGGAACCAAAACATTTTGCATCGAGTTCAAAAGGCAAGATGCTCTCACGAACAGCTTTAAATTATAAATTAAACAAGAGGCCCAACAGCATGGCGCCACCAAGCGACACTAACAAAATGGCGCCGTTCTTTTCCCCCGTCCGTCAAACAGCAAAGCCTCGCAAATACAATTTGCATTTGAAAAGAGAAAACAAAGTCTGACTTACACAAGGTTTCTCGTGTACAAAAGTCAACTGATCGGCGCCAACCTACGAATGCTGATAGCACAGGCACCAAAAATCTCTCGCGCAACAAAAGATTTGCTCTCCGACGAGGCGAATGAATCAAAGCGCGAAAGATTAATTCTGATTCGTTCACATCTCGCGTTTCTTTCTTTCGTTTACAAACATAAATATCGATTATCAGACGAATTATATGTACTATATCAAGATGTTATTTGAAATTTTACAGTCAATCTAAAAAAAATTTAAACCATGGGAATGAACATTCTTCAACCTGATAAAATTGATCGTATGACTATACACCGCCTAAACTACACCTCTTGCATTATTAGTTATAAATCGTTTAATTAAAAGTTTATCGGTAAGGTTTAATGGTTTTACTGTCTTATAAGAATCAATAAACACCACATTCTCCAACGGGGTTTTCAGGCACGTCGATGGAGGAGCGGAAGCGGGAATTCAGGATCCGGGTTGGAGGGTGCTTCTGAGTTCTTCCCACTGATCTCAAAACTAACTGGATTGGAGGCTCGACCGCCTCGACGCCAAATCAACGCTAATCGGTCCATTCGCTGTGAAGTCACCGGAAGTAGATTCGTCGCCATATTGGTTCCCCCAGAAAATCTGCGTCCGTTCGTTGTCTTTATCAAAAGACAATGCCTGCTATATTTTATAAAATAATTTAATCGAAATTTCAACAAAACATTCGATTCAAATTGACTTTAGACAGCAAGTTGCTGTGAGGAAAGATGCCGTAGTGGGGCAGATATGTGAAAAAGATGTTCATTTCCGGCAGAAAGTGTGAAATTTCGCATACAGGGGTATTTTGGGGCGCTGATTTCAAAAATTGGCGGATCCAAGAGATCTAACCAATGGACCGGCCGCCATCTTGAATTCCAATATGGCCGCCAAGACGAAATGTTGAAATTCCCTATCTTGGGTTCTAAATGACCTGTGGCGCTGAAATTTGGTACACAAGGGTATGTTGACATGCTGAGTTCAATAATGCAATAATTTGAAATGTGTGACAAACGGTATGGCCGCCATTTTAAATTCCAATATGGCCGCCAAGACAAACATCGATGTTTTCATTGCTTTAATAGCACAGTGTACGGTAATGTCATAATGTTAAATCATTTGAGCATTATTATGATAACTGGAAAATTGTTGCATCTCAAATCTACTGATGGGTTTGTAATTTTGTCGAAGGCAGTAGAAATTTGGGAAATTCAGCGCCCCAAAATACCCCTGTATGTGAAATTTAACACTTTCTGCCGGAACTGAACATTCACATGACATTCCAATAATTTATTTTTTTAATGTTTTTTCTCTTTCAGATCCAATGTCGAAATCAAAGAAAACATCGTCAACAATTCCAATGCCAACAGACTGGAACATTTGCGCTCTTTGCCAGAAACGTTCTGAAAATGAACCACTAAGAGATGCACGTAAGGGCAGCAATCAGTCGTGTCTAGACGTCTACGAGAATCTTGCTCAAAATCTCAAGGCATTGAATGATTTAGGTGCCTTGCCTTGCGGGATAAACATTTCCCGACTAGATGATGGTTGCGGTATTGCAGAAACCCTAGCTGCGCATGCTGCCAAATGGCACAAAAACTGTTATGTGCAGTGCAGCAGCTCTCGTGTGGCCAGGGCTGAATCAAGGGAAAGAAAGCAAAGTTCAGACCTTAAACTTGGTGAAGAAACTTACTCGCCTGTTAAGAAAAGACTCAGAACAAGTTTCAAATCTCCATCCGTTGAACAGAGTACTGCTAGCACATGTTTCTTTTGTGATAGCATTATCAGTAATGAAGAAATAGTCCACAGAGCGGCAACAAAAAATGTAGATTCCAATGTTCGATTGATGGCAACAGAATTGAGGGATACAAAACTCCTGGCTAGATTGTCTGTAGGTGATATGACGGCATCAGATGCTGTTTATCACAAGAAGTGCATGACTGTTCTCCACACTCGATACAGATCATTTGTAAGAAAGAATGAGGAAGCCAGTTCAAGTGAAAATATGCCACCAGAATCAGTAGCTTTGGCCGAATTGATAGCCTATTTGGAAGAAATGAAGTGTACAGATAACAGTTACACTTTCAAGTTAGCCGATCTCACAAAGCTTTATACAGAACGTCTGGCACAACTGGGAGGTGATATCTCAAAGAGGATTAATTCAACTCACCTTAAGGACAAGCTTCTCAGACACCTTCCGCAACTTGAGGCACATAAGAGCAACCATGAAGTGGCACTGTCATTCAAAGAGGACATTGGTGAAGCTTTATTGCATGCTTGTAGACAAAGCTCTGACAACGACGCGGTCATTCTCATGAGAGCTGCCCAGATTGTGCGCAAAGATATTTTGCAAAAGCAATACCAATTCAATGGATCCCTAGTTAACGAATCATATAACAACTCACCACCATCATTGGCAGCGTTGATGGAAATGATTCTTGCTGGTACAAACATACAAAAACAAAACGCAAACAACAAGGGAGGCGTCTCTGTGCAATCCTTAACTCAACTTGTAACATTCAACACTATGAAACGAGGAAGGTTGGAAACTACAGCAGTATGTCACAATTTGAAACGTGAAACATCACTGCCACTTTACCTGGGTCTTCTCATTCATAGCAAAACAAGGAAACGGGATCTCGTTGACGTTCTTTTTCAACATGGTTTGTGTGTTTCCTATGATCGCATACTGGAGGTATCCACAGATGAGGCCAACAGAGTCATATAAATATACAAACATGACGGCGTTGTGTGTCCAACAAAATTGCGAAGTGGAATATTCACAACAGGCAACCTAGACAACATAGATCACAACCCATCATCAGCATCAGCACAAAGTTCATTTCATGGAACCGCGTTATCACTGACACAACATGTTTCACATGACAAAAGTGGCAGCATTCGAAATCATGAGAATGTCACTGAGAATGAGAACAAACAGCGCTCCAAAACCATAGCCGCCCTTCCTGCATCTTACAGTGATGTGCCTCCTGAAACATTTCCAACTAATAATCCCATTCCAAGAAAACCAAAAGGTCCATCCACTCCAAGTGTGTCCTCCGGAATACAGGACAAAGAAAGTCAGTGGCTTTCGTTTGTACAAAGTCTGCAGGAGAAGGAAGGTCTTGAGAGTGAAGATAATATCTCCTGGTCAGCATACATGGCAAATCTGCAAGTTGAAGTTCCTCGGCCTCCTGCAATTACAGGACTGCTACCTCTGTTCCGCGAGAGTGTTCACACATTGGCAATGGTGAAGCATGGAATGAATTTAATCAAGCAGGCGACAGAACTAGTAAACCCCGGACAAGTTCCAGTTCTGACCGTTGATCAACCACTCTATGCAATTGCAAAGAAGATTCAATGGACTTGGCCAGGTATATATGGTGAAGACAAGTTTGTTGTGATGATGGGAGGACTTCATGTAGAGATGGCCTTGTTGAAAGCGATCGGCAGCTTCCTGGAGGGGAGTGGCTGGGCAAGTGTAATGACCAGTGCTGGTGTAACAACAGAGGGAAGAGCAGATAGTCTTCACAAAGGTTCGCAAATATCGAGGTCACAATGGGCACACCAAGTCACAGTAGCGGCGTTGTACGCTCTGCAGCGAAAGGCATACGATGACTACCGGAAAACATGTGAAACTGAAGATTTACAATCATTTGATCTTTGGAGCAAGAAGATGGCTACAAAGTACCCCCAGTTTTGCTACTGGAATAAAGTCCTGCAGTTGGAGTGTCTTCTCTTGGCATTCATAAGATCACAACGGGAAGCCAACTACACGCTCTATGTGGAGACTCTCACGGCGATCATTCCGTGGATGTTTGCCATGGACCATTACCATTACGCCAGATGGTTGACAGTGCATGTAACAGACCTTCAGGAACTTTCAAACGATTCCATGGATATCCATCGTGAATTTGTCAAGGGGAACTTTGTCACTCAGAAGTCATCACACAAGTTCTCTGCTATGGCACACGATCAGATACACGAACAGCAGAACGCTTATGTGAAAGGTAATGGTGGAGTCATTGGAATTACTGAGAATGAAGGGGCTCTTCGCCGGTGGATGGTAGCTGGTGCAGAAATAGCCAGAATCCTGAATGAGTTTGAGGACCAGTTTCAAAGACAGAGGCAAACTGATGTCCGCCACCACGAACAATTGCCTAGTGTCCAGAAATCCTTTGCATCAGATCTCAATAATGCAATCAGTTCCTTTGAAAAACTTGGAAACCCGTTTGCGGAAGACAGTAATGAATTGTATGTGCTTGACACAAAGGTCATCATGCCTGATGAAGTGATAGCCGCAGTGCGATCCATGGAGGACACTGGCAAAACACAATTTGACGGATTTGTGGGGCAGCGAATCAAGGATCCTTCTGACAATTTCTATGATAGCATTTCAAAGAACAATCTGCCACTGTTGAAATCGAAGCCCAAGAAAACACCTGGAAAGTCTGAGGCGAAGATTACACGTATGAAAAGTAATGTGGAGCTCTTCTCACGAATGTACATTTCTTGCCAAACTAGAGATGGTGATCTTAACACATTTTATGAATATGAGTGTCATGGGTGGCCACCTGCATTGGCTGAAGGTATCAATACAATGCGGCCACCAACCGGCAAGGCTGATCTTTTGCCCTGTTTGGAAGCTTTAGCACAACGTCCTCGTGATGCGCCCAAAGGAGAAGTTCGTATTTTCGATGGGGCTGCCTTAGTCCATCATTTGGAGCCTAAGAAGTCCAACAGTGTGATCAGGACATTTGGTGACTATGCACAGAAACAGGTCCTTCCGTACATTGCCCGAAAGTTAAATGAGGGGACTGTGATGCGTGTTGATGTGGTGTGGGACACCTACAGAACGGACAGTCTCAAAGAAGGCACCAGGCTTGGTCGTGGCACTGGCATACCACTCCATGTGACTGAACAGACATCCGTGCCACGAAACTGGAGCAGCTTCCTTCGTGTAGATTCCAACAAAAAGACATTATTCAGTTTCCTTGCTGATTCCCTGCAAACGATGCCTATTCCAGAGGGAAAAACACTTCTTACAACCTTAGAAGAAGAGGTTAAATCAAAGCCCCATTCTGATGTTTCTCAAATTCAACCATGTACGCATGAAGAGGCTGATTCACGAATGATGCTACATGCTTGGCATGCATATCAGCAGGGGTACAGAAGTATCGTCATTCATGCAACAGACACGGATGTGGTTGTGTTGGCTATCGCAATGGCAAGCATTATGGACGGTTGTGCAATGTGGTTGGCATTTGGACATGGAAACTATTTCAGGCACATTGCTGCTCACACTATTGCGACTCACATTGGCCCTGAACGCTCATGGGGGCTTCTATTCCTGCATACTGTTTCCGGATGCGATACTGTTTCTGCCATATGTGGGATTGGCAAAAAGACTGTGTGGAGCATATGGAATTCCATGCCAAACTTGGGGGAGGTCTTCAATCATCTCTCACATGCACCAGCGGAAGTAACAGATGATGACATGGACAACATAGAGAGGTTCTTCGTTGTTCTGTACAGTAGAACTTCCCCTCTGAAGAAAGTGAACGAAGCACGCAAGCAGCTGTTTGCTCAGGGAAATCGGCAATCGGAAAATATTCCACCGACAAAAGAGGCACTGCGTCAACATGTGAAGAGGGCAGTCTTTCAGGCCGGTCACATCTGGGGACAGTCCCAAATTGCTAACCCAGAGCTGCCTTCACCTGCAGATTGGGGATGGGCTAAAAATGCAGATGATGTCTGGCATCCATTTTGGACAGTAATGCCAGAGGCGTCAAAAGGGTGCCGAGAGCTGATCAAGTGCAAGTGTAAAAAACGGTGTGCTGGAAATTGCAAATGTTTTGCTGCTAATCTACCATGCACAGAACTATGTTTCTGCTCTGGACAATGCTTCCGAGATGAGCAGTAGGAGAAGTAAAACGGATGGAAAAAAGCTTGCAGCATGTTACGGCTGCCAACTGGTACGAAATATACTTTGAAATGAGCTCTTTGACTTGTTATATGATTTGTCAACTAGGGATCCATTGAATTGGTATTGCTTTTGCAAAGAACCCGGGATTTTCAACATTTCGTCTTGGCGGCCATATTGGAATTCAAAATGGCGGCCATACCATTTGTCAGACATTTCAAATTATTGCCTTATTGAACTCAGCATGTCAACATACCCTTGTGTACAAAATTTGAGCACCACAGGTCATTTAGAACCCAAGATAGGGATTATCAACATTTCGTCTTGGCAGCCATATTGGAATTCAAGATGGCGGCCTGTCCATTGGTCAGACCTCTTGGATCCGCCAATTTTTGAACTCAGCATGTCAAAATACCCCTGTATGCAAAATTTCAAACTTTCTGCCGGATGTGAACATCTCGTGCAATTTTTGTTACATATCTGCCCCACTACCGTCCTGTACAGCGTATGGATGTACGAATCGAATCAAACTCTTTCATCTTGGGAAAAAGGAGACGGAATCCATCACCGGAGAGAAAGTCAGGAAGCAGATGTCCAAACTGATTTTGTTCAAGCACCAGTGAGATTATAGAACACACATGATACAGTGCACACATGTTGCTATTTTATATTCTGTAATTATAATTTATTATAATTTGACAATATCCTGACATGTCTTGGAGGAGAATAACAAAAATATTTACTATGACCATCATGTTTCTCTGCCCAGAAGTATAACTCAGAAGTTTGTTTTCACTATACTCTTCTGATTCTGATTCTTTGATAAATGGATGCAATTTATTAGTCCCCTAACGGTGTACACCGGAGGGGACTATAGGTTTGCACGCCGTCCCTCCGTCTGTCAGTCTGCCCATCCGTCAGTCCGTCAGTCTGTCTGTCCGTCCGTCAGTCTGTCCATCAGTCCGTCAGTCTGTCCGTCTGTCAGTCCGTCAGTCTGTCAGTCCGTCAGTCTGTCAGTCTGTCCGTCCGTCAGTCTCAGTCCATCAGTCTGTCAGTCTGTCCGTCCGTCAGTCTGTCCGTCCGTCGGTCCGTCAGTCTGTCAGTCCGTCAGTCTGTCCGTCCTTCAGTCCGTCAGTCTGTCAGTCCGTCAGTCTGTCCGTCAGTCTGTCAGTCTGTCAGTCTGTCTGTCCGTCAGTCCGTCAGTCTGTCAGTCCATCAGTCTGTCCATCCATCAGTCCGTCAGTCTGTCAGTCTGTCAGTCCGTCAGTCCGTCCATCTGTCAGTCTGTCAGTCCGTCAGTCTGTCCGTCCTTCCGTCTGTCAGTCTGTCAGTCCGTCAGTCTGTCCGTCTGTCAGTCTGTCCGTCCGTCAGTCCATCACGCAAAGAAGTTTTCCGGACTTTTTTTCGAAACGCTTAAGGCTAATGATTTCAAACTTAGCACATGGTTTCCTCATGATAAGTTACAGATCGAGTTCGAACTTCACGACGTTTCGATCATTTTTGACAAAGTTATGGCACTTTGAACTTTGGGAATTCTGATAATTCTGATGCTCCTTGACTCAGTGCCATTTTAAGTTTTAATTTCCTTTAAAAACCAATTTCTCTGCAACAATAGGACCGATTGAGATCCAATTTTCACCGTAGGGGGGATTCGGTCTCTAGAATATTTTAATGGTAATTATGACATCACAGGTCACGTGGTTCAGCCGCCATATTGTTTTTCGTGAAAACACGAAAACCCCCTTTTCTCTGCAACGGCTGAACAGATCGAGGCCAAACTTTGCAGGCACAATCGCATACCCATGATGAACAAAAAAGCCAGCGAGCATGACGTCATGCGTCACATGGTTTCAGAGTTATGACGTTTTTAAGCATGAATCTTTAAAACCGAGCCCCTCCCTCATTTTTGATCCAATCGAGGGGAAACTTCACAGATCTGTTCAGCATGTCAATCTACTAAAATGTCCTTTTGGAATTTGCGATAGGGCAGGTGGTTTGGCAGATATCGTTAATTAAACGAAAAGTTTTTAAAAATGGATATCTTGTTTATTCTCGAGTTCTCCTCAAGCCGCACTGCGCACCCTCATCCTCGTCTCGCGAACGTCAACAGCGCGACACAGCGCGCGCTTTCGGGAGGGGCGGAGCCAAGCCGAGCAACATATATATATTGTTGCAGTTTTAGAACCCTCACTTTGTAAATAATTCTTGTAAATATTCCATTATTAAAAGGTTAAAGGTCTTACCCTTAATTAGTCCATATGCAACATGTAGGCCACCATAGGAACTTTAGTTATTTCATTAGTATGTGTTTTAGATAAGGCCGTGTTCCCAATAGTTGAATCTGCGTTGCATTAATCAAATAAGATAGGCCCCATTCACTCATTTTCCAATCGCTCTCTCCAAACGGCACCATTATGCGCCCCTACAGACGGTGCCTTGTCCCTCCCAATTCTATTGCACGCCTTTTGTTAGCAGCGTTCGCTGCCTCGGTGAGCTTCCGCCCAAGCAACGCCATTAACCATGCAGTCGGCCCGAGGAAAAAGGGGGCGGAACAACAAGAGCAAGGCGTGGCCCTGTCAACTCGCCGTCAAGGGCGGAGCCGGTAAGCCCTTACCAGCTAACCAGGGCTGAGGTGACCTCGCTGGCGGGTGTGGTTTCCAAGCGTGCGCATTCATCTTGAAGCGCGTTATATAAGCGCCAGCGTGAGCCTTTTCACAGAGTCGACTCGGGTTGGAGACGGAGCTTGGTGGGGTCTGGCTGAGACGGACTGCTTGTGGGAGGTCTGCTGGGAGCATCGGCTGCTGAGAGACGAAGCCGCGCAAAGCCCCTGTACGAACTTGCAAGAGAGAGAGAGCGTTGCTCGATAAACGTATTACGTACGCAGCATCCCCGACCCTCGCTATATGTAAGGTCCGCTCGCGGTCGGCAACACGTGAACCTGCCTGCCGTTCTTCACCCGCGGAACCGGAGCCTGGATGGAGTCGACCTACCTGGAACCATCTACCTGGACCTTCCCCCCCTACCAGCTTCCATCCCGTGTGAGTGTGTATGTTCGTCTGGGGTCGTTAAGTTAAGACTGTATAGGTAAGCCTGCCCTGTGTCCTGTTTCTTCTTCTTCTTCCCTGTATATTCCTTTCGTTTCCTCTTTGGTTTTGTACATCAGTACGGGCATGCCCTAGTAATTAATAAACCACACTTTGTTCTTCCTTTACTCTGGTTTCCTCTTATCCGATCGCTTTAGTCTTTTCTCGATTGAGTACCTGTGGCACGATTTCGGAACTGCTCAGAATCGGGTTTAGTTCTTGTTAACGGCCTGAGTCGTGGCTCGCTTCGCTCGGCGTGCCCATTACCGCCGCGGCTCGGGCGGGGCTCATTTCCTCGCTTCCCGGAAGGCGCTGGTAATTAGGTAATAGGAACAATTTGGCCTACCACCCTATTCAGCGCTGACCGGAAGTGACGTCATAGCTCCAGGACTCGGGACGGCCAGCCTAAAATACAAGGGGATTAACCCCCCCTTGATAAGGGGAGAGCCGATCCCCGAATCCGCAACAATTGGTGTCAGGAGTGGGATTTGAAGCCTGAACCAAATTTTTATATTCTGTGGAAAAAAAAAATTTGGTCGAAATTACGAGCGGCCGAAATTTTATTGAATCATCTAAATTTGAATTGTGCCATGGATAGCCAAGGCGATCGGATGCCGGTGGGAGTAATGAATAAGGAAAAATTGATAACCCAGGGCCAAGAGGGACAGTTGGTAAGGGATGTTGGAAAGGGTGCGGTCGCTGGCAAAGAAAATGGCGGCCTCCCGTACGTGACGGCGATAGCCGGGCCCGCAGTGCCAATGGACTGGGGCCTTTTTATGGTGCATTTCAGCGCATATATGGAGGGTGATAGGAAGGGGATGGATGCAATGATGGCTACCCTTGGGATCGACATGGAAAAAATGAGGAACGAAGCAAGGGACAACCCGGATGGATTTCAGGAGCAAATAAACGCCAACATAAAAAAGATGGGGAAAGACATTGACCGCATGTCGGGCGGGAAAGGTACATTGGTACGCGACGAGGTAGCGCGACTTGAGGAGCACAGAGAGAGCGAGGTTGAGCCAAGCGCCGTTACGTGGACTGGTGTAGAAATCGCGACTCGAGGTGTGAAAAACCCGACGGCCGCCGAATTGGACAAGGCAAATTCAGATGCGCCGGCGGTTGTGGGAGGAAAAGAATTAATTCAGAATGAAATGGTTATAGTTGAAATTGGGATTGGAGAGACGGCAGAGATAGGAATGGAATCGGAGAAAGTGATGGAATGTGTACAAAGTCTGGATTCGCATCATGATGCCGCACTTGATAACCCCAATGAAAGTTTGCAGGTGGTGGAGGAGCGAAGAAGAGGAAGCGCCAAGGTGAGTCAGGCTGTATATGTCGCGAAAGGCTGTTTCGCGCGCTTGGGATCCAGACGGCACCCGGGCGTTCGTGGAAGGTCCTTTGTGCGCTGTGTAAAAGTGAGAGGTATGAGTGGAAAGAGCTGTGCAATGGCACGCGTGTGAGAAAAACGTGTGCGACGACGGAGTGTATGTGTGAAACAGAGTGTGACAGTGGGAGTGAGAGTGACACGGAGTGTGAGTTGGTTGAGGAGCGTGTGCGAGGATGCACACCTGAGTTGGTTGTGGAGCGCGTGATTGGGTGTGCAAAAGAGTGCACACCCGTGGGTAGGTGTGCGCTGAGTAGGTGTGTACCGAGAGAGTGCACACCCGTGGGGAGTGTTACAGAGGATGTAACCGAGGAGTGTGCGCCAAGGTGTGCGAGGAGGTGTGCGGTGGTCAAGTGGGTAACAAATTCTGTGAGCGAAATGAGTGTGCCTGGGTGGTGTGCACGAGAGCGTGCAGTGATCGAATGCGTGAGTTGTATGAGAGGCGCTGGAGCACCGCGTTTTGTAAGCGTAGAAAGGAACGCGTGGTGTGAGCATGCGAGGGGAGCATCGATGCTAACCGAAACAGCGTTCAGGCCGACGTATAGCCGATGCGAGCTCTCGGGGCGTGGTGCGCTTTGTGTGCTGCGGGGGCTGGCGGGGATCGGTGCCGCGTCGCTCCTGCATGGAGCGCCGTGCACGATTCGGGCCGGGCTCTGCCCTGCACGGTCGGTGCCGCGTTTTGCCAGGCAAAGCGATCGGCCCGGTTGGAGGGGAAGGAGAAGGGTTTGGAGCGGCGCCCCTTTGTGGTGGTGGCGCTCCGGCCGGGGAAGGCTGGGCAAACGCGCTTGGGAGTGCAAGGCACTGCGTCAGGATGGTGCCTGGAGTCTTGGCCCGACAAAACCTCCTCCCCTGAATCCGAATGCCGGACGGACCCAACCTGCAGGAGACTGACCATCCGCACGCATTGCTCGGTTTTTCGAAGCCGAGCTGTGATGAAAATGTAATGACGCACCGAGAGGCTCAAGTTTAATGGACATTTGGTAGTGATAGGGAAATTGATGGCAAATGGTATATGGTGTAGAGGGATGGTAGATCTACCATCCCTCACATCGTATTTTGGGCACATGAGCTAAAGGATTTATGGGATTTGGCAGTACAAACTAGCCCGGGAGGGTTAGGATAAATGTATATGGATCTAGAAAATGACCATAGGTGACCAAGATTTAAGTAGTGACATTGTACGGGTAGTGGGGACGTAGTCAGATTAGGGGGTTGATAACGACGGGGGATGTGCAGTAGTATAAAGGGATGACGGGGAAGCACGAGTCTTAGAGGGGAAATAGATAGCCAGATGATGCTGTGTGTGTGAGCAGGAGGTTTTTTTTTTGTTTTTTGTATATTGAATCGAGGCTCATGAAAGAGCTGACATTTACTTCACAAACAAATCAACCAGACAAACAAAATATATAAAAAGAGGGAGCGGAAGACAAGATGGGGAGAGAAGGGGAAGCACACAATCACTTGAGAGCACACAACATTTGAGAGCAGCGAGATGTGTGGGAGGGAGAGGGCTTGGGGGGAGGAGGCGTGGGAAGGGGGCGGGGTGGGAGAAGTATAAAACACAAGGACACCAAGGACTTCCAGGACAGAAGTTGGTATTTCAAAAAAGTGGAATTGGGGTGAAATTAGCGGGGGCAGAAAAGATCAAGGTTTTGGATGGGGGAAGATAAGAGATGGTGGTGAACAGCTGTTTTAAAGACCTGGAGGGTGGAGTGGGATTGAAGAGAGTGAGGGAGTTTGTTCCAGAGGCGGGAGAAAAGAGGAATGAAGGAGTGAAGGTGAGCAGAGAGTCTTGATTTTGGCAGTTTAACCATAAGAGGGTTGCAGGCAGATCTTGTGCGACTTGTAGGAATATTTGCGGGACAGAGCCCAGAGAGAGCTGGGGGGGGGGGGCAAGGCCAGAGAGGAGTCGGTAGAAGACGGAAAGACCACCAACCTGCCTGCAGTGAGTGAGTGAGAGGCCCTTGGAGTTAGCTTCATCGCGGGAGATTCCAATGATTCTGAATGCTTTGGTTTCAACAGCGTGAAGACGAGCTAGGTGTGAGGCAGGAGCACCAGCCCAGAGGGGAGAGCAGTATTCCATTGAGCTGTGGATGAAAGCCTTGTATGTGGTGAGGAGCTCAGGTGTGCCAAGGAAGGACTTTGCACGACGGAGGATGCCCAGTTTGTGACTGGCTTTGGAGGCCAGATTTGAAACGTGGTTTTCCCAGGAAAGATCATGGCAGATAGTGAGACCCAAAAGCTTGAGTGACAGAACTTCTTGGAGAGGATTATTCAGAAAGTGGATGGGAGGGTTGTCCAGTCGGTCTTTTCTGAGAGACATCGTAAGAGTGTGAGATTTGTCAGGATTGAAAGACATGTTCCACTTGTTTGCCCTGTCTGTGATTTTGTCCAGGTCTGCAGAGAGTGAGGAGGCTGCAGACTGCCAATCTGAGGGATGAAGAATGGAGCGACAGAGAGTCGAGTCATCAGCAAAGAGATAGAGAGGATTTTCAAGAGAGTCAGAGAGATCATTGATGAAGACCAGAAAAAGCACAGGGCCCAGAACACTGCCTTGGGAAACTCCAGCCTGAACAGGAAGAGGAGATGAGAGAAACCCATTCAGGGCCACATGTTGACTACGACTAGAGAGGAAGTCCGCCAGCCATGCGTGGAGATTTCCATGGATACCAAAAGAGGAGAGTTTGGTGAGCAGAGCGTGGTGCCAGACCGTATCGAAGGCACGTGATATGTAAAGGGAGACAGCTCTAATTTCCTGTTTGGCATTGAGGACCTCCATCCATTGTTCGGATGAAATGAGGAATTGCATATGAGAATCTTTGTGGTGAGGGTGATGAAGTGAAGCAATGCTTGAGAGAGATGTGTTGTGTGTTGAGTGCATTAACCTGCATGATGTGCAGGTGAAGTACAGGTGTGTGGAATGAATGGTGTGGAGTGAGTATTGTGAAATACGGGGAGTGGAGTGTATGGTGCGAAGGAGTGGATGGGGGAAGGATGGACCCCTACATGAGTACCCGGGGAGGGTTGTTTAAAAGTAGGTAGAGGAAGTAGGTAAATTGTGGTTGGAGATTGACATCTGTGGTGCGAAAGTAGCAGGGTACTGCTTGATTGGTGCATGAGTAAAATGGAATGGCTGGGCGTGTGGCCTGTTAGTGAGAATGGTTGGTTGGGCACTCTGCCACTGGTAGTCTGTCGGCCAGGTGAAGCCACAGGTAGGCTCTGGGAGCCAGTTAGAGTTCAATGGGGCCCGAGGATCCAGAGAAGGACCCGGGTAGCCCGACGCCAGAGAGGGCGGTAGCGGGGTGAGAGAGCCAGAGGGCCTTCCCCAGGTAGGTTAGGGTGAGGAGCAGGTAAGCTTGGGTGGCGACGTTCAGTGGCAGAGGTGTGCACGTGAGCGGACCTGCTGGGAGAGCCACATGACCCAGCCCAGAAATTGTGCAAGGGCACAGGTGGAAAAATCGGGGGAGTGAGACCCCAAATTGGAGAGCGCCACAGTATGTTCAATGGGAATTGGTTTCTAGAACCGCATAGTGTAATGATGGCCAATGGATTGGCAGGGCAAGACCCCGGGTAGTTTAAAGTGCTAATGTCATTTAGAAGTATAGTTCGGATGAAAGTCTCTTCGCACCATCCGCATCCACTCACTGAAGGTGATAAGACTCCACACCATATTTTGGCAGACATTTGGAATGTAAGACGCATCTCACCGTGGGGGGACATTGTTTGATATTCCATCTCTTCCTCCTTAGGAGGGATTGATGATGAATTTGGTTTAGAGGGGATGGGAAAGACAAGACGATAGCGACGGATTTGTAATTTGTAAATTGTGTAAATACGGGGTAAGGGCAAGGGTAGAGTAGGTGACATGGGGGGTGACGAACGCTAGGGGTGAGCTTTCTCAGCTCGCTCTCCCGCGCCCTTCATGTCTGCATTATCTTGTTTTGATGTGTACCCTTGTGCCCTTGCCCCCCGCTGACTCTGCTTTGTCTTCATTCCCCACTCATGGACCATCTTTTGTGTCCGAGGGAAAGTGTGCAGGTGCCGCAGTTGTGCGCCCGCGCCTTCGCTGCCTCCGGCCTGCACTGATGCATCATATGGGCCACACGTTCTGTGGCCTAGCACCACCTTATGGACCACACGTACTGTGGCCTGGCACCTCTGCTGGGACCGACCATTGCTGCCAGCAGCATCTTGTTTGCGGACCACTGTGTTTTGAGTGGCATCGATGCCATGCAGTGGACCACCTAAGTTGGCCCTGCTGGCCAGAAATAATAAAAAGCGGACGCGGTGTGTGCCCTTTTATTAAATAACAACATCAAGCAAGAAGATAGCCAGAAGCATCGGCCCAGCAGACAAGCAAGGACAAGGCATCATTTATTTTTATTTTTAAAAAAATGTTTGTTTTTGTGCATTTTTGATGTTGGTGCTTTTTGGTGCTTTTGGTGCATTTTCTTTATTGGTGCAGATGGGTACATATGGTATGGTGTATCGGTGCAGTGGATGGCAATGGCATTTCCCCTTCTCAAAAACATCTTTTTCTTCCCACAAAAGACAGGTCCTGGGTTGTAGTTGTAAATAATCAAAATAGTAGTCTTGTAAATAATGCTCCCCACCGGCTAAATGTATAGTTTGAGAACCATTCCGTAATTCGGTTAATTGTGGGCTTGAGTCAGTTAGGTAGGATGCAACGCAGCAGGTGGGACATATTTAGTGTTAAAACTGTCGCACTCAGGGTGAGGTTAAAAGTAGAGGGTAACCACACCTACGTGCCGCACTAAGTTAAAAGTTGGCCCTTTTGTTTCGGTCCGGGACGGGCCTGGAGGAACCGAGGGTGCAGTGTTGCGGTTTTAGAACCCTCACTTGTGTAAATACTTGTAAATAATTCTCATCGTTAAAAGGTCAAAGGTAGCACCATATGTTACTAACATATTATACACCATATGTTAGTCCATATGCAACACGTAGGTCACCTTAGAAATCCCAGTTATTTCATTATTATGTGTTTCAGATAAGGCCGTGTTCCCAATAGTTGAATCTGCGTTGCACCAATTAAATAAGAATATGTCCCAATCCATTCTGGCCATTTTGCCAACCTCTCTCTCCCAATTCTATTACGCGCCTCTGCTTGCCAGCAGCGTTCGCTGCTTTGAGCTGAAGTTTGCTCAAACAAATGCCATTAACCACGCGGTCAAGCTCGAGGAAGAAGGGGGCGGAGCGCCGGGAACAAGGTGTGGCTTGTCAACGAGCCGTCAAAGGCGGAGCCGGTAAGCCCTTACCAGCCAACCAGAGCTGAGGTGAGCTCGCTGGTGGGCGTGGTTTCCAAGCGCGCGGATTGATCTTTGAGCGCGTTATATAAGCGCCAGCGCGAGCCTTTTCACGGAGTCGACTCGGGTTGGAGACGGCACTTGGTCTGGAGAGAGGACTGCTTGTGGAAGGTCTGCTGGGAGGATCGGCTGCTGAGAGACGAAGCCGCGCAAAGCCCCTGTACGAACTTGTGAGAGAGAGAGCGTTGCTCGATAAACGTATTACGTATGCAGCATCCCAGACCCTCGCTATATGTAAGGTCCGCTCGCGGTCGGCGACACGCGAAGCTGCCTGCCGTTCTTCGCCCGCGGACCCAGAGCCTGGACGGAGTCGACCTACCTGGAACCAGCTACCTCCCCTCCTACCAGCTACCATCCCGTGTGAGTGTGTATGTTCGTCTGGGGTCGTTAAGTTAAGACTGTATAGTTAAGCCTGCCCTGTGTCCTGCTTCTTCTTCTTCTTCTTCTTGTATATTCCTTTCGTTTCCTCTTCTTCTTGATTGTAAATAAATTCACCTGTTCTTCCTATACTCTGGTTTCTTCTTACCCGATTGCTTTAGTCTTTTCTCAATTGAGTACCTGTGGCACGATTTCGGAACCGCTATAATCGGGTGTAGTAATTGTTAACGGCCCGAGTCGCGGCTCGCTACGCTCGGCATGTCCATTAACGCTGCGGCTCGTGTGGGAGTTATCTCCTCACTTTACGGCCGGTGGTAGTACTTAGGTACTAAGACTAATTCGGCTTACAACCCTACTTACCACCGACCAGAAGTGACGTTATAACTTCCCAAGGACTCGGGACGGCCAGCTTAAAAGACAAGGGGATTAACCCCCCCCCCCTCCCCACCCCCTTGAGAAGGGAAGAGCCGACCCCCGAATCCGTAACAATATATACATTGATCTTCATCGTGAACCGGAAAATATAATGAATTACTGATATTTAGCAACTCGAAAGGTTCTTTATCAACAACTTATTTTGTCATGCTTCTGCTGACCTGTCTGCAAGGTGTATAACTCGAAGTCCCGAGTGCAAATCACAGGTGAGCCAGTCCTGAGGTAATTAGCGATTGGGAACGATTCAGAACCTGTGGGAAAATAACCCTTGGGAATTTCCCCAACAGTTTTCCGGACGACAGACTGCCGGTACGGGACATGTATTGCAGCGCAATACTCAGAATGCTTGTTTTCAAAGGTACTCACTTCAGTAAGAATATTGCGCCATGTGGAATGAAAAAACAAAACAAAACAAAACCAACACTTGACCACAAATATGGTATGCAAGCTATTAACATATCAATTTATTTTGCAGATCCATGTTATTGTATATTATCAGCGATGAAAAAGTAAACGCAGTCCTATTTTCCTATTCTTTAAATTTTTAAAGAATATTTAATTACTATAAATATTTAATATTAATATTAATATTATTTAATATTTAATTTAATTTATTTAATTATATTTAATTAATTAATTAATTAATATTTAATATTATTATTTATTATTAGAATATTTAATTTATTTAATATTTAATTTGCGGGAATTTTAAAGAATTTAATATTTAATTATCAGGATATTTCCGACGAAAATTCCACCTTCCCACTTTATTTTATTCCATTCCGAATTTATTTTAATCCGTTCCAGGGTTGAAAAAGCATTATTACAGGATTGATGAAATGCCATCGTACTCTGCTTATGGTTATAAAAACCGAAACAATCGATTTGAATGAAGAAGAGCAATCACATTACATCGGTAAATGACATTGGTTTTGGGGAATCGTGGGGGACAAATGGCTTTAAAAAATGAGCTTCCCTTCCCATCCAGTTAGTATAGAGATCAGTGGTTCTTCCCGTATTTCGTATCGAATCGCTTCCTGTGTTCGTGTGATTGCTAGTGATGGGCAAACAATGCCTCGATGAAGCTTTGGGGCATTGAAAACGGAGTGCACAGCGACATCTGGTGGTTTGCAGAAGTTAAAGCAGCCATTTAAATTCGAGTGCGGACGAGGCACTAAACCTCCATCCATATTTGGTGGCGGAGGTAAATATGTACTAGTCTCTATTAAAGCATAACTCGGAGTGAACAATCTATCTATAATTCCATTAATCTCTGTGTGTATGTGTGTGTGTATGTATGCGACAACGATTTCTCGACAACTACCGGTCCGATATACTTGAAACTTGCCAGGTATATTGCTGGGGACCCGAGGATGTGCCTTTTCAAGGTTTGAAATTAATCGGACAAGTACTTACCGAGCTATGGCGATTTAGCCGTTCGCCGTTCGCTTTGGCGTTGCGAATGGACCAAACCATTGCATGTAAATAGAGGGGGGGGGGGGGGGGGGGTTCTGTGGTCGTTGCGAATGGACCAAACCATTCATGTAAATAGAGGGGGGGGGATTGTCACTGTACTCGCAAGCCGTTCGCCGTTCGCTTTGGCGTTGCGAATGGACCAAACCATTTCATGTAAATAGAGGGGGGGGATATAATTTTAGATAGATATATAGTACGGGCATATATATAGTACTAGGGCATGCCCGTACTATATATAAGCTAGGACGTGCCCGTACGTGGGTGCCCGTTCCTTGCCAAAAAAAAAAAAAAAAAAAAATTTGTGTAGGGGTGTGTGTGTGTAAACATCCTAGGGCGTGCCCGTACGTGGGTGCAAAAAATCATGCGTGCAAACAACAACAACAAAAAAAAAATTTGAAACCACGTGGCAGTAACGACCACAGAACCCCCCCCCTCTATTTACATGAATGGTTTGGTCCATTCGCAACGACCACAGAACCCCCCCCTCTATTTACATGCAATGGTTTGGTCCATTCGCAACGCCAAAGCGAACGGCGAACGGCTAAATCGCCATAGCTCGGTAAGTACTTGTCCGATTAATTTCAAACCTTGAAAAGGCACATCCTCGGGTCCCCAGCAATATACCTGGCAAGTTTCAAGTATATCGGACCGGTAGTTGTCGAGAAATCGTTGTCGCATACATACACACACACATACACACAGAGATTACTGGAATTATAGATAGATGGTGACTGCAAACACAAAACAGACCACTGGATGTTTGGCCATGCCACAATCACAATCTGAAACAGGGGAAAGAACAATTCACATGGTAAAACTAGATGGTATTCATAGAATACTTACCCTGTGCAGTCAACTTGTTGCGAGCCAACTCTTCTGTTTTTGAACATTTTTTTCCTTTGATCCAATAAGACCACGTGAGCGATGACATCATAAATTTATATTCTCCAATATAATTGTTGCATAGATCACGCTCAATACATTTCAAACTGATCAGACGAAGCCAGTGGTTCTTAACCTTTTTAAAGGCGCCGAACCCGAACGAAACCCACCGAACACTCGCGGAACCCCTCAAATTTGACAAATAAATGAAGAAGAATTGCATCTTAATGCGTTTTCTGTTCTTCTTTTCGGGAGGCGATCTGGGAAATGCGTGGTTTTGTTTTGGCAAGGGCCACCCTCAAATCATTTTCGCATGCAAGCCTGCTCCTTTTCTTTGTTTTAATGTCCACCAGTTTCGAAAACGCATGCTCACAGAGATACGTTGTAACGAACGGCGTGAGGATCTCAAGGGCAATTTTAGCGATGTGAGGATACCCTTCCATTTGGCGGCACCAAAACGTTGAGAGCGTTGTTGTGCCGAAGAGTTGTTGTTGAGTCTGGCTCTGCTGAAGTTCGATGAGGTCGTCGAGGTATTGGTCGTTGACATCTGCCGTTGCAACGTCGAAAGTAAACGGCTGCCGCACCAATGCTGGGTATTGCTCTTGGTCGGGGAAGTAGCCGTCAAATGACTTTCCCAGCTCATCCAAGTGCGTGGCAATCGCTTGCTTCAGCTCCCCCGGTACAGCAGTGCCTCCAACTTCAGACTCATCTTCGATCCCGCTCACACACTCGTCCAGCAGCGAAAAGTTGGCGAAGTTGTCGTTCTCTGTTCGCCGCCTCCACAACGGTAACTTCTTTCGGAAAGCGCTCAGCTTTTCTTCAGATTCGATGACATTCACTCCACCGCCCTGCATCTGGCAATTCAGATGATTGAGTGCGTCAAAGATGTCAGCCAAGTATGCCAAGGCGAGTATGAACTCTGACTCTTGGAAGTGCGTTACATGGCAATGCTGGTGTTCTTGCAAAAACAGGGCTAATTCTACACGCAAGGCAAAAACACGGCTCACTACCTTCCCTCCTGATAACCATTGAACGTTAGAGTGGTAGAGAAGGACTTTGACTTCAGAGCCGATTTCATTGCACAGCTCTTTGAAGATGCGATGATTCAGAGCACGGCTTCATACGTAATTCACAGTTTCAACGACGATTTTCAGAACATTGGCCAGTTTTGGAGGCAGGGTTTTTGATGCCAGCGCGTGTCTGTGCAGGACGCAGTGCGTGACGATGATGTGTGGTGCATTGGCCTTCACCAGCGCTCCAAAACCGGAGTTGCATCCCAGCATGGCTGGAGCTCCGTCCGAGCAAACTGCAGACATCATGTTCCATGAGAGGCCGTTGCTTCTGAAGAAGTCGTCCACAAGCTTCTTCACGTCAGCTGCCTTCGTCGTTGTTGTGAGAGGCTTGCAGAACAGAAAGTCTTCCTTGATCTCGTCTCCTTTGACATAACGCACAAATAAGATGAGCTGGCTCAAATTCGAAACGTCGGTGGTCTCGTCGGGTTGAAGGCTGAATTTCGTCGGGCTCGTGACTAAATCTGCAACTACCTGGGCGAGGATGTCATCGCTCATGTCGTCGATTCTGCATCTGATGGTGTCATTTGAGAGTGGAACGAGAGACAACTTGTTTTCAGCAGCTTTTCCCAGCATGATGTTGGCCATCTTCAACGTGGCCGGTTTGATAAGTTTCTCGCCAACGGTGTGCGGTTTGCCCTGTTTTGCGATCAGGCACGCAACTTCATACGACGCGGTGAGGATCGGTTTGTCAATTGGAATGAAGCCGAGAGTGGGCAAGGTAGCACTTGCGTCGAATCGGACTCTTCAATTTGAATTCATCCAGCGTTACGTCTTTGTACTGCCCCTCGCCGTGCAGTTTTTTTTAAGTGTTCCCGTAGTTTTGCTGGTGCTCGGCTGGAGTTGCTCAACTTGACATTGCAAAGCATTCATTGAGGACGCTGACTTCCGTTCCGTTCCGTCAAACACGTGAACCCGTACCGCACGTAATCCTACGACCACTTCCTTTTTTTTGCTCGACATACTGCAAAAAAAAAAAAAAGTAACAAACTGATCTTAATTGAGTTCGGGCAAATAATTATATGGCAAAAATTAAAAAGGGAACATGCTTAAATATTGTTGCGAATATGGAATTTGGCCTCCATATCCGCTTGTAAATATTCCCCTATTTTCCCCAATACTCCCCAACTTTCCCCAATCCCCCATTCCCTAGTCCCATTGCATGTAAATAACAATCAGTAGAGCCGACCTTCCCCTTATTCCCCCATTAAATGTCGTGCCCAGGTCCACCGCACCACACGTAGACAACGTTCGGACATCTTCCTAGTTATTCTTAGTCTATGTCAGTTAAGGCCTCGTCTCCATTAATTATGACTCTTCGTTGCACCAGAATGTGATTATATGGCATCAGTAGTGAGTTTAGGACCTTTTCCATACCTCCTTCCATCTTCTTCCCCAACCAACTATGGCTGCAGCAACGGAGGGGATGGGGGCGGCGCGGCGGCGCGGGGGAGGATGCGTCCTCACACCGGCTCGATTAGCGCCATTGACCACGCGCTCCACGGGGTTACCACGGAGGGGCTGGCTGTCAGCTCCTCCTCAAGGGCGGAGCCTGGTAACCCCCCGGACCCAATCAGAAGGGCGGACCGATTCCATCTGGGGCGGCGCTAGCGAGCCGAGGGCGTGTCACTCCCCGCCGGATATACGCGGCCACGTAGCGGACGTGACGGGAGATGCGCGATGCGCCCCCAGCTGAAGAAAGACGGACCTGCGAGCGCTGAAACAGATGCGCCTGAGTTTGGAGAGGCCTGAGAAAGCCCCGCCTGAGAAAGAACGTCACCTCTGAGCGCTGCGACGAGACCTCCCCGCATCTCTGGACCGAACCGTGTTGATCCTGCCCCGAGCCCAGGAGGACCTGGAGCCATCGATACCCGCTTTCCTGCCATCAACCCCCGTGTGAGTCAGCCGTTGTCCCGTTTGTCTGTCGTCTGTCCGGGGTTAATATAAGAGTGTGTCTAAGTGCCTGTCTTTCTGTGATATACCTCTCGTCCCTGTAATCTGACCTTCCGCACGAATATAATCTCCTCCGGAGGTCTTGAGAACCGTATCCCTGGTGTCTGTCATTATAATTCAGCCGTGTGTCTTCTTTTTCCTTATTGAGCCAGCGTGGCGCGGCTTCGTCAACGTTCGAGTACAATCGGGTAATTTGTGCGGACACGACGGCCATTCCGCTCGGCCCACCTTAACATCAAAGTCGTGTCTGTAACAATTGGTTGTCAGGAGTTGGATTCGAACCTGGGACTAAATTTATTTAGCCCAAATTTTGGAACACCAATTGTACTATTAGAGTAACAATTGGTGTCGAGGAGTGAGATTCGGACCCGGGACTAAATTAGTTAGGCCCAAATTTTGGGAGGGAAAATCGGTTCGGAGCGCGTACTGCGCTCGACAAAATCGAGCCGGAGCGCGGTCCCGCGGTTACTGCGCTCGCCGAAATTATAACGAAAAAAAAAAAAAATTTGGATTTGTTTTACGAAACTCGAATTTTGCAAGTCGCGCTATGGCGGATCAAGACGGCTGGGGTCCGGTAGCGGAGAGTGAAGCAGGGTCGGTCCAGGACCAAATTGAGGGACATGAGGGACATGAGGAGAGCGAAACAGCGAGGGTAGCAGGTGCACAAAATGGCGCTCTAGCGCACGTGATTACAGCGGCGCCACATTTAGCCACGCCCATGGTCGCGGTAGTCGAACCGGAGATGCCAATGGATTTGAACCTTTTTTTTATACAAATGAAGGCCCTTATGGCCCAGAATAGTGAGCGATTGGAGGGCCGGATGGATGCTCAGAGTGAGCAATTGGGGGTAATGGGGAACCGGATGGATGCTCAGAGTGAGCAAATGAGGGTTGATAGTGGGCGATTAGAGGGCCAAATGAGGGGTACCGGTGAGGGATTAGAAAAGAAATTTGAGGGGTTAGACAACGGGATAAAAGAGGTGAAACATGGGTTAACGGGGGTAGAAAACAGAATGGCCGCTCAAGAGAATCAAATGGAAGGGATGCAAAAGGGGTTAGAGGGGGTAGAAAATAGAATGGCTGCCCAGGAGAATCAGATAGAGGGAGTGAAAAATGGGTTAGAGGGATTAGAAAACAGTATGGAAGGCAAATTGAGGGACATGAGGGACCAAGCGGAAAGGGAAGTTAAACAAATGGAGCAGCAGATAGAGGGGGTCAGAATGGGGGTAGAAACCAAACTGGATGCTCACAGGGAGGAAATGGAGCAGATGAGGGTGGCATCTGGGCAGGAGATGCAAGTGATGGGAGAGGAGATCAGAAGAGGAGTGAGTGAGGAGGTCGGAGGAGTGCGCGAGGAGGTGAGGCACTGTGAGGAGCACATGGAGAAGGAGGTGAGAAAGGGGACTGTAAAGTTACAAGGGGGCATAGAGGACCTGACGCAGGAGGTGGAGCAGCTGACGGTGGGACAGACGGAGTTAGTGGAGCAGGTTCAAAGGAACACTGCGGTATTAGGAGGTTTAAAGGCGACACAGAAAGAACTAAAAGATGACTTGGTAGCGACGAAGAGGGAATGTCAGATGGTACGTGAGGGACTGACAACGAGGTTGGACGAGGTGATAGAGGTAATGGAGACGAAGGACCGGCAGGTGAGGACGCACATGGAAACGGTCAAGGTAGCCTTGGAGGACGAGCTTGAGGAGACGTACCGGGGAATAAAAGAGGTGAGGCACAAATTAGAAGAAGTGGAAGAAGGGGTGAGCGAAATTAAGAAGCGACGGAGAGGGGATAACAAAGAGATAAAAGAGGAGATAAAAGAATTGGTCCAAAGTCTGTGTTTGGATCGTGATGTGCTCGTTAACCGGATGAGGGATTCGCAGGTGATGGAGGAGAAGCGAAGAGGAAGAGGACCCGGTGTAAGTGGTGACCAATATGGTCGTGCGTATGATGCGCCAGGTGATTTAAGAGGCTTGGGGGTCGAGATAGACCCGGGTGTTCGTGAGAGGCCGTTGGTGAAGTGTGCGACAGGTCTGGTGTGCGAAAGAGGAGGGGTGCAAGAAAGTCCGACTCTGGGGTGTGTGAGGAAAAAGTGCGTGCCAAGGAGTGAGTGTGCTGGCGAGAGTGAGTCGGTCGTAGCGTGTGTGCGAGGAAGCACGTGGAAGCGCGGTGTGGTGAGTGTTACAGAGGGTGTGACGGGAGAGTGTGCGCAAGAGTATGCGCGAGAAAGGTGTGTGACGGACAGGTGCATGAGGAAAGAGTGCGCTGTCAAAGGCAAGGAAGAATGCACACCTGTGGTGAGTGTTACAGAGGGTGTAACGGGAGAGTGTGCGCGAGAAAGGTGTGTAACGGACAGGTGCATGGGGAAAGAGTGCGCTGTCAAGAGTAAGGGTGAGTGCGCTGTCAGGAATGGAGGTGAAAGTAGTGAGAGTGACATGGAGCGTGAGTTGGTTGTGACAGGTGAGCGAGGATGTACACCTGGGATGGAAGGATGCACACCTGGAATGGTAGAGCGTGAGTGGGAATGCACGCTGGAATTGGTAGTGAGGCACGTGGTTGGGTGTGCGAATGAGGGCACACCTGTGATTGTCACAGAGGAGGTGACCGAGAAAGGGGCGCGAAGAGGTGTATTGGTGAGGTGTGCTACCAACGAATGTGTGCCAAGGTGTTCGGTGGTCAGGTGTGTGACCAAGGCTGTGAGTGGAATGGGTGTGCCTGGGTGTGTAAGGAACGGTACAAGGAGAATGGGAACAGCTGCATGTATGAGCAAGAAAGGGGTAGCGTATGCATGTAAGCCTGCAGGTGAGGCGTCGACGATAACCGGGTTAAAGGTTAGGTCGACTTTTAGCCGAATCGGGCCCTCGGTGCGTGCCGGGTTTCGCGTGCCGCGAGAACCAGCGGGGATCCGAGCCACGGCGGGTTCGAAAGGACCGCCGTGCGCGACCCACGCCGGGCCTCGCTTTGAACGGCCGCGTCCGTGCTCCAATAAGCGGAGCAGGCAGCCCGATAGAAAGAGTCGTCATGGCGACCACTTTTTGGTGAGACGTGCCGGCAGGTCTAGATCGGGGCATTGGATGGCTCCACGCCGAGGTGGTGTGTGGGATCTCGGCACGGGTAAGCCCCCGTCCCTGCACCGAGTGCCGGACGCATCCAGCCGCTGGCACAAAACAACCAGCATCCATTGCTTGGCTTTACGAAGCCGGGCTTTGGACAGGGATTGGCGCACCGAGAGGTATTAGTGAGTAGACTGGGTGATGAGGTTAGTGTTTTGGCCCCAAAATTAGAGAAAAACAAAATTTGATGATTGGCAAAGGATTGGCAGTAGTGATTGGCAGATGATGGGCAGTGATTGGCCAAATTTTGGATTTGTTGAAATTTGATGTGCAAAATTGGTAGTGAGCGATGGGCCCGGTGGGTAAGGTTGGCATCCCTGCCACCCTTCCCATGTGGGGCAAAGGAGCAATAGCTTATGGGGTGTATGGCAGTGAAAACTAGCCCGGGAGGGTTAGGATATTGTGTGTAGGGATCTAGAAGATGACATTAGGTAACGTTAAGTTTAGTTAGTGACTGATACCTGTAGTGGGGACGCAGGTAGATTAGTGTGGATGATAATGACGTGGGAGCGCAATAGTTTAAAGGGACGACTGGGAAGCGCAAGTTTCAGAAGGGAGTAGTTAGCTGAGATGATGCTGTGTGTGTGAGAATTGAACAGGTGTGATTGCACAGGTGTGCAACTGGACAGGTGTGTGGAGCAGTGTATGAGTAGTGAGTGTGTGGATCAGCGCGAATGCGCTTGGGGAGAGAAGGGTGCAGGTGGCACCAGGTGTGAGAGCACAGGTGTGCAGGTACAGGTGTGTGGAGAGAGTTGGAGTGAGTGGTACGGAGTGGTGTGCATGGTGCGAAGGTGTGGATGGGGGAAGAGTGGACCCCTTTCACGAGTACCCGGGGCGGGTAGTGTAAGTGTTAGGTAGAGGGTACAGGTAAATTGTGGTTGGATATTGGCATTTGTGGTGCGGTGGCAGAATGGTGTTGTGGATGGGTGCATTAGTGTTGTGGAAATGGCTGGGCGTGTAGCCTGTTAGTGTGTGTAGTTGGTTGGGCACTCCACCACTGTGAGGATGTCGGCCAGGTGAGGCCGCAGGTGGGCTCTGGGAGCCGGTATTTGTGAGTGGGTGCCTGAGGATCCCGGGTGTGGATCGGGTAGCCCAGTGCCAGAGAGGGCACCGAGTGGGGAGAGCGCCAGAGGGCCTGCCCCAGGTAGTTAGGTTAGGGTAAGGAGCAGGTAAGCTCGGAGGCAACTGCAGTGGTGGAGGTGTGCAGGTGGGTAGACCCACTGGGAGAGGTACACGCCACAGCCCAGAAATTGTGCGAGGGCACCGGGAGATGAATCGGGGGAGTGAGACCCCAAATTGAAGAGCACCACAGTTGGCCAATGGGAATTGGTTTTTAGAACCAATAGAGTAAGAGGGCCAATGGTTTGGCCGGAGAAAGACCCCGGGTAGTGTAAAGTTGTTAAAGTCATTTAGGAAATAGTTAGGATTGATGAACCTGTCGCACCATACGCAGCCACTTACCTGTGGTGATGATGATGACTCCACACCGGTGTTTTCTTTGGTTTGTAGCAGGAAATGAGATTGCTGTGGATTTGTGAGACGCATCACGACGTGGATGAGACATTGGGGTGATTCCATCTCTCCCTCCCTAGGAGGGACTGATGATGAATTGGTAATGGCAAATTTTGATGTTGAGTTGAAAATGGCAAATTTTGATGAGAGTTGAAAATGGCAAATTTGATTGGTTAGGAGGGAGAGAAGACGAATTTGGTTTATGGGAGGAACGGGGAAGACAGTAGGGATGTTTGTTGATTTGTAAAGTAGATGTTTATGGGTAGTGTTGTGTTTTGTGGATACAGTAAGGGGTAAGGGAGGGGCCATGTAGGTTACCTGGTGGGGGGGGGGGGGCGTACGATAGGAACGTACCTGTCTCACCTGGTTCCCATGTGCCCCCAGTGTGCATCACCTTACATTGCGTGCACTTTTGCGCCCTTACCACCTTACTCACTTGTCTGCTTCTTTTGTCTCCCACCTCCGAGGATCTGGCTTTGGGGTAGAGAGAGAGGAGAGAGAGGTGCTGGCTGCGCAGTTGTGGGCCTGCACTTTCGCTGTTTGCTGCCGGGATCGATACACCATATGGACCGCAATGTTTGTGGCCACCCACAATGGACCGCAGTTCGTTTGCGGCCAAGCACCACCCGGGGATGGACCTATGGGTCAACGTGGCACCTATGCCATACAGGTGAACCACTTTTAGTTAACACCAAGTGCACCACAAGAAGAGCAAGAGACACCTGCAGGGTTAGGGGTTGTCGAATTTATTTTTATTCCAATGAACAATGGTGACTGCACCGATTGGTGGTGGGGTGGTGCTTTTGATGCTCGGGAAGGGGTGCTCTGCACGTTATTAAAGGCCGTCGGCCACAGAGCACTCGTGGGTTGGTGTATCGATGCTGGCAAGCGTGCTCTCTCTATGCATAACATCTGCATGTGTTCCTCCAAAAACAGGTCCTGGATCGTAGTGTAAATATCAGCGTAGTCTTGTGTAAATAATGCTCCCTACCGGCTGTATGTTTAGTTTGAGAATTCTTTCCGGATTCGGTTATCCTGTGGGTGTGTTTCTGAGAGGAGAAGGGTGCAACGTCGCAGGGGGACATATTTACTCATTTGTGAATATCTGTAAAACTGTCGCACTCAGGGTAGAGTTAATAGTAGAGGGAACTACATTGCGTGCCACACTAAAGTAGGTAAAAATTTATCGGGTCGGGACGCCCCGAGGGTAGAGAAGGGTGCAATGTTGCGAATATGGAATTTGGCCTCCATATCCGCTTGTAAATATTCCCCTATTTTCCCCAATACTCCCCAACTTTCCCCAATCCCCCATTCCCTAGTCCCATTGCATGTAAATAACAATCAGTAGAGCCGACCTTCCCCTTATTCCCCCATTAAATGTCGTGCCCAGGTCCACCGCACCACACGTAGACAACGTTCGGACATCTTCCTAGTTATTCTTAGTCTATGTCAGTTAAGGCCTCGTCTCCATTAATTATGACTCTTCGTTGCACCAGAATGTGATTATATGGCATCAGTAGTGAGTTTAGGACCTTTTCCATACCTCCTTCCATCTTCTTCCCCAACCAACTATGGCTGCAGCAACGGAGGGGATGGGGGCGGCGCGGGGGAGGATGCGTCCTCACACCGGCTCGATTAGCGCCATTGACCACGCGCTCCACGGGGTTACCACGGAGGGGCTGGCTGTCAGCTCCTCCTCAAGGGCGGAGCCTGGTAACCCCCCGGACCCAATCAGAAGGGCGGACCGATTCCATCTGGGGCGGCGCTAGCGAGCCGAGGGCGTGTCACTCCCCGCCGGATATACGCGGCCACGTAGCGGACGTGACGGGAGATGCGCCCCCAGCTGGAGAAAGACGGACCTGCGAGCGCTGAAACAGATGCGCCTGAGTTTGGAGAGGCCTGAGAAAGCCCCGCCTGAGAAAGAACGTCACCTCTGAGCGCTGCGACGAGACCTCCCCGCATCTCTGGACCGAACCGTGTTGATCCTGCCCCGAGCCCAGGAGGACCTGGAGCCATCGATACCCGCTTTCCTGCCATCAACCCCCGTGTGAGTCAGCCGTTGTCCCGTTTGTCTGTCGTCTGTCCGGGGTTAATATAAGAGTGTGTCTAAGTGCCTGTCTTTCTGTGATATACCTCTCGTCCCTGTAATCTGACCTTCCGCACGAATATAATCTCCTCCGGAGGTCTTGAGAACCGTATCCCTGGTGTCTGTCATTATAATTCAGCCGTGTGTCTTCTTTTTCCTTATTGAGCCAGCGTGGCGCGGCTTCGTCAACGTTCGAGTACAATCGGGTAATTTGTGCGGACACGACGGCCATTCCGCTCGGCCCACCTTAACATCAAAGTCGTGTCTGTAACAATATAATTAATCAGTACCCCTCTGAAAACTGAAAAATTTTAACGAAGAAAACATAACTTATAGTTACGATGACGGGATTTATTATCTACTCAACTCTATGTCACCTCAAATCCCATTATAATATTGCATTATGTTTTGTTTTGCTATGCATTATGTTTTGCACTCTGTCAAAGCATCTTTGGGCTTCCTGAAAAGCGCTATATAAAATAAATGCATTATTATTATTATTAATATTACATAGAAAACTGCGAATTGTTAGTTTTGAATTGCGACCAAAGGAGTTGTATCACCTCCACCTAATTTTCTGAGTAATTCAATCATATTTTATAATCACCATCCACTTTTGACTTTAATATAACTCTGAACCTGCCCTGCATATCCACAAACATTTCCAACTTGCTTTTCAATTAATCAGTAACTCCAAAGTAAGGCGCGACCAATGACGCACAGCACACGGCAAGCTAATCGAGGCTATTCACTGAAATTTCCGAACACCTGAAAAGTCCAAAATCCAGTAAGTAAGTAAGCAAGTAAGCACCATCAACAGAAAAATTAGCAAGTTGCTCATTGATTCAACTTACTACAGTCAGTGTGAAACAACTTCTCTTAAACACAGACCAGAGAAACCATGAATGGGATGGGAATACAATTACAAATAACATTTCCATTCGTTCGTAACATACATAGCAAAATAATAATAATATTAATAATAAGCGTAATTACACATAGATTCAAAATTGATACAAAACTTTAAAAAGCAAAAAAACAAATTGCATTGCGTTTCGGAGGACCTCCGCCGAACCCCTGAAACTGGCTCACTGAACCCCTGGGGTTCGGTCGAACCCACGTTAAGAACCACGGGACTAAGCGTTGTCCCTGTCGAATTATGACGTCATAATTATGGCACCAATGACGTCATCGTTAACAACACCTATTCCCCATATGGAGTTCTTTACAATGAGCCATATTTCAATTTTTTCCACCAGCAACGGTACCCACCCTACGGGCGTTGTTTCAATTGCGAGGCCCAAATGAAAAGGTCAAATATCAGAAATTGAAGGTTTTTTATTTTATTTTAAACGATTTATATAAACATCCGTTAAATCATATCACACGCAAATCATCAAAATATAAACAGTATTTGTAGAATTTCAATAAAAGCCACATCACTGTTTATATCGGTAAATATTATTCCATCGTGTTTGGAAAAAACTGTAAAATTGGAAAATTGGAAAAACAATATAGCCTATTTTACTCCAGGGGGTCCCAGGATTACCCACCCAAAATTTCGTTGCGAGCGATTCAGCAGTTTTTGCGGTACCTGGGAACGGACAGACGGACATTTGGTGAATTATAGTAAGATGCACGGTTTTGGAGATACAGAGGTGCAACATTTTTCGGTTTTTCCAAGATGGCGCCTGTACCACATGACCTATGACATCATGATTATCATTAAAATATTCTACATGAGGAGGCGCTCCAATGGTTAAAATTTCGTGCCCATCAGACCAACAGTTGCTGAGAAAAAAAAATTCACAATGATCGGATACGTGTTGTACTTCTCGAATTATGACGTCATAACAAAGGCACCGATGACATCACCATCAACATATCTTATTCCCCATGGTGAGTACTTTACAATGAGCCATATTTCAATTTTTTTCATTGAGCGGTTTGAGTGATATAGCGGTGTAACTTTTTTCCAAGATGGCGTCCGTACCACGTGAGCTATGACGTCATAATTATGAATAAAAAATTATGCAGGCAGAGGCGCTTCTCTGGTAAAATTTCGTGTCAATCGGACCAACGGTTGCCGAGAAAATGAATTTTTAAAATGCAGACTTGTACGGCACACGGCACACGTACGGCACACAGCGTACGGCACACGTATGGAACACGGCACACGGCACATGTACGGCACACGGCACACGTGCGGCACATGACACACGTATGGCACACAGAAAACGGCACACGGATGGCACACGGCACATGTACGGCACACGTACGACACACAGCGTACGGCACACGGTACACGGCACATGGCACACGTACGGCACCCGTACGGCGCACGGCACACGTACTTACTTGAATGCTTAACCCCGCTTTTCGCTTCGCGAGCACAGCGTATTAAATAAACGGGGAGGGTGGGGGGGATTCCATCCAACTGTCTGTCAGTGACGCCATCTTATCCGAAACAGTTGCGCAAATATTCATCAAACTTGGAAGTAAGTTATGATCGCCTCATGGCAAGAAGGGACGAGAGTAGTATTATTTTGGCCCCGCCCCCTCGGGTGGAATCAAAAGGAGAAATACTACCGAGAACCACATCAATGTGGGGTTCATGGTGCTGAGAACCACGTCAATGTGTGGTTCATGATGCTGAGAACCACCTCAATGTGGGGTTCGTGGTGCTGAAAACCACCTCAATGTGGGGTTCATGGTGCCGAGAACCAGTCAATGTGGGGTTCATGGTGCCGAGAACCAGTCAATGTGGGGTTCATGGTGCCGAGAACCAGTCAATGTGGGGTTCATGGTGACGAGAACCACGTCAATGTGGGGTTCATGGTGCCGAGAACCAGTCAATGTGGGGTTCATGGTGCCGAGAACCAGTCAATATTGGGTTCATGGTGCCGAGAACCAGTCAATGTGGGGTTCATGGTGCCGAGAACCAGTCAATGTGGGGTTCATGGTGACGAGAACCAGTGAATGTGGGGTTCATGGTGACGAGAACCAGTGAATGTGGGGTTCATGGTGATGAGAACCAGTGAATGTGGGGTTCATGGTGACGAGAACCAGTGAATGTGGGGTTCATGGTGACGAGAACCAGTGAATGTGGGGTTCATGGTGACGAGAACCAGTGAATGTGGGGTTCATGGTGAAGAGAACCACGTCAATGTGGGGTTCATGGTGAAGATAACCAGTCAATGAGGGGTTCATGGTGACGAGAACCAGTCAATGTGGGGTTCATGTTGACGAGAACCAGTCAATGTGGGATTCATGGTGACGAGAACCAGTCAATGTGGGGTTCATGGTGACGAGAACCAGTCAATGTGGGGTTCATGTTGACGAGAACCAGTCAATGTGGGATTCATGGTGACGAGAACCTGTCAATGAGGGGTTCATGGTGACGAGAACCAGTCAATGTGGGGTTCATGTTGACGAGAACCAGTCAATGTGGGATTCATGGTGACGAGAACCAGTCAATGTGGGGTTCATGGTGACGAGAACCACGTCAATGTGGGGTTCATGGTGCCGATAACCATGTCAATGTGGGGTTCATGGTGCTGAGAACAACGTCAATGTGGGGTTCATGGTGACGAGAACCAGTCAATATGGGGTTCATGGTGACGAGAACCAGTCATTGTGGGGTTCATTGTGACGAGAACCAGTCAATGTGGTGTTCATGGTGACGAGAACCAGTCAATGTGGGTTTCATGGTGCCGAGAACCAGTCGATTTGGGGTTCATGGTGACGAGAACCAGTCCATGTGGGGTTCATGGTGCCGAGAACCAGTCGATGTGGGGTTCATGGTGACGAGAACCAGTCAATGTGGGGTTCATGGTGCTGAGAACCACGTCAATGTGGAGTTCGTGGTGCCGAGAACCACGTCAATGTGGGGTTCATGGTGCCGAGAACCAGTCAATGTGGGGTTCATGGTGACGAGAACCACGTCAATGTGGGGTTCATGGTGCCGAGAACCAGTCAATGTGGGGTTCATGGTGCTGAGAACCAGTCAATGTGGGGTTCATGTTGCTGAGAACCAGTCAATGTGGGGTTCATGGTTCTGAGAACCAGACAATGTGGGGTTCATGGTGCTGGGAACCAGTCAATGTGGGGTTCATGGTGCTGAGAACCAGACAATGTGGGGTTCATGGTGCCGAGAACCAGTCAATGTGGGGTTATTGGTGAAGAGACGAGTCAATGTGGGGTTCATGGTGCTGAGAACCAGTGAATGTGGGGTTCATGGTGCGGAGAACCAGACAATGTGAGGTTCATGGTGCTGAGAACCAGACAATGTGGGGTTCATGGTGCTGAGAACCACGTCAATGTGGGGTTCATGGTGCCGAGAACCAGTCAATGTGGGGTTCATGGTGCTGAGAAACAGTCAATGTGGGGTTCATAGTGCTGAGAACCAGACAATGTGGGGTTCATGGTGCTGAGAACCAGACAATGTGGGGTTCATGGTGCCGAGAACCACGTCAATGTGGGTTTCATGGTGCTGAGAACCAGTCAATGTGGGGCTCATGGTGCTGAGAACCAGTCAAGGTGTGGTTCGTGATGCTGAGAACCAGGCAATGTGGGGTTCATGGTGCTGAGAACCAGACAATGTGGGGTTCATGGTGCTGAGAACCAGACAATGTGGGGTTTATGGTGCTGAGAACCAGACAATGTGGGGTTCATGGTGCTGAGAACCAGTCAATGTGGGATTCATGGTGCTGAGAACCAGACAATGTGGGGTTCATGGTGCCGAGAACCAGTCAATGTGGGGTTCATGGAGACGAGATTCTGAGCGACTCCATGAGGTTTCATTTTTCTGTTTTTTTTTCATGAATGTTTGGGGGGGGGGCAAGAGGAGGGGAGGGGGAGGAGAGGTAAGGCCCATGGGAAGGATGAGGGAAATCCTGTCTCGACTCCGAGGTCTCCACTACTATGCGAGCCTGAGAGGGGAGGACCGTTCACAACCTCACATGAAAAACAAACAGGACAACAAGAGACAACGAGGTCGTGACCGTTCACTGCCCGAGTAAAGTGATTGAATTGCCCTCTTTATACGCCGGAGAGGCGGACCTCGTAGAGGACATGCCTTTCTGATCCATCCCACCGTTTGTGCTTTCTTTCCCTCTCTGGACTGTCTCCATCCCTCCGTTCAGCGTCACATCGAGCTCCCTGAAGTTTCTCTCATTGCGGATTTCTTTGAGTAATTCTCCAAAAGGAAATATTCGAATAACTGTCCTTTAATCATCTTCAAACAGCCTCAAAAGTTGTTAAAATCACGACTTAAATCAGACATTTCACACTTCGAAGGTGTTCTGCCCTCGTTCCTTCCTCTCGATCAACCCACCTCTGTTTACATATAATATTTGCTCCTTTTAAAGAACGACGCAACTCACAGTTAAGCAATTAATTGGACGCTTGTAACTTGCACTCGTTTATCGATTTCGACTCATTAAAAACACAACTGAGCGAGGGGCGTGGCTTAACGATTTCAACGCGGTGAGGGGCGTGGATTAACGATTTCCAGGCAGTCTCAGTGAAGCGAGGGGCGTGGCTTAACGATTTCAACGCAGTCAGCGAGGGGCGTGGCTTTGCGGTTTGCAGGCAGTCAGCGAGGGGCGTGGCTTTTATCGTTTCCAGGCAGTGTACGCGTCCTTAACGACAACCAAGCTTTGGAACATCATGCATTTACCACGGGGGTGGATGTTAATTGTGATCGGTACCGTCCATCCAACTGTCTGTCAGTGACGCTATCTTATCCGAAACAGTTGCGCAAATATTCATCAAACTTGGTAGTAAGTTATGATCGCCTCATGGCAAGAAGGGACGAGAGTCGTATTATTTTGGCCCCGCCCCTTCGGGTGGAAACAAAAGGAGAAATACTACCGAGAACCACATCAATGTGGAGTTCATTGTGCCGAGAACCACGTCAATGTGGAGTTCATTGTGCCGAGAACCACGTCAATGTGTGGTTCATGGTGCTGAGAACCACGTGAATTTGTGGTTCATGGTGCTGAGAACGACCTCAATGTGGGGTTCATGGTGCCGAGAACCACCTCAATGTGGGGTTCATGGTGCTGAGAACCACCTCAATGTGGGGTTCATGATGCTGAGAACCACCTAAATGTGGGATTCATGGTGCTGAGAACCACCTCAATGTGGGGTTCATGGTGCCGAGAACCACCTCAATGTGGGGTTCATGACGCCAAGAACCACCTCAATGTGGGGTTCATGGTGCCGAGAACCACCTCAATGTGGGGTTCATGGTGCCGAGAACCACCTCAATGTGGGGTTCATGGTGCCGAGAACCACCTCAATGTGGGGTTCATGGTGCTGAGAACCACCTCAATGTGGGGTTCATGGTGCTGAGAACCACCTCAATGTGGGGTTCATGGTGGTGAGAACCACCTCAATGTGGGGTTCATGGTGCTGATATCCACCTCAATGTGGGGTTCATGGTGCTGAGAACCACGTCAATGTGTGGTTCATGGTGCTGAGAACCACCTCAATGTGGGGTTCATGGTGCTGAGAACCACGTCAATGTGTTGATCATGGTGCTGAGAACCACCTCAATGTGGGGTTCATGGTGCCGAGAACCACCTCAATGTGGGGTTCATGGTGCCGAGAACCAGTCAATGTGTGGTTCATGGTTCTGAGAACCATGTCAATGTGTGGTTCATGGTGCTGAGGACCACCTAAATGTGTGGTTCATGGTGCTGAGAACCACCTCAATGTGGGGTTCATCGTACCGAGAACCACCTCAATGTGGGGTTCATGGTGCTGAGAACCTCGTCAATGTGGGGTTCATGGCACTGAGAACCAGTCAATGTGAGGTTCATGGTGCCGAGAACCAGTCAATGTGAGGTTCATGGTGCCGAGAACCTCGTCAATGTGGGGTTCATGGTGCTAAGAACTACATCAATGTGGGGTTCATGGCGCTGAGAACCAGTCAATGTGAGGTTCATGGTGCCGAGAACCAGTCAATGTGAGGTTCATGGTGCTGAGAACCTCATCAATGCAGGGTTCATGGTGCCGAGAACCACGTCAATGTGGGGTTCATGGTGCCGAGAACCAGTCAATGTAAGGTTCATGGTGCCGAGAACCACCTCAATGTAGGGTTCATGGTGCCGAGAACCACCTCAATGTGGGGTTCATGGTGGTGAGAACCACCTCAATGTGGGGTTCATGGTGCTGATATCCACCTCAATGTGGGGTTCATGGTGCTGAGAACCTCGTCAATGTGGGGTTCATGGTGCTAAGAACTACATCAATGTGGGGTTCATGGCGCTGAGAACCAGTCAATGTGAGGTTCATGGTGCCGAGAACCAGTCAATGTGGGGTTCATGGTGCTGAGAACCACGTCAATCTGGGGTTCATGGTGTCGAGAACCACGTCAATGTGGGGTTCATGGTGCCGAGAACCAGTCAATGTAAGGTTCATGGTGCCGAGAACCACCTCAATGTAGGGTTCATGGTGCCGAGAACCACCTCAATGTGGGGTTCATGGTGCCGAGAACCACCTCAATGTGGGGTTCATGGTGCTGAGAACCACCTCAATATGGGGTTCATGGTGCTGCGAACCAGTCAATGTGGGATTCATGGTGCTGAGAACCACGTCAATGTGGGGTTCATGGTGCTGAGAACCATGTCAATGTGGGGTTCATGGTGCTGAGAACCACGTCAATGTGGGGTTCATGGTGCCGATAACCAGTCAATGTGGGGTTCATGGTGCCGAGAACCACCTCAATGTGGGGTTCATGGTGCTGAGAACCAGTCAATGTGGGATTCATGGTGCTGAGAACCACGTCAATGTGGGGTTCATGGTGCTGAGAACCATGTCAATGTGGGGTTCATGGTGCCGAGAACCACGTCAATGTGGGGTTCATGGTGCTGAGAACCACGTCAATCTGGGGTTCATGGTGCTGAGAACCACCTCAATGTGGGGTTCATGGTGCCGAGAACCTCGTCAATGTTGGGATCATGGTGCCGAGAACCACATCAATGTGGGTTTCATGGCGCCGAGAACCAGTCAATGTGGGGTTCATCGTGACGAGATTCTGAGCACCTCCATGAGGTTTCATTTTTCTGTTTTTTTTTTCATGAATGTTTGGGGGGGGGGGGGGGCAAGAGGAGGGGAGGGGGGAGAGGTAAGGTCCATGGGAAGGATGAGGGAAATTCTGTCTATACTCCGAGGTCTCTACGACTACGCGAGCCTGAGAGGGGGGGGGGGGGGGGGGGGGGGACCGTTCACAACCTCACATGAAAAACAAACAGGACAACAAGAGACAACGAGGTCGTGACCGTTCACTGCCCGAGTAAAGTGATTGAATTGCCCTCTTTATACGCCGGAGATGCGGACCTCGTAGAGGACATGCCCTGCTGATCTATCCGACCGTTTGTGCTTTCTTTCCCTCTCTGTGCCGTCTCCATCCCTCCGTTCAGCGTCACATCGAGCTCCCTGGAGTTTCTCTCATTGCGTAGCTCCCTGGAGCATACCTCCACCTGGTTGGCCATATCACTCGATGGTGAAGAATAACATAAAAAATTCTACGAGCTGGATCCGGATCCAGATCTTCACCAAAATTGAATCAATCCTTCCTTGTCACACACACATGTCCAACAAGTTTCATCCAAATCCATTCATAACTTTTTGAGATATCCCGCTATGTATCGTTTTTGGCCCTTTCTCCCAATGGTGAAGAATCAGTTTAAAAATTAAATAGTCCTCATATCCGAATCCATATTCAGATCTTCACCAAAATCGAATCGAATCGTCCTTGTCAGACACCCAACCGGTCCACCAAGTTTCATCCAAATCCATTCATAACTTTTTGAGATATCCCGCTTTGTATCGTTTTTGGCCCTTTCTCCCAATGGTGAAGAATCAGTTAAAAAATTAAATAGTCCTCATATCCGAATCCATATTCAGATCTTCACCAAAATCGAATCGAATCGTCCTTGTCAGACACCCAACCGGTCCACCAAGTTTCATCCAAATCCATACATAACTTTTTGAGATATCCGGCTTTGTATCGTTTTTGGCCCTTTCTCCCAATGGTGAAGAATCAGTTAAAAAATTAAAGTCCTCATATCGGAACCCATATTCAGATCTTCACCAAAATCGAATCGAATCGTCCTTGTCAGACACCCAACCTGTCCACCAAGTTTCATCCAAATCCATCCATAACGTTTTGAGATATCCTGCTATGTATCGTTTTTGGCCCTATCTCCCAATGGTGAAGTATCACTTAAAACATTCTCGTAGCCGGATCCGAATCTGGATCTTCACGAAAATCTAATCATATCGTCCTTGTCAAATACGCTACATCTCTGCCAAATTTCGTCCGAATCCGTCCACAACTTTTTCATGAGATATTTTGTTCACAGACAAATGGACAGAGAAACAGATAGGGGTGAAAACATAACCTCCGTCCACCTGTGTTGGCGGAGGTAAAATGTGCTCATCTCTCAAACGAATGCACACTGAAAGGAAATGGCATGATTCACATCTGAAAACTGCCATTTACGAGGGCAGGTGGTGGCACCTGTCATGGCCACAGTTGTGCTCTCCAGTTTCAAAAAAAAAGAATGCGTGGAATGAATTACCTGCTGCATGGCACCTGCTGCATGGCACCCCCTCCCTCCCCTATTAATATCCCATCTTTTTATTGAGGTTAATGTCGTGAGCAAAAGGACACTCGGCCATGACTGAAAACATTAATCTTTATTGCAGTTTATATCTGTAGAGAAAACTATTATATTTATACATTCGGTGGAAAATGGTAATACTTCGATTAAGGCCTAATACGCCATGCATGTTCATGTAGGTGGGGAATTCTTACCTGTTTTAAGGTGTGTTCAGGGAAAGGGGACGTTAGCACTGCAGCTAGTCAGGCTTGGAAGAGGGAGCGGGGGTTGTCTGATTTAGAAGAGCTATAGGTAAATGCATCCTGTCCATTTTTCCCCTCTGTGGAACCACAAGGCTGTATCGTGCAGTATAGGGTGACACGGAACACACCCTCTCACACCTACAGAGGGAGATAAACTCCTCCTCTGCTGAACACAACTGAAACACTCATGGACCCTAAGGTCAGGAATTCTTAAGGCCTAATTGCTAGATCCACTCGGGGCGGAAACTTGTGGGGACCCTAAGGGTGGGGATTTTAGAGGGCCTTGGACTGTGATTGGTGGAATCACTGGGGTCTCATTGGTGCAACTCCTGGCGGCAGAGACCATTGTGCCCTGTGATTTGTGAGCTTCGGAAGGCTGAGACTTGTGACACAATGGGGTTGCGTGTAAAACCCTGGCCCCAACACTAAACATGCTGAGTCTCTATCTCAATTAGTCCTCTGTCTAATTGAGTATGATGCTCTCTTGGACCAGCTCACAATCTCAAGCTTGGATCCACTAGCGCCCTGACCACCACTCCACTTCGAGCCACTGGCTCACTCTGACTCTGGCCCACACTCTGCCCACACTCCGACTCTCACTCTTCCCTTGTTGATGACGCAGCATTGTGCATGTTCTGAAGAGCACAAAGCTGGAGCTTGTCAGCTTCATGCTCTTCAGTTTGTGCCTTTCCCTCTATGTTGCCTAGTTCTTGTGTGTGTGTATGTGTGTGTGTTGTGTGTATATGTGTGTGTGTGTGTGTGACCCACTCCCCTGTGGGTGATCCACTCCCTGGCGCAGTGTGCGTGATGTGGGAGGGATGAGGTCAGGGAGGGAGAGGATTTGAGCTCTTAAAGTCACATTTTACATGAGATGTAATCACACTTTTCAAACTGTATTTCCCATGTGCACGCACATGCATTCACATGTTATCAAAAGTAAATACATTGTGTAGATTACATCATTTGTGGACCTGATAAATTGTCAGTAACCATTTTGTGAAACTGAATGTGCAGGTGCAGCATCTAACTCAATATGTCGAAATGTCACACACGTCCATGCCCATGGGATTCCCACGGGTGACCCCACTAGTTAATAAAGATTGAGCAGCAAAGATAGTCACAGCACGACGGGATCTAGGTGGTCTATAAAACCTCCGCTCATGAAACCTTGCCCTACCTAAAATCTTGCAGCACCTGGCTGGTTCAAAGAATCTTGAGCAGACTAAGCTCCAGAAGAAACTCTGCCCATCTAGGTGATTTCCAACCTCAGCTGCGCCCATCTTCACACCAAAAGCATTGCATGCAAAACAGCGGGTCCCAAAGAGAGCTTTTATATCATGTTAATAAAATCATTCTAAGAACCGTTACAGAATATGTTTTCCGCCATGGTAATCAAAGTGCGGCTGATGTTTTGAGCATTAGCACTTCATCAAAGACTTTTGCTTTTTTTTTGCCCTGAAGGACTTGCGCTTTAAACATCAGCCACATTCTGAGAGAGACCCAGGAGATAAAGGTGACAAAGAGGCGAGGTTTTATGGCATCCCAACTCACAAAAGGGCACATTTCTTCACATGACTGTGTTATTAAGTGTAATATGCGTCTGAAGCAATGCGTACATTTGCTGATGAAAGAAATCCAACAACATGCCAGCAACACCACCCACACCTCCAGACAATGTGTAAAATTAATTTGATGGAAATTAGGACCTTTTAATTATACCTCGAGTTGTTGTTACATTTCATCCTGGCTTCTTGCACAGTGTAACAAACACAGCTTCCACCAACTGTTGCAGGCCTATTCCCTAATTGCCAACACCAAAACAAGTATTTCATCAATGGCATTCATTTTAGCATTGAAGGGATCCTCTCTTTTATAATGCTAATTTCCCCCCAAAAAAAATTTGGACAATGCCCCACAGTTTTCATAATGCCACCCCTTACACTCCCAACCAAGCCCCCACATCCAAGGATGACCCTGTCAGCTTTTTGATATCAAGTGAGGAGTCGATTATCTTTTCAATCCTGTAATGCTTTCTTCGCAGACATGTCGGTGGTCTCTGCTTTCTACCGCCTCCTTTCTTGTCTTGCACCTCTGCTCTTTCCATTCTCTGTCCAACCACCCACAAACCCCACCACCCCAAATCCCGCCCCCTGCAGGTGCGCATGCGGTCCACCATCAACCCTCTTCTGGTGAAACTACAAAAATTTAGAATCATTGCTCAACTCTACTCATTTGTTCCTCTTTTTTCCTGCCTATCGAACCAACTTCCATATCCTCTTCAAAATCATTCTTCCCTTCAGGTCTTCAAGAGGTTCACCACCATCTAGGAACGTCACAAATCCAAAACCATTATGTTTTTCGACCACACCGCCAAGCCCACCTGCTTCCAAATTTCCACTTTTTCCCTTCTGAAACTTTCCTTATGTATCCATCTTGTTCACCATATGCATCGACCTCTCCCACCCCCTCATTCCCCCCCACACCCACTGTTTGTCCAAACCTCCCCCTATTTTGTCCTTCAACCCCACTCTCTCTATGTTTCCTCTTTTGTCCTGTTGCATCCTGATCTGTCCAATGTGCTCGCTCTTCCATGAACATTTTTGATGCTGCACTAATCAATGTCTGATGAAAGAGCACCGATGCTTAAAAAAGAATACCGAATATCGTTCGTTCCAGAATATCCCATTGATGCTTGATTGGGTTCATATCTGGTGACTGGAAAGGCCCTGACATATGGATAACATCATTCTCATGCTCATTAAACCATTGGGCGACCACAAGTGCTCTGTAGATAGGGGCATGAGGAGGATCTCATCTTGCAGCCATGCTACCGAGCCTTAATTATAGGCAAGCAGGCCTTTGCATTATTTTATACATGACCCTAAAGCATGCTGGGATGTTATTTGCTTAATTAACACATGGGCCACACCTGTGTGGAAGTGGTTGCATTCATTTTTTCCTCTTTCTTACTTCGTATAAAACCATCTTCTGATGTCAATGCAATACCATCTTCCCTCCAGACCACCATAACTACACCCATCACATCCTGTCCGATTATTCCCGATCATCCTGATCATCCTGAGCCTTGCTTTAAACATCGCTTAGCACGAACACGAACCTTGACAGCTGTGTTCAAACAAGAAATTATTCTTTAAAGTGGGGCAACTGCAGAGAAAAGGGAAAGGAAAAAGGAGAAGGTAAATTATTATGAAGGTAATGGGTACTTGTAGGCTCTACCTACTCAATGCTAAAAATGAAAATGCATACACAGTCATCAGCGACCTCACATTGTTTATCCATGGAAAATCATCAGTGTTAAAGAGGAACAATATGGCCTAAACCTAGCTTGGTAACAGTTACATGAACCTGAAGATAAAAGTTTCTGTGCAATGTGTTAAAATCAATATATATATATATATATGTATGTATATATATATATATATATATTGTTACGGTTTTTAGAACCTTCACTTTGTAAATTTAGTATTAAATTTCCTGTGTACATTTCCCTTTTTAATTGGCTGTTAATTGAAATGACTGCACCGTAGCTAGTCCATGTACAAGCACGTAGGCCACCATAGAACCTCTCTATAGTTATTTCTTTATTATGTGTTCTAGTATAAGGCTCTGTTTTCCATTAATTGACTCTGCATTGCACCGAATCAAATATGGTAGAATCCCCTTTCAATTGCCACCCAAAAACGCAATTGCCGGCAGCGTTCGCTGCCCTTTGGCTGGGGGCTCACTCAAATCGCCCCAAAAACCTCCATTACGCACATGGTTAAGCTGGAGAAGAAGGAGGAGGAGCCGTCGGATCACGGGCGTGGTGCCACCTCGTCATCAAAGGTGGAGCCAGCGAGCCCCCCACCAGCCAACCAGGGCTGATGAGAGACCATCACGGGCGTGGTGCGCATTGATCTTAAAGCGCGTTATAAAAGCGCCCGCGCAAGCCTTTTTCGCAGCAGATGCGTGACCCGGCAGATGCGTGACCCAGGAGATGCGTAAAAGTTCAGTGGAGAAGGAGTGGAATTGCACTGAACCAAGTCAGGCTTGCGGTTCTGCCGGGAGATAGACGACGCTGTCCAGCCCCTGCGCGCGCGCAGCTTTGACGCGCAGCTTTGACACGCAGCTTCGACACGCAGCTTTGACGCGCAGCTTCGACCCGCTGCTACGCAGGAACCAGATTGCAGTGGCATCGGTGGCCGTCGATGTCCAGCCCGACGTCCCGTGCGGGAGCAAGCTCCAGCTGAACCTTCCTCCCCTTCCAGCCATTGATTCCTGCTTCATTCCCATTTGTGTAAGTCTGACTGTCGTCTGTTTGTCTGTGTTGTCTGGGATTTTAAGTTACGCTTGTATCAGTAGAATTGCACTGTCTTCTTCTTCTTCTTCTTCTGTAAATTGCTTTCGTTTTCTTTGCTTCTCCCTTGGTTTCTTTGGTTTTGTACAATAGTTAGTAATAAATATGTGTGTTCTTCCTACCTTCATCTTCTTCTTCTTCATGCTCGTCTGATCGTCTTTGTGATTTCCCCCATTGAGTACCTGTGGCGCGATTTCGGCCAACGCTTCGGAATCGGGTTTAGTACTTGCTAATGGTTCGAGCCGCGGGCTGCTAACCCGCTCGGCAAATAACATCTTGTCCGTGGTTTTGAACGGGGCTATCCACCGGCTTCGTGGAGAGGTTGGCGGAGGTGTACGGGACTCCCTTGACCAATCACCTCGGCCAATCTCACCCCACGAAGAAGCGGGATCGTTCCAGGGTCGGGGAGACGGCCAGCTTAACAGGACAAGGGGCTAACCACCCCTTGCTAACGGGAGAGCCGTCCCCCGTTCCCGCAACATAGTACATACATATATATATATATACATACATACATACATACATATATATATATATATATATATATATATATATATATATATATAAATAATGTTACGGTTTCGCGCGAAGCCCGTTCCCTTACCAAGGGGAGATTAAGCCCCTTGTTCTCCTTGGGTCTTCGCAACCGCGAGACTGAGTCGCCACTTCCGGTCAGACGCGGGACAGGGTTTCGGGACAATTCTCGCACGTACCTAAGTACCCACGCTGCCGCGGAAGCAGGGATCAAGTCTCGCACGAACCACGCGTAATTTGAGTACACCCGAGCGGATGGCGTACCACGTGGTCCGTGCTATTACCTTGCTATTGGAACCCGATCAGAGCGATATAGTTCGTACCATGCTAAGTCAATGATGGAAAACCCGAGACGGTCGAATCAAAGAAAGAACAGATTTAATTATTATTATTTACAATGTTTGGTGGAAGAAGCAGAGACACAGGGCAGATCTTAGTCAGTCTTAACTTATCTTCCCAGACAATGGGCCCATTCACACTCACAGGGGGGATGAAGGAAGAAATGTCCATGCGCTGAACGCGCCGGCTTTGGTCGTCCAGGAACAGCTCACCCGGCGTGGCCCTCTGGCGGTCGCCGCACGTTCCCCGGCGAAGGCAGGCAGGCAGGCGGGAAGGATCCTCGCAGCGCATGTCTTGGCAAAGGTAGGCAGGCGGGAAAATATACGTGCATCTCTGTAGCCCGGCACGGCTGTCTTTCACAGCGCGATTGATTCAACTGCGCGCTTTCACTCTCGTAACTCAACGGAGGAACTGACTCAAGCTCAACCGAGAACTCAACTTGTAACTCATCTGCCTCCCTTCTCACAACTTGTCACAGCGCATCTCCCCTCATAACTGACTTCAACAGAGGACTCCGGCTCATAACTGGCGCTCCGAACCGACTCTCATAACTGAGGTCCTGTCCCTTCACTGGGTTGGGGGGCTCTGGGCAAAGGGTTATATTGCCACGCCCCTAGCCCGCATCGAATGTTCCAAACCATGCCTTTTGCCGCAGTGGTAAGCCACTCCCCTCGAGCCCTGATTGGTGGCTCGTGCTTACCAGTCACTCCCACTTTTCCTGTCCCGCCTTCCTTTGGCCTTGATCGACTTGTTCAGGCCGGCCTCGTGGTATTTCGCACCAAAAACGAAAGCACCACGGCATCAGAAGCATTGGAAGGAGACCTAACTCTCATTATTCTACTCAACGCAAAACTACACATAGGAAAGGTCTACGCTTACATTTACTATGAAATAACTGAGCTTAAACGAGGCTACCTGTTGTAGTGTAACTAAACTATGCGGGGAAATTAACTTTTTATTGCACAACCACAAAACTGCAACACTACACCCCTCCCTCGTCAGACTCGTTCCCGAGTCGAAACCAACAAATGTAACGACCGGTTGGAGTATGACATGCAAAATTAACTTTTACTTTTACATGTGACATATCGGTGTGGTTCCCCCTAACATTTACTCCAACCCGTGTATGCGACAGTTTTAAAACACTAGATATGTCCCTCTTATTGCGTTGAGTAGCTACCTAACAGAATCGCACCCACAACTAACCGAATATCCGGAATTCGTCAAACTAAACACATAGCCGGTGGGCAGCATTTTATATTTACAAGCACAGAAACTTAATCTTATTTACAATTCTACGACCCAGGACCTGTCCTTTTTGGAAGAGAAGATTGGAAGGGAGAGAAAGCACAGCAAAAACACACTCATCAATTAAATCATAACACTTGCTGCTTGCATCTTGCATCTTGCATCTTGCTTCTTCTGTGTGCCTATCAAACCGGCTAGCCCCCGGACCAGCATACAGGCCATTTTTGATCTTCAGGGCTATCTAACTTACACATCTTCTCATCCCTAGCACACCATAATAAAAAAAATGCACAAAAAAGGCTTTTATTTCATTTCTTTGCCAGGCAGGGCCAACCTCATGTGGTCCGACTGCTTGGCATTTACGCCACTCAAACAAGTGGTCCGAAGGTGCAAGATGATTTTGCAGCAAGGTGCTGCACAGCAGAGGTGCAAGGCCACAAAGCTTGTGGTCCATAAGTGTATAAGGTGCAGCAAAGGGTTTGCGGCAGCAAAGTGCTGCACAGGTGCAGCAAAGTTGCAGCAAAAGGATATGGCAGCAAATGCTGCGCCATTCGGCTGCACAGATGTAGCAAGGTGCAGAAGGGATGCTGCACAGGTCGATGATGCTGCACAGTTCCACCTCCAAAATGGTCCTGGGGTGGGGGGAGAGACAAAGCACGACCAGCAAAGCGGCAAGGACGCAACGGCACACAGAAACACAAGGTAATGCGATGCGAGGGGCGCGGAAAAGCGAGCAGAGCACGCTCGTCCCTAGCCGTCCGTACCCCCCACCATCGGCGTACACTACCCTAGCCCTCCTTGTATTTACAATTCGTCTCTACGTGTTGTCTCCCATATCCCCCTCTAATCCAAATTCGTCTCCCAATCCCTCCCAGGACGGAAGGAATGGAACAACCACAATTTCCCATTACGTCGTGATGCGTCTTACAACTCAAACAGTTTACAGAGCCTCGGTATGGTGCTTCGTCCTCCTTGTTGACTGGCTGTGGATGGTGCGAAGGGATTTCTCAATTCCTAACTACACTACTGACATTTACTTTTAACCTACCCGGGGTCGTACCCTGTCAATCGGCCATCTTTAAACTATGTGGTTCTAAGAACCCGAATTCCCATTCCCCACTCTGCGGTGCCCTCCGAATTTGGGTCTCACTCCCTGGTGTTGGGCTAGCGGCTAGGGTGCCGGCTTAGGATCCTAGGATCCTGGGTTCGAATCCCGGTCGATCGCTGAATTAACGCCAGGGGGGTTGACTCAGCCTGTCATCCTTCTGAGGTCGGCTAATTGAGTACCAGTTCACTGGTAATTCCCTGTTTGTCGTTAAAGGCGGCAAAAAGGGTTGGCGTCAGGAAGGGCATCCGGCCGTAAAACATTGCTTCAAAAAGGGGACCAAAAAAACAACAACAACAACCATGGTTCCCGAAAAAGGCCAACCCCCACTTTGCGGGGAAAAATGGCCTCTAAAGGTGGTTTTTTTTTTGGTTTTTTTTTCCCACAAATTTTCACTCTGTGCCCTTGCACAATTTCGTGGCTGGGTCGTGTGGCTCCACTAGCAGGTTTACCTACCTGCGCACCTCCGCCACTGAAGTCGCCACCCGAGCTTACCTGCTCCTGCGACTACCTAAACTGGGGAAGGCCCCACCTGGCACTTTACCCCCTGATGCCCACCTTGGCATTGGGTAACCCGGGTCCTCTCCTGGGATCCTCGGGCCCCACTCAACAACTCACAACTACCCTAACTGGGGAAGGCCCCTCCTGGCACTTTACCCCCTGATGACCACCTTCGCATTGGGTAACCCGGGTCCTCTCCTGGGATCCTCGGGCCCCACTCAACAACTCACAACTACCCTAACTGGGGAAGGCCCCACCTGGCACTTTACCCCCTGATGCCCACCTTGGCATTGGGTAACCCGGGTCCTCTCCTGGGATCCTCGGGCCCCACTCACAACTAACCTAACCGGCTCCCAGAGCCTACCTGCGGCCTCACCTGGCCGACAAACTACCAGTGGCGGAGTGCCCCAATAACCATACGCTCCAATTAAGCCACACGCCCAGCCATTCCACATACTCACGCACCCTACAAAGCACTACTTGCTACTGCCCGCACCACAGGTGTCAATATCCTTACAAATTTTGCCTAAGCCCTCTACCTGGCTTTACACTACCCACCCCGGGCGTCCGTGAATGGGTTCCATCTCCCCCCATTCACTCCTTCGCACCATGCATTCCACACCTTTTATTCCACACCAAGCATTCCACACTACTTATTCACACCACCATTTATCTCACACACCTTTTGTCTCGCACACCTCAAACACAATTCCACTTGTCTCAACACAATTCCTCACACACACAGCATCATCTAACTACCTGAGTTCCCCTAAAACTCGTGCTTCCCCGTCGTCCCTTTAAACTATGCACTCCCTTTGTCATTATCATCCATCTAACCTCTCTACGTCCCCACTACAGTACAGGTGTCACTACTTAAATCTTGTCCCTACAGTCTGCTAATTCCCTGACATTATCCTAGCCCTCCCTCGGCTAGCTTTGGTGCCCCCATGGAGGTAACCATTGCTGGCACCCCCATGTGCCTATCACTGCCATCCCCCTAAATTAATGCTCATGGGCCCTGTCCGTGGGAGGAATGGTCAGACTACCATTCCTCCATGTAGGGTACACTACTCTCATCAGTCCACTCCACTCGAGCCTCACCAAGTGGATGTACATTGTGTTACGTGCTCCTCCCCGACCCCTTGGTCACGATGTACCTCCGAGCCCCGAGAGGAGTCACGGCAGAAAACTGTGTTATTCTGTGTCAAAAATCAATGGTGAGACCACACCAATTGTTATCAACAAACAAATATTGTATTAAAAATCACAGAAGAATAATAGTACAACAATAATAACAATCAAAAGTACAATCAATGTATATCCAATGTCTCTTTCCCAAAGTCGATCCCAGTTCCAAGCCAAAGGCGATCCGCTCCAGCGATCGCCAGAACGATGTTGAATTGAAACCCGAATCTCGTTTAGATGACAGGCACAGTCACGCCGCCAAAACTGCACAAAGGCGCACGCGGCCAAAGTGGCGCAAAGGGTCACGCGGCTAAAGCTGCGAAAAGGCGCACTCAAGGTGACTGGGAAATCACACCCAATGGTATGGATGTTTTACAGCTCCAAATCGGCGAACCTCAGGTTTGCCTTCAAAATCCGCGTTGCACACACACATCCCAGATAGACGTCTGAATGGTGAAAATGGCTGACGCGAAGCGAAGACCTTTCACGATGAGCAAAGCGCGCGAGTCAAAAGGGCCGACGGCTTCTACTTGAGACGTAATGACACGACGATGATTCCTCGGAATCCAACGCCAAACCTGACACGCAGGTTGATCAGTCACAGCGATAACACCTCTATCGCAGGAATTCCTTTTTCCCAGGAAACCCAAAGTTCACTCGTGACTCTTGCTCGACAACATTCGATCCAGACCGCAAAGCAACCAGCTTCTTGTCCGACTTTTCTTCGCTCCGCCCCCTTTCTCTCTTCTTCCTCTTCGTAGTCCGGTTCCCGATCCGGTTTCCTGTTTCTTTTAACATTAACTTTTAACTTTTGAAAATAGAAATATATATTCCCTTTAAATGACAACAATAATAATACATGGAATCAGAAATATTTACAGTGTATGCAAACCACCACAACGGAAGTGACGAATCCGTAACAATTGTCGTCACGGCTCGATCTCGGAGGGCCGAGTGATCCATGCGGGTGGTTTGTCTCCTGTATGTTGGGTCCGTCCGGCATTTTCGATCCAGGGGAGGAGGCATGGATGGGCCATGGGCCAAGGTGCAGGGCACCATCCCTGCGCACGGCCTCGCTGTCCCACGCACGATGGCCCAACCGGCCACGGTCGGAGCAACGCACCCGCCAAGGTGCGCGGCTCCGAAATCTCCTACCTCCCCTTGAACCTCGCCGATTGCCTTTGCGCAATGGCACGGCACCAACCATACAGTGCGGGGGCCGGCACGAATCGTGCACGCCGGCCCTTGTGAAACTGCCGTGGCACCGATCCCCGCCGGTCCCTGCTGCACACAACTCACCGGGGGCTCGCATCCGCTACCCGTCCCACTACGCGCTACCCCCCCGGTCTGTGTCGATGCATGAGCCGCGTCCTCACTACTCGCGACGCACTCTGCACTCGCACACCCAGGTGTCCCCGCGCCTCCCATACACTCCGTTACTGCACACTCTCCTTCCACATTGTCTGGTGTGCATTCTCCCTTACACTCCGTACTCGTACCCTCTGGTGCATACCACCCAGGCGCACTCACACCTTTCACGCACCCCATCATCGCACACCCTGGCACACACAGTCCGGTGTGCCTTCTGGTGCACACTTTTCCTCCACACACTCCTGTCGTACGCATTCCGTAACACCCTCGGGTGTGCACTCTCCTGTTACACACCCAATCCAAGATAAGTTAAGAAAAGTTAAGACCAAAATAATCCAAGTTAAGATAATCCAAGATAAGTTAAGACTGACTAAGATCTGCCCTGTGTCTCTGCTTCTTCCACCAAACATTGTAAATAATAATAATTAAATCTGTTCTTTCTTTGATTCGACCGTCTCGGGTTTTCCATCATTGACTCAGCATGGTACGATCTATATCGCTCTGATCGGGTTCCAATAGCAAGGTAATAGCACGGACCACGTGGTACGCCTTCCGCTCAGGTGTACTCAAATTACGCGTGGTTCGTGCGAGACTTGATCACCGCTTCCGTGGCGGCGTGGGTACTTAGGTATGTGCGAGAATTAGGTACGTACCTATATAACCCATCGCGCAAAGCCCCCAGGAGGACTAGCGCGGGGAAGCTGATGAACAAAGGACTCGTGCGCACGCAGCAGTAAAGAGGACCAGCGCGGGGAAGGTGATGAACAAAGGACTCGCGCGCATGCAGCAGTAAAGAGGACTAGCGCGGGAAGGACTCTCGCTGATGAACGAAGGACTTGCCCAGGGAGAACTCGCACACACTAACCAACTTGGAGGAATCGTGGAAGAGGAATTGTGAGCGTCAGAGAACTGTGAAAGATACGCGGGCGAAGCAAGATGCGCATGAACCGAAATATGCGCTTTTATAAGTGACGCTCGGTTGAGTTGGAGGCTGATCGATATACAGTGCATTGAGCCGCATGAGTAAGAATGGCTGTGTATTCGCCAGCCTCGCTGAGAGTCCCGCATTTGCCGTTCCACCTCATCGGCTGCCTTTGTTCGGGAGACACGCTACGAGGTTCCTGCCATCGCCTGCTGCCATCTTCGCGGGACGTGCTGGGACCATGGAGAGCCGGACGGGGCCGTTCCTGGACGACCACGTCGACGCGTTGGCTGAACATCAACCCATCTGCAATTCCCTGTGTGAGTGTGATGGGCCCGAGTCCGGGGGATAAGATAAGACTGATTAAGTGCTGCCCTGTGTCTCTGCGTCCCCGATCATTGTACATACGTGTGGGAATAATTAAACCTGTGTTCTTCCTTTCTTCCATTCGATCGTTCCTGTGGTTTCTTCATTGGCTGAGCGTGGTACGAATAGAACCGCTCGAATCGGGTTCCACTAACTAAGACTGCACGGACCACGTGGTACTCAATCCGCTCGGCGTACCCAAACCACAAGTGGCTCGTGCGAGGCTTGATTCCCGCTTCCGCGGCGGCGCAGGGAATTAGGTACGAGCGAGGGTTGTCCCGGAACCCTACCCTGTGTCTGCCCGGGAGGGGCGACTCAAGTCTCACGGTTGCGACGACCCAAAGAGGACAAGGGGCTTAATCTCCCCTTGGTTTGTTCTCCATACACAACTCCTCACACACACAGCATCATCTAACTAGCTGCTTTTCCCCTAATACTCGTGCTTCCCCGTCATCCCATTAAACTATGCACACCCTTCGTCATTAACAACCATCTAAACTACCTACGTCCCTACTATAGTTCAGATGTCCCTACTTAATTCTCATGTCCTCTACCGTCATCTAATTCCCTAACAATTATCCTAGCCCGCCCTCGGCTAGCTTCAGTGCCCCATGGAGGTAACCATCGCTGGCCCCCCATGTGCCTAACACTGCCATCCCCCTAATCTAATGCTCATGGGCCCGGAGTGAGGAATGGTAAAACTACCATTCCTCCACGCAGGGTACCATTCCCCAACACTATTCTCATTCGTCCACTACACTCGAGCCTCTTCGTGCGGAAATACATCGTACCAGCTCGGTTTTGAAAAGCTGAGCGATCCTTTCGAGTGGTTAGTCTACTGTAGGTTGGGTCCGTCCGGCATTTTCGATCCAGGAGAGGAGGCATGAATGGGCCGAGGTTCAGAGTGCCATCTCTGTGCGGGGCCTTGCGGTCCCAAGCATGATGGCCCAACCGCCCACGGTCGGAGCACCGCACCCGCCATGGCGTGCGGCTCCGAACTCTCCTACCTCCCCTTCAACCTTGCCGTTCGCCTTTACCGCCACGGCGCGGCACCAACCATACAAGGCGGGGGCCGGCACGAATCGTGCACATCGGTCCTTGTGACACGGCTGTGGCATTGATCCCCACCGGTCCCCGCCGCACACAACTCACTGAGGGCTCACATCGGCTATCCGTCGCGCTAAACGCTACCCCGGTCTGTGTCGATGCTTGAGCCGCATTCTCACCACACGCGACCCACTCCACACTCGCACACAGAGGCGCCCCCATACACTCCATACATTCTGTTACAGCACTCTCCTGTGCACACTCTTCTCTTACACACTCAGGTGCACACCACCCAGGCGCACTCACACCCCTCACACACTTCATTACACACTTTTCCTCCACACACTCCTTTACCGCACACTTTTCTGTTACACACTCCATAACACAATCGGCCATCACACACCCTCACGCACACCCTTCCGTTACGTACTCCGTAACGTCCACGGGTGTGAACTCTCCTGGTACACACCCAATAACACGCTCTGGTGTGCACTCCTTCGCACACTCTCCTGTAACACACTCTCCCCGCACACATTCCGGTGTACATTCTCTCTCACTCTCCTCGGCCATCGCACACTCTAACACACTTTCCTCGCACACACTCGTGCTCCGGTGCACACTTTTCTCTTACACGGGCACCAGTCGCCCTCGTACACCACACCATGGACCTTCCACGAGCGCCCGGGTTTCGTCTCGATCCCAAATGCGCCAATAACCTTTTCCCGCCAAACACATTCGCGCCATTATATCTCACCTTGGAGACCTTCTTCTCTGGCAACACCTGCAAACTTTTATTGGGGTTAGCAAGCACGTAATCACGATGCGAACACGAACTTTGTGTGCATTCCATTACTTTCTCCCGCGATATATTTACTTTCTCTGCCGTCTCTTCATCCCCAATTGTTTATTTATCTAGCTCGACGACCGCCGGCGCGCATGAAATTTGTTTGTCCAATTCGGCGACCGTCGGCTTTGCTACACCCCGTGTCGCGATTTCCATACCCTCGGTCAACTTGGCTGCGCTCTGCCCAAGCTCGCTCCCTACGCGTTCCTCACATCGCTTCACCCCATTGCGTACCACCGCGACCTTCCCGCTCGACCTGCGCCTTATGTCCTCCCCTATTCTTTTTATCGTGGTGTTTATTTGCTCCTCAAATCCATCCCAGTTGTACCTTGCTTCGTTCCTCATTTTTTCCATGTCGATCCCCCGGGTAGCCATCATTGCATCCAATCCCTTACTGTCACCCTCCAGAGATGCACTGAAATGCAGTCCACTGAAAAGAAGATGCACTGAAAAAGGCCCCAGTCCATTGGCACTGCGGGCCCGGCTATCGCCGTCACGTACGAGAGGCCGCCATTTTCTTTCCCAGCTGCCGCACCCTTTTCAGCTTCCACTACCAATATTGTCTCTCTCGGTCCTGGGTCATTAATTTTTCCTTTACTTCTACCCCCATCTTCTACCCCCACCGGCATTTGACCGTCTTGGCTAGCCATGGTACGAATATACAATTTTGGATTTTAAAAACTAAATTTTGGTCGCTCGTAATTTGGAGCCAATTCATCCAAAAAAAATTGGTTAGGGTTCCAAATCCCACTCCCGGACACCAATTGTTACGGCCAATTGCTTGGTGTGGGATGCTTGGTGTGGAATAAAAGATGTGGAATGCATGGTGCGAAGGAGTGAATGGGGGGAGATGGAACCCATTCACAGACGCCCGGGGTGGGTAGTGTAAAGCCAGGTAGGGGGCTTAGGCAAAATTTGTATGGATATTCACACCTCTGGTGCAGGTAGTGGCAAAGTAGTGCTTTGGAGGATGCATGAGTCAGTGAAATGGCTGGGCGTGTGGTTTAATTGGTGAGTATGGTTATTGGGGCACTCCGCCACTGGTAGTTTGTCGGCCAGGTGAGGCCGCAGGTAGGCTCTGGGAGCCAGTTAGAGTAGTTGTGAGTTGTTCAGTGGGGCCCGAGGATCCAAAGGAAGGACCCAGGTTGCACAATGCCAAGGTGGGCATCAGGGGGTAAAGTGCCAGGAGGGGCCTTCCCCAGTTAGGTAGTCGCAGGAGCAGGTAAGCTCGGGTGGCGACTTCAGTGGCGGAGGTGCGCAGGTAGTTGGACCTGCTAGTGTAGCCACACGACACAGCCCCGAAATTGTGCAAGGGCACAGTATGAAAATTTGTGGAATTGAGAACCAAATTTCAGGGGCACCGCAGAGTGGACAATGGGATTTCGGTTTTTAGAACCACATAGTTTAAAGAGGCCGATTGGCAGGGTATGACCCCGGGTAGGTTAAAAGTAAATGTCAGTAGTGTAGAAAGGATGAGAAACCCCCTTCGCATCATCCACAGCCATGCACCGAGGAGGACGAAGCTCCACACCAGGACCAAGTGAACTGTTTGAGTGTAAGACGCATCATGACGTAATGAGACATTGTGTTTGTTCCATTCCTTCCTTCCTGGGAGGGATTGGGAGACTAATTTGGATTCGAGGGGGATATGGGAGACAAGACGTAGAGACGAATTTGTAAATACAACGAAGGGCTAGGGTAGTGTAAGCCGACGTTGGGGGGTACGGACGGCTAGGGACGAGCCTGCTCTGCTCGCTCTTCCGTGCCCCTCACGCTGCATTACCTTGTTTTGCTGTGTACCTTTGTGCCCTTTCCGCTTTGCTGGTCGTGCTTTGTCTCTCCCCCCACCCCAGGACCATTTTGGAGGTGGAACTGTGCAGCACCAGCGACCTGTGCAGCACCCCTGCTGCACTTTGCTACATCTGTGCAGCTGAACTGCACCGCACTTTGCTGCCATATACGTTTGTTGTAACTTTGCTGCACATGTGCCGCACTTTGCTGCCACAAACACTTTGCTGCACCACACACACTATGGACCACAAGTCTTGTGGCCTTGCACCTCTGCTGTGCAGCACCTTGCTGCAGCATCACCTTGCATCTTCGGACCACTTGTTTTGAGTGGAATGAATGTCACGCAGTCGGACCACATAAGGTTGGTCCTGCTTGGCAAAGAAATACAATAAAAGAATGTTTTGTGCATTTTTATGATGGTGTGCTAGGGATGAGAAGATTTGTAAGTTTAGTTAGCCCTGAAGAGCAGGAATGGCCTGTATGCCGGTCTGGGGGCTAGCCGGTTTGATATATGCACACAGAAGATGCAAGAAGCAAGATGCAAGAAGCAAGCAGCAAGTGTTCTGAATTTTTGAGTGTGTTTTGTGTTTTGCTGTGCTTTCTCTCCCCTCCAATCTTCTTTCCAAAAAGGACAGGTCCTGGGTCATACAATAATTGTAAATAAGAGTTAGTTTTTGTGCTTGTATATAAAAATGCTGCCCACCGGCTATATGTTTAGTTTGACAAATTCCGGATTCGGTTAATTGTGGGCGTGATTCTGTTAGATTAGCTACTCAACGCAATAGGGGGGACATATTTAGTGTTTTAAAACTGTCGCACCCACGGGTTAGAGTAAATGTTAGGGGGAACCACACCTATATGTCACATGTAAAAGTAAAAGTAATTTCCCAGATCATTCTCAAAACCGTTCGTTCCATTTTTGTTAGGTTCGACTCGGGGACGAGTCTGACGAGGGAGAGGGGTAGTGTTGCGGTTTTGAGTTTTGTACAATAAAGGTTAAATTTCCCCCTCATAGTTTAGTCACACAACAACACATAGCCTCGCGATAGTGCAGTTATTGCTTAGTATGTGTGAGCATAGTCCTTTTCCTGTGTTAGTTTTGCGTTGAGTAGAATAATTAATGAGAGTAGGTTCCTTCATTGCCTTATGCCACCTCCATTGCCTTATGCCGCCTTACGCCTCCTTATGCTGCCTTTGGCTTTTTGGCGTGAATTAACACGAGCAGGCCTGGCAAATCAAGGCAAGACCGAATGAGGGCGGCGGAGAAGCTGACGGTAAGCGGGAGCCGCCAATCAGGGCTCAAAGGGAGTGGCTGCAGCACTGCGTCACATGGTGTGGTTGGAACATTCGAGAAGGCTAAGGGCATGGCAATATAACCCATTGTGCGAAGCCCCCACAGCAGTTCTGCGAGAGGGAAGCTGCACTAAGTTATAAGCTCGGGATGGAAAGTTCTGCAAAGGGAGGCGCTTGAAAGTTCTGCGAGAGGGGAGCTGCACTAAGTTCTGTAAGAGTCAGTTATGAGCTCGGGGTTTTGTTGAGAGTTGAGAGTTATGAGCTCGGGGTGTGCAGTTCTGCGAAGGGAGGCACTGGAAAGTTCTGCGAGAGGGGAGCTGCACCAAGTTCTGTGAGAGTTGAGTGTTGTACAAGAGAGAAGACGCGCATGAACTAAGTATAAGCGCTCTTACCAAATTGGACGCTCGGTTGAGCTTGAGGCCGAGCCTCTATTGGGTTACGCGAGTGATAGCGCGCCGGTAACTCAACGCACTGTGGAAAACCGCCTGCCTGCTGCCCTTTGTTCGAGAGACGCGCTACAAGGGTCCCTTCCACCACCTGCTTGCCTTCATCGCGGGACGTGATGTGACCATGGAGAGCCACGCCGGGCGGGGCCGTTCCTGGACGACCAAGGCAGCGTGTGAACACCATCCTACCTGCATTTCCCCTTTGTGAGTGTGATCGGGCCTGTGTCTGGGGTTAATATAAGACTGCTTAAGGCTGCCCTGTGTCTCTTCTGCTACCGACTTGTACATACTTGTGTAAATAATAATTAAATAGTGTTCTTCCTTTATTCGACCGTCTCGTGTTTTCCATCATTGACTAAGCGTGGTACAAATAAAACCGCTCTAATCGGGTTCCAATACTAATGGTAACTGCACGGACCATGTGGTATGCAATCCGCTCGGTGTACCCAAATTACACGTGGCTCGTGCGAGGCTTGATTCCCCGCTTCTGCGGCGGCGCAGGTATTTAGGTACGTGCCAGATTTGTCCCGAAACCCTACCTTGCGTTTGCCGGGAGGGGCGTTTCAAGTCTCGGTTACGCTGGCCCAGAAAGAACAAGGGACTTAATCTCCCCTTGGTAAGGGTAGGAAGGGCGGCGGAAAACCGTAACAATAATTATATTGCATCTGAAAAAGCCATCCAAAGCCAAAACAGCTCAGTAATTAGTCGTTTTGATCCGGAGCTGTCGACCAACAATGACCTCTGCTGAAAAGTCCACATTTCAAACTTTGCCTTCAATGCCTGGCATTGGCCTGTCGTTCTTTTGCACCAATAACATCCATAATCTTCATTATGTTTTGTATGCAGCGCTTTACGTTATGTATTTCCAAAATGACAAGCAGCACTGTTTCTCATAAGTCAACCTTCAATTTACGAGAACGGTTATTGGTTTCACTTCCATCTCGCCGAAGGTGTATTACTCACCACTCAGAAGATAACAACAGACGTGATAGAGGATGGGAATGGGAGGGGAAGAAAGTGAGAGTTATGGAATGCAGAAATGGTGTGACAACAAATTATGGAGTGGGGGTGTGTGGGGGGAGGGCGATAAGGTGGTCACCCGGGGTCAAAGCGAAGATGGGGCCGTGCAAAGGCAGATTATAATTGAAGACCATAGAATTATAACCAGGCTAAGTCACTTTTTTTTCCCCCCGTTTTTCACGTTTTTCACGTTTTTCAAAATATTTTTCACGTTTTTCTCGAAATGACTAAAATGTGACTGAGCCTGGTTATAATTCTATGGTCTTCAATTGTAATCATCATAGTAATTAAGAATTATTGTAATCACGTCAGCCACTGTGCTGTCACCCAAGGAAAAATTAAAGACTGAGGCATTCCTTGTCATCATTGATCAGCTAATCAGTGCCTTCAAATACCCAAACACCGTCTTGGATATACTGTATATATATATACTATCGGCCTCTGTACAGGTAGTGGACAAAAAAATAGAAACACCAATGTAAAGTCACTTAATAGGGCATTGGGCTACCACGTGTGGCCAGTATGGCCTGTATGTGCCATGGCATTGAGTCCACCAGCATCCTGAATTCTGCAGGAGGGATGCGGTACCATTCTTCCATGAGAAAGTCAATCAACTCACACCTGTTTGATGGAGGTGGAAAACGCTGTTTCAGGTGTCGTTCTAGAATATCCCATAGACGCTCGATTGGGTTCATATCTGGTGACTGAGAGGCCATGACATGTGGATAGCATCAGTGTCATGCTCATCCAACCATTGGGCGCCCGCACGTGCTCTGTGGATGGGGGGCATTAAGCAGGTTGGCGGGGGTCTCCTCTTTCAGCCATGCTACCTAGCCATAATTATAGGCAAGCAGGCCTGTGTGTTATTTTATACATGATCCTAAGCATTCTGGGATGTTATTTGCTTCATTAACACATGGGCCACACCTGTGTGGAAGGGTTGCTTGGTGTCCCTCATTTACACCCTATTTGGGTTTCCATTACACTATTAATGAGGGTTTTGAATTGTAGGCAGAAAATAATATATTCAAGTTAAAATGCAACTTCTGGCAATGTTTCAGTCTGCGAAAAACAAAGAACCACCCAATGTTCAAAGCTGTGTCTGTTCCTGCACTGCTGACTGCAGTATAAGTCAGCCCTACAGACTTTGGAAGCTTTGATATCATTCCCAAATGGATGGGGGTGGGGATGGCTGCCATTCCCAAAAAAGGCTTCCAAAGCCTGTGTAGGATGACTTATGCTGGGTTATTCGAGTAGCAGCTGACAATTCTTTTATCAGTGGGTGGTTCTGTGTCTTTTACATTGACCGCGACTAAGCCAGAAGTTCCATCCTAACCTTTACAGTACATATTTATAATTTTTTTTCTCCTTTGTAATTGCAAAAGCAAGTGAAATGATGGAAACCAATAGACTGGCAGACCAAAAACAGGTGAAAACTTGGGTTGACTTGTGTATCGTTCCCATCTGAGCTCTTAAATCATGATGTTGGAATCTCAGGTCTATGAAAGAAAATTCCTACATTGTATTATGGGCTAGTAGTGGGGTGGCTTAGCCCAAATATTCAAAAGAATTGTGCATTTTGTGATACAAGCACCAAATTTGGCACACTAGTAGACTATCATATTATGAAAAGATCTGGATATTGGGCCATCTCAGATTCAGAGATTTGATTTTTGCAAGATTTGCAGATTTTGCAGATTTGCAAGCTGAGATTGCAACGCCAGGGACGGCCGACTCCTTCCTGCGAGCTGCCCACGTCACCCGCACAAGAAGAGCTCATCAAATCACTGCAGCGGCACTGCACATCCTGCAACACCATGAGTATGAACGCCACTGTATGACATATGCTGATGATGCAGAAGACCTGCCTGAGTTCGAAGACTGGTGTCACCAGAGAGGAGAAGACATTCCCAACTTTCAGTACTGGGCAACTGTGCTGGAACTAGAGATGTTGGTACTGGTCTACGTGCGTTCTCTGCGGCAGGCTTCATTCACGACGTACCTCGATGCCCTGACGGAACTGGTCCCATGGTTCCATGCCTTAGACCACACACACTATGCCAGGTGGGTCCCTGTTCACCTGAGGGACACGGTTGCACTCCCAATGAAGCACCCAGATGTAGCCAGAGAATTCAGGGCTGGCAACTTCACTGTACAGAAGACGAAGAAGGTGTTCTCTTCGATCCCAATCGAATCGAAATCTTGCAAAAATCAAATCTCTGAATCTGAGATGGCCCAATATCCAGATCTTTTCATAATATGATAGTCTACTAGTGTACCAAATTTGGTGCTTGTATCACAAAATGCACAACAGGTTTGCTATGCTGCTACACTATAGCAGAATGGCCAGTAGGTACGAACATTCACCTCAAAGCTGTCTAGCCGAGGTTCGAATCCTGACCAAGCTATAAACTGTCACCCAGGTGTTTCAAAGTCAGGGTGATTCATCAATATGTAAACCGTCCTTCTGATGGACGCTAAACTGGGCGTCCCGTCTGCCAGCATTTGTTGGTGGACGTTAAAGACCCCACGATGTCCCTCGCGAAGAGTAGGAGAGCTATCGCCGGCACCATAGCCAAGTTCCAAATTCCTGCCCTAACTATTGCCGGGAAGGCAATGGCAAACCTCCCAGTGTAACCCTTGCCAAGAAACTGCTTGGGCAGTACTGACGCCCTGTAACAGAGTACAGTATGGTACATCGGATCAGAAGAATACCCCACGTCTGTCTGTTCATTGTGTAATCATTCTAATTCATGTGAAAGTCCACTGTCGCCTCATGTCCATGTAATTTCAGTGATACACGTATGTTACAAGCTCAACCAGGAGCCCAATTAGATCACTTATTAGCCCGCTTATTAGCCCGCTTATTAGCCCGCACAGAGCGAGACGGGGTTTTGCAATCACTTCTTCTGTGTGTCTGTCTGTCCGGGCTGTAACTTAAAAAAAAAAAATCATTTAAGCTTTAGTAACCAAATTTAAACAAAGCTTTGCTATAAGAATATGGATAAAACAAATTAATAATTTGGTCAAAAGGTCAGACGATCAAAGGTCAAGGTCGCCTAAAACCGTCAATTTTTCATATTGGGTCACTGAAGCCAATGTTTTTGAGGTCAAAAGGTCAAGGTCGCCTAAACCGTCAATTTTTCATATTGGGTCACTGAAGCCAATGTTTTTGAGGTCAAAAGGACAAGGTCGCCTAAACCGTCAATTTTTCATATTGGGTCACTGAAGCCAATGTTTTTGAGGTCAAAAGGTCAAGGTCGCCTAAACCGTCAATTTTTCATATTGGGTCACTGAAGCCAATGTTTTTGAGGTCAAAAGGACAAGGTCGCCTAAACCGTCAATTTTTCATATTGGGTCACTGAAGCCAATGTTATTGAGGTCAAAAGGTCAAGGTCGCCTAAAACCGTCAATTTTTCATATTGGGTCACTGGAGCCAATGTTTTTGAGGTCAAAAGGACAAGGTCACCTAAAACCGTCAATTTTTCATATTGGGTCACTAAAGCCAATGTTTTTGAGGTCAAAAGGTCAAGGTCGCCTAAAACCGTCAATTTTTCATATTGGGTCACTGAATCCAATGTTTTTGAGGTCAAAAGGTCAAGGTCGCCTAGAACCGTCAATTTTTCATATTGGGTCACTGAAGCCAATGTTTTTGAGGTCAAAAGGTCAAGGTCGCCTAAAACCGTCAATTTTTCATATTGGGTCACTGAATCCAATGTTTTTGAGGTTAAAAGGTCAAGGTCGCCTAAAACCGTCAATTTTTCATATTGGGTCACTAAAGCCAATGTTTTTGAGGTCAAAAGGTCAAGGTCCCCTTAAACCGTCAATTTTTTGTACCGGGTACCGGTATTTATTTTTTAAAAGTTGTTTTCGTCATATTTAGCATGCAGAGGAAGTCTGAATATAAAGCGGACACAGACGGCCTCTGTGTTATAGGTGGTGGTGGTTCGTGGGCAGCCACCCGCTGCTGGTTGCATCATTTTTCTGTGGGCGCGTCTGCCATTGATGCAATTCCTCTCTATAACCAGTTATCTGGTACTCTTTTATTTGCGGACCTCGGAAGGATGACAGGTTGAGTCAACCCCACCTGGTTCAACAGGATTTGAACTCAGGACGTTAGGTATCCCAAGCCCACCACCCTAACCATTAGGCCAACACCAGTTGGTGATATTATAAATAAAACATGAACATTCTGTTACATGAACAAAGCTCACCTTGGATAATAATACAAAATGATGTCTGAATAGTATGCAGTAGATGGTGCCAACATGAATCAGCACCAATATGGTAGTGTACTTCGTGTAGTACCGTGTGCACAGGGGATATTTTATATCTGAAACAACAGATTGATTGTGTCACATGAAGTTAAGTGGACATCATTAAATGGTCACGAAATTCAAAAAAAATGATGAAGTGGACATCCTTGGAAAACGCAAAAGGTTCATCACATGCTAATGACATATCCCCATGGTGATTCCTTCCCCCCACCTCATCCCTTACTGCCTCAAATGGCAATCTGTTTATCAATCCCAAATAACCTGCTGGAAATTATATGTCGTGGTCAGTGCTGCTGCCTTTCCTGCAGTGTTTATACACGAGTACGGTATGTACAGTACACGTTACATCACGTACAGTGTGCGTCGTGGGACCTTAACTGACAAGCCGAGATTTGTCCCAGATTTTCCAGACGATGATCCCACCGTTGAGGAACGCACGTAGTGCGCAGGTAAACAAAGACCTGGTTAACAAGGTCGCAGCGCATCCGGCATTCATTGTCTCGGCACGCTACCCGCGCCCCCAAAAGCAACACGGCCTCTACACCCCCCACCGTCTCCCTCGACAACACCTCTTCTCCCCAGCAGTCGCCCCACTCCCCCGCTCCGGGCACCGCCCGTCCCTGTCCCGTCCGCGCCGTTCCGCAGGGAACCACCCTGTACCGGCCCTGTACCGGCCGCGAGGAAAGTGGTGGTGGGGGGGACGCGATTTGAGCGGCGCTTTGTCAAACAAACTCCTTGTTCGCGATTCTCGGGCTCCAGACGGGACGGACGAGCCGCGATCGGGAGCCCCTCTGGGGGGCGGGAGGGAGCAGATTTGGCGCTGGAAACAGAGGCGGCGGCTCCCGAGGTCCGGATGCGCCGGGGAGCGGTGACGATGGCGACGGACGAGTGACAGGTTCCGAGGCGAGCGCGGGCGGCGCCCCTGCCAGGTGCGAATAGACCCCGGGGCTCACGGGTCGTGCACGGGATGAGCTCCGCCGAACAAACCGTAACGTGGCTCATTACGCTGGGCGTGCTGCACTCACCCAAGAAGCGAATATCGGACCCCGAGGGCTTCCTGCGCTTGGCTTTGCTCGATGGGGTCGTGCTCTGCCGCCTGCTCGAGCGGCTCATGCCTGGATCCATCGAACGGGTGAGTGCTCCCGGCCATGTGGGCCGATCATGGTGGTGGAAGGGAAGGGGAGGGGGGTTTGGCTAAAGGAACCACGATCACCTTACGTTACTACAACCCTTGTAACGGACCACTGTCGTCTTTTTGGTACATGTACCCGGGCCGAAGATCTAGACCCAGACCGTGCATGGTACTTGGGTACAGTAGAGTACCAGCTGATCGATGGCGGTCATTCATGCTGTCGATGCCACCACCACCACGTACCTTTGTGTCTCAATCACCCGAGGATACTTTAAAAAGAAAAATGTTTTATTAAATTTTTTATTAATTTTTTTTAAAACTGATATTTACTTGATGATCAGAGTTAAAAGTACATTCACAGCGTCGTTCATTCACACAGTCTCGATGAATGACGAAACAGCCCATGTTGACCGTCACAGACACAGTGTGTGTCATTCACACGTTGACACGTTCAGAAACGCTTAGAAAAGGCGCAAAAAATGCCGTTACAAACCAAGAATGGAGGAACGAGTCGGTTTGGAATTGAATGAACCAATGAACCAAATAATTATATTATTAAATGTATTTGGTGGACGAGACCTTTCCACATCTCCTTCGAAAAGGAAATAAACGTTTTCCCGTCATTTCGCGCCTCACGTTGTGCGTCTGTAGTTTGTAAACGTTTATTCGGGGGAAATGTTGTGATGACAAACGCTTGGATGATTTCAAAACTACTGGAATCGCCGACTGTGAGATTTAAGGATGACATCATCGTGTAAATGGTGTGGGGAGGGGGCGTGGGGTTTCCCCAAATGGTATGAATGATGACGTCACTCGCGGCCAGATGATGTCAGCGTCTCTGGTGAAGGGGTGAAAAAAACATCGCTTCCGGACAATGGTTTCCGTTTCCTTTTTGCAAACAAGCCCGGGGATCATGGCGTGGTGTTTGTTTCCCAGGTCATTTCGGAGCCCAAGTCGGAGCAAGACTGCGTGACTAATATTCGGCAGTTCCTCAAAGGATTGTCGGGGGTGAACGTTGAGGTGAGTCGGCTGTCGGTGAGTGTGACGTTCGCCTCTGTTAGTTTTTAGGTTCTGAGCTTTGTAGAGGCTCGGGGTCTGATCTGACACCTGAGGGGTGGGGGTCCTTCTTTGGTTCTAGGGAAGGGGGGGCGCTGCTTCTCCACCAGAGGGGGGGGGGTCTCTGCCTTTGTGTTGAGGGGGGCTCTCTGCCTTTGTGTTGAGGGGGGCTCTCTGCCTTTGTGTTGAGGGGGGCTCTCTGCCTTTGTGTTGAGGGGGGCTCTCTGCCTTTGTGTTGAGGGGGACTCTCTGCCTTTGTGTTGAGGGGGGCTCTCTGCCTTTGTGTTGAGGGGGACTCTCTGCCTTTGTGTTCAGGGGGGCTCTCTGCCTTTGTGTTCAGGGGGGCTCTCTGCCTTTGTGTTGAGGAGGACTCTCTGCCTTTGTGTTGAGGGGGGCTCTCTGCCTTTGTGTTCAGGGGGGCTCTCTGCGTTTGTGTTCAGGGGGGCTCTCTGCCTTTGTGTTGAGGGGGACTCTCTGCCTTTGTGTTGAGGGGGGCTCTCTGCCTTTGTGTTGAGGGGGGCTCTCTGCCTTTGTGTTGAGGGGGGCTCTCTGCCTTTGTGTTGAGGGGGGCTCTCTGCCTTTGTGTTGAGGGGGGCTCTCTGCCTTTGTGTTGAGGGGACTCTCTGCCTTTGTGTTCAGGGGGGCTCTCTGCCTTTGTGTTCAGGGGGGCTCTCTGCCTTTGTGTCGAGGAGGTGGGGGCTCTGCCTTTGTACCAGAGGGGTGAGGGTCTGTGCCTTTACGCCGGAGGAGGTGTCTACCTTTGCACCAGTGGGGATTGGGGGGCGGGAGTCTCTACCTTTGTGCCAGAGGGGAGTCTCTGCTGCTGCTTCCATGAGAAGCGGTGACATGATGAAACATGCATGTCTTATATAAACAAATGCATGTCTGTGTGAAGTGTCGCCAATCGCGAGTGGGTAGGTCTCTGCCCTTGCGTTGGAGGGGGGTGTCTGCTGCTGCACCTGGGGGGTGGGGGGTGATATCTGCCACTGCCACTGCACAATAAAGACGGGCGCTCTGCCGCTGTGCCGCGTGAGGGGCTCTGTAGCTGCGTCTTTGGGGGAGGGGGGGTCTCTGCCGCTGCATGGGGGAAGGGGAGGGGAGAGATATCTTCCTTTGCGCTGGAGGGGGGGGGGGGGTCTATACTACGCTGGAGAGGCTGTCTCTGCCTTTGCACCGTATGGGGGTCTTTACTGCTGCACCGAAAGGGGGGTGACCTCCGCTGCGTCGGGTGAGGGGCTCTGCAGCTGCGTCTTTGGGGGAGAGGTCTCTGCCACTGTGCCTGGACGAGGAGGTCTCTGCCTTTGCATTGGAGGGGGGCCTCTACCTCTGTGCTGGAGGGGGTGTCTGCCTTTGCACCGGGAGGGACGGGGGTTGGTTGCCGTTGCACTTGTAGGGGGGGCGGGGGGGGTGCGACAGTCCTTATCACTGTGATGTTTATGACAAGTAAATGTTTAATCCCTTGTGTTCATTATTTCACCTGCTTTTGAATAGTTCACACCACGCTCTGTCACTGTTATTTTAATATTTGGATATAATTTACCAATCAGATTGGCAAATAAGAACTCTTGCAATGGATGTAAAAGGAAGGTTCTTGTAATTGGTGGAAAACTAAGGTGCTGATGAACCAACCTTGTTTGTAAAACATTGGGAAGCCCTCTTTGGGTGTAATTGTGCACCAGCACACCACAAATCTGTGAACATTATTCTCTCTATAGGCGATTTCACAACAGGTGCACTATAAAGGTTCCATAATTGACAAAATTCAGATCGAATTGAAAGTATTCAGAATACAACAAACAACAACAACAGGCATTTTAAGGCCATTTTCCCTGCTTGAGCGGGGGTTAGCCTTGCGGTCCCCATGACAATCTTCTCCATTTTGCCCTATTTTCTGCATCTCCCCTTGTTAACGCCCCTGCCCGCATTTCTTTTTCCACCACATTTAGCCATGTATTTCTCGGTCTTCCCCGTCCTTCACTTCCTTCATTGCCATCACTACTCTGATCAACCATTCCTCCACTCCTAACTTCCTCATTGCCCATGTCACTACTTCAAGTGGAACCCGATCGAATGCTTTCTCCAGATCAACAAACCCAATAAACAACTTCTTCCTCTTCTCCATGTACTTCTCCTGCAACTGCCTCACAATAAAGAGCGCGTCTGTCGTTCCTCTTCCTGGCATAAATCCAAACTGCATTTCGTCAATCTTCACTTTCTTCCTTATCCTCCTCTCCAACACCCTTTCCAATACCTTCATTCCATGCTCCAATAACTTTATCGCTCGGTACGAGCCACAGTCCAGAGGGTCACCTTTCCCCTTGTATAGAGGGACGAGGGTACTCAGTTCCCAATCCACTGGAATGCGACCTTCTTTCACCACCAGGTTGCAGATCTCTGTCATTCTCTTCACACCCCAACTTCCTGCTGCCTTCAACATATCTCCCATAACTCCCGTCAGCCCTCCCGCTTTTCTACTCTTCATTGCTTTTATCGCTTCCTCAACTTCCTTCTCAGTTATCTTCTCTGCCGGTCCTAAATCTGGGTTACTCTCTATGTTGCCATCCCATTCATTCTCTGCATTCAACAGCATTTCCATATATATTTTCCATCTTCCTTTAATTCCATCTGGGTCCACAACGATTTGTCCCACTTCATCCTCCAAGCAACTCACCCCCATCACATCACACCTCTCTTTCGCTATCTGCTTTGCAATCCTGCATACCACTCTCTGACCCTCTTCCAAATCCAAGCGTTCATTTTCCTACATGGAGACCCGAACATTTTCCTACATGCCTCCTGCACCTTTGCTACCTCTTTCTTTGCAGCCTTCTTGGCTGCCTTATAGCTTTCATGCTCTGCCTTTTCTGCCCCCGTACCCTTCGCCTTCTGCCACTCCTTGAACTTCTTCCACTTCTCGTCAATCTTCTTTCCAACTTCATCATCCCACCACCATGTTTCCGAGTGCCTCGGTGATCCTTTTGTCCATCCACATACCTCACAAACGGCTCCCAACAGACTTCTCTCATTGACATCCAACCACTTTCAAGCTCAACCACATCATCCTCTACCCTACTCAGCCTCTCTTTTAATGCCTCCCTCACTGTCACCTCTTTCAACCTCCACACCTTCATTCTTGGTTGGTACTTCACCCGCTGAGCTCTCCTCGCACCTTTCACCATTGTGTCGCAGACAACCAAGTGGTGCTGTGAGACAGCCTCCTCCCCCGGGATTGCCTTTGTGTCCCGGAGGTGCCCCCTATCTCGCCTACGCACCATCAGGTAGTCAACAGTTGTCGTCGACCCACCTGACGTGTATGTATCAAGCTTATCATCCTCTTTCTGGAACTGAACAGAATGTTACAAATCAACAAATCAGCTCCATCAGCAAACTCCAAAATCCTTTCACCTTCTCCATTTGTCACACCATATCCATAACCCCCATGAACTCCCTCAAAACCATCCATACTCCTTCCCACATGTCCATTTAGGTCTCCTCCTACCACAACAACTTCCTCATCTTTCACGTTTTCCATCAGCTTCTCATTTTCTTCTAACAATTCAGAATGAGGTACCAATTTTGAGCAACATCAAACGAGTAGTGTGCCAAACTTTCCCTCGTAGTGAAAGGAACATCGCAGAGGATCATCCCACCCAATGCTACTCAAGTCAGCCAACGTATCACTGAACATCGCAAGGTCATCAAACGTAACTATCCGAGGAGATCTACTGTTGACAAACATAGGCTGAAGGCTGGCCATGTTCCCCTATGCTGGCATTTTGGGTGCAAGCCCCAATAAAGCCAAAAGACGGATTCCAGAGGCATGGTATGTGGAGGAAACAGTTACATCGCTAATGGAGGATGTTGTGGATTAGCCGCCAGTGTTTGATCCACTCAACGCACCAGGGATACTCCATTGTGAAAAGTGGATTTGCCATACTGTATAACGAATATAACCTGTACTACCCAGTTTGGATTTCCATTGTTACATGATATACATCCCCACACCTACCCTCTCCCTCCCCCTTCTCCTCAGCCCCAACCTCTTTCCAACACTTTGTCACATTTGTTCTGTTGGTTCAGATAGTTACAATAATGCTTGTTTGTATTACATCGATTTACCTTAATTGGTTTTCATTGCAAAGATCACCTTAAGCAGTGTCCCCCACCCCACACTTACACATACACCCCTTAACGCCGCAGCATGTGCTGCCAGGCTGCTTGATTTAATGTGCCAACAGTGGAAAGTCAAGTGTTTGAGTTTCTGGACACAGCTTTGATTGGTAGGTCCAGCCTTGCCCACCCCGTTGTTCGGGTTGATAAAAGGGGGCTCTTGAGTGTGTGTGTGTGTGTGTGTGTGTGTGTGTGTGTTTGTATATATTCCCCGGTCGTGGCCCGTTGTGGTTGCTCGGTTCATGTTCCTCGGGTTGTGTCAAAATGACCGCAACCACCAGCTAAGTCCACATTCCTGAGCAAGTTCCCGGACCTGTCTGTCACCTTACAATACTCGGGACCATGTAATGAAATGAGTGATTCAACGTTAGGCACTCGTGACCTCCTTAATCTGGCCGAGCGACCGTTGATCGTGAGCTCTCTCAGCCGGGGGATCCGTTCCTGGAAAATGCCGCGAATGTCGGAGCCGCGAATGTGGGAGCATTGTTTCAATGGGAAAAGGGCGGATATGTTCCCTCTGGTTTGTGATTCATAAGGGAAAATAAAAAAAGTCCCGTGGAAAACCGTGAAATCGCAAATCACAGGGCCGTGAATGTCGTAGCAGATCAGAAAAACTGCAAATACCCCTTTGAAGTCAAAAACAATGTCGACAATGTCGAATCATGTGGTGGGGGATAGTTTACACAGCCGCTTTATGTATGACTGCCTGGAAGATGCTTTTAGAACTATTGTGTGCACAGCGAGTGGGAAATTGCTTATGCTCGGCTGCAAGTGATTTCATACTTGATGCTGGAAAATGCTTTTGGAAATGTTATGTGCACAGCTGGTGGGAGATTTTTTTTTTTCGTCCCCGAAAAACCACCAATTCCGGACTACAGGGTGTGAATGTCGAAGCAGGTCGCATTTTATCAATTGTGAATACGCAGAACGCACAAATGTTGGGACGGTGAATGTCGGGGTCTGACTATATATATATATATATATATATATATATATATATATATATATATATATATATATGTATGTGTATATATATATATATATATATATATATATATATATATATATATATATATATATATATATATATATATATATATATATATATATATATATATATATATATATATATATATACTAGCTTGGCTCGGCTCGCTGCGGCTTGCCTCACCAAGCGTCGGTACTGAGGAACGGGCTTGTTTTAGCTGAGGATAATGACTGCACCTGAGTTGCTGTGTTGTCATGATTTACACCAATCATAATACAAACGATTATTTTGCACAAATGTATTTGTTGTGTTTGTGCTATTACATTTTTATAGGCAATTTAGGTTGAAGATTCAGGTTGAATGTTTTTTTTTCAAGAAAGAACCCCTCAGCACACACATAGGGGAGGGGTAGGTGCAGACTGGAAGTTTGGGACGATTACACCTCACCACCACGTAATTCAAAACACCTCACCACCAAGTAATTCAAAACACCTCACCACCACGTCATTTAAAAACTCCTCACCACCACATAATTTAAAACACCTCACCACCACGAAATTTAAATCACCTCACAGCCATAAAACACGTAATAAAAACACCTCACAGCCACGAAATTAAAACACCTCACCACCACATAATTCAAAATACCTCACCACCACGTGATTCAAAACCACCACAACGTTATTAAAAACACTTCACAACCACGGAAACAAAAGTTTGAGGGTGTCGTCAAGTGACAACACAGACACTGCCCAGATGTGTAGATATATAGATAAATGAATGTACCCGAGTTGCCGTTTTGTCATGGTTTAAACCAATCATAATTCAAACAATTATTTTGCACAAATGTATTTGTAATATACGTGATATTACTTTTTATAAAGAATTGAAGTTGAAAAAAAAAAAATTCCCCAAAACATTCCCCAAAAAATAATAAAAGAAATTGGAAAAATTTTCAAAAAAAATACCCTTAGGACATACCGACGGGGGAGATATGTGCATACCAGAAGTTTGGTACGATTTCACAAAAGTTTGAGAAAGTAGTTCAGTGACAAGACAACACAACACAGGGCAACACAGGACAGGACAGACACTGCACAGATATATATATATATATATATATATATATATATATATATATATATATATATATATACGTATATATATATATATATATATATATATATATATATATATATATATATATATATTGTTACGGAACCCAACGTCGGCCTATGGTTCCCCTTTGAGGGGGGATTAGTCCCCTCGTTTGTTACTACTGACCGACGTGGTCCCTGAAGCTGCACCGCGACCTCTGGAAAGGCTGGTGAGCAGCTTCGTTCGTGACCGCGGATAAGATGTTAATTTGCCGAGCAGATGGCAGCCGCGGCCCGAACCGTTAACAAAGACTAACCCGATTCTGAACGTTGGCCAAATCGTGCCACAGGTATTCAATTTGGAAAAGACAAAGACGACGGATGTGAAGAAGAAGAAGACAAGAGGTAGGAAATACGAATATGATTTATTATTACTATTTACAACCAAAAGAAACCAAGGAGAAGGAAGGATAATAAAATAAAGGCAGAAAGAGGGACGGACCAGAAGGACACAGTGAAACTTAGCTTACCTATGCAGTCTTACTTAACCCAGGACAGAACAAACAAAGACGGACTCACTCGAATGGGGAATGGAGGCAGGAACGATTGGCTGGAATGGTTTGGGCCGGCAGAGAAGGGGAGGAAGGCACGGAGCTGGCTGGAGCTTGATCCCGCACGGGACGTCGGGCTGGACCTCGACGGCCACCGATGCCACCGCAATCTGGCTCCCGCGGGGTAATGGGTCGAAGCTGCCTGGTGGAGCCCACGCTGCCTGGTGGAGCCAAAACTGCTGGTGGAGCCAAACTGCTGGTGGAGCCAAAGCTGCTTCTCTGGCTCACCTCAGGACGCGTCTCCCTTCTTTCTCCGAGGGCTCGTCTCGACTCATCTGCCGTCTCTGGCGCAACTCTTAGAACTCATCTCAAAGGCTTCCGCGCGTGCTTATATAACGCCTCGAGCGATCAAGCCGCCGGCCTCCAGGAAACGCCCATCGGGTCGCTCTCCGCAGTCCGATTGGTGGGCACGGGCTCTCTGGCTCCACCCTTGATGACGATGGGCGGGCATGATATATTGTTACGGTCCGCGGATAAGGATGTTGTTTGCCGAGCGAAGGCACCGCGGCCGAACAGTTGTTCCCCGACTAAACCCGATTCACCCAAAAGTTGGCCGTATCGCGCCACAGATATTCAATGTGGAAAAGACTAAGACGACGAATGCAAAGAGGAAGAAGAAGAAGACGTACAGAAGAGTAACGGGGTTTATTATTATTTACACACACATAAGCAAAAAGAGCAGTCACGGGTATTTACAGCGGACATGAAAAAGCAGGTAACACAGTGCAAATTACTAGCTTATACTGACTTAGTTTACTACCCAGGACAGCACGAACAGAACAAACTCACGTACGCAAATGGATGGAAGGGTAGGAATCGTTTGGAGGGATGAGCAGGTGGGATCACAGGGCACAGCGAGCAGGTCCACTCCGGGCGGGAAGCGAGGAGCCGGCAGCTCCTTGTATTCGGCTTCACAGCGCACGCCGGCAGGGTCACTCGGCGGGTTGAAACGGGGCTGGTTGAAGCGGCTCTTTGTCAAAGGCTTTTCGTATCTCTCACGCAACTCCGGTGCTACTCTGAACTCTCTCCCGGTGGACTGCCAACCCTCTTACGCACCTGGACTCATCTGCCGTATCTCTGGTGTAGCTTGTTCCAGCGATCGTCGCACCCTTCTGTTCAAACCTTCAGCGCGGGTGTGACACGCCCTCTTCGGTTTCGGTACCGCCCTCCCCCCCCCCCCCCCCCCCGTGCTCTGTTTCGTGACCTTGTATGGTAATCCCACGGGCTTGTCTCCTTATTTGGGCATGGCGCCGACGGCACGCCCCTCGTGGCGAGCCACGGCTTGTTTCCTTATTTGGGCATGGGGCTGAACAGCCCCGCCCTTCGTGGCGCGCCCTGGGCTTGCCTCTCCCGGGCGACCCCGCCCCTCCTGTTCAAACAGAGCACGGAGCACATATTCACTATAGCAGCGAAATGAGAGGACGTGCACCCCACGCTTGTGAACTGCTTTACCCGCAGATGGAGAGTTTGGCTGGGAAATGGAAGTATTGAAGGGGAGCTATTCTTAATTGATTCGGTGCAATGGAGTATTATTCTAATGGAAGACAAGGCCTTACTCTAAAACACATAATAAGATATAAGCTACTGAACAAGGGTTTTATCGTGTCCTTCAATGTGGTGTTTCATGGAATAACTACCGGGACGCCCTCTTTACCTTTACACAACTCTGGAGGCAGGAGGGGCCATATCCAACCAATGTTACACAACAATTTGCCACTACAATACACACAATCAAAAAAATGCAATCCTCATATCCGCAACAATATATATATATATTATATATATATATATATATATATATATACAGACTTGGCATTTAATATGGAATATTTTTTTTGTGGGGGTGAACTTACTTTTCAAGATGACTTAGAACCAAACGTTCATTGGAATTATGTTGAAATTATTCTAGATTTTGTTAATGTGACCTTTAAAAGAAACAAAAACCACATTTGACATTTCGAAGCAAATAAATTGATCCTTGAAAGTGATGTGAACTGATATCGAACTCAATTCACGGACAGTACTGTGTTAAACTTCTGTACGTTTTCCAGAAGCATCTCTTTATTTTGCACATTAGCCAAAAAAAATTTCAACAAAAACAAAAGCTAAATTATGACTGGGATTACGGACAGTAAAATTACAGTTCAGTACTTTGTGTAACCCCCACGAGCAATCAGGAGAGCACGTACACTTAGAGGCATGCTGTTCACGAGATTTGCCAAGGTTTGGACAGGAATCGCTTGCCATGCAGTGACAATAGTCTGCTGCAATTCACGCACAGAGGTAGGCTGCTGCTCCAAGTGGTCAATTTGACACGTTAAGTCTGCCCACAAGTTCTCTATCGGATTCATATCCGGGGACATGGCAGGCCACTCCATATGCTCTACCCCACCGTCAGCAAGAAAGTGTTGGATCATGAGAGCACGATGAGGCCGTGCATTGTCATCTTGGAAGACAAAGTTTCCTCGAAAGGCTGCATGAGCAAATGGAAGCAATGTTTCTTCCAGACTGACCCTGTACTTGAACTGGTTCAGGTTTCCATTCAGAACTTCCGTTTCCGGTCTTGCTGGCGATGGTTCGTTTTTTCGCAGCTCTCCACGCTCTCCATCGAAATCGAAGTTAAGTAATTGTTCCAATTTGTATTTTCGTTATAACTGTATTTCTTTTATGGTGTATGTACGTATATTGTCCCGTCAAAGATTTTCGGTGCAAATCTTTCATACCTGTATTGAAAATCGTGTTAATTCGTGTCGTCTTGAGGTCTTGTACAGTGTACACTGTACAACCTTGAGGCTTTGTTTTTCTCTCAGCGCCTGTCGTTTGTGATCCAATAACTTTCGTTCTCTGTTTTCGCAGTCTTTCCACCCCAAAGCCTACTTCCTTATGTAAATCTCAACTCAAAAAAACCAAAAAAAAAGACATTACCTTCTCTGTGCTCATTCGTTTATTCATTCTTATTCGTTCGTTCGTTCTTCGACCACGTGTTTCTCCCCCATTTCCCCAGATAGATTGTCAAATTTCAACTCGTTATTTTATCGTCCATGCGATATTGTTTGATTATAGTTAGTTTTGGTTTGAATTTCCTGTAACTCGTATTTAATTAATCGTGTTCTGCTCCTCGTGTGTGGCCTTGTAGTTGTACCCCCGTCGGTGTTTTATTAACTTAAGCGTGTTTTGCTTGGCTCTTGTTTTTTTCCCTTCTACCCCGAACATAATACTGTCTAACGTTCTAAATCCCCACCCCCCCCCCCAAAAACAAAAAAAACAAAAACATTTATTTTCTTTTCTCCACGTGTACTGTTGTCTCATCCTGTATTTTCTGTCCAGGTGTGCTGTTCGCCCCACCCCCATTATCTCCTTGCCATCCACCGTTTGCCCTGTTCACGCGACTCGTGGTGGTCCCTCTCGGCTCTCCCCCCGTTGGTATTTTTGTGCATATAAGATTGTTCATAGTTCTGTTTAAATATTATTTAAATATGTTTAACCTTTCCCCTTCTGTTTTTTATTCAGTGGTATATTACAACACGCTGTTTTTCTTCCTATTTAAAAGGCTTTTCTCAATTTCCTCTCCAACTCATTCCACTTCAAAAAAAAGAAATTCAATATCTTATACATCTCCCTCACTACATGGTCTAAATTCACATTCATTCCATCCCTCCTCCATCGTTCTGAATCGGATTGCTAACTTGAAAATCACAACAAACCCAATTTGTTATCAATGTTCGTCTTTCATTAATCATCCACTTTCTAAACTCCCCTCTTGCCCCTCCCATCCAAATCCCCCCCCTTGCACCTACACTCCGAAACTTCCCCCTTGCCCCTCCACTCTTAAACTCCCCCCTTGCCCCTCCACTCCTGAACTCCCCCCTTGCCCTTCCCCTCCTAAACTTCCCCTTTGCCCCTCCCCTCCTAATCCCCCCCCTTGCCCCTCCACTCCTGATCTCCCCCCTTTCCCCTTCCCTCCAAAACTCCCCCCTTGCCCCTCCCCTCCTAAACTCCCCCCTCACTCCTCCCCTTCAAAACTCCCCCCCAATCCCTCCCTTTCAATTCTCCCCCCATACCATTCCTCTCCAATTCTCTCTCCTCCCCCCTCCTCCTCCAAGCTGCCTCCTCCCCACTTCGTCTCCCTTCTATCTCATACCTCCACCCCCCCAAACCTTCTACTTTCCTCTGCCCCCCCTCAAACAACCCCTCACTGTGCCGCATCCCTTCACCATCAAACCTTTCATCCTCCTCATCCTTCCCTTTCTTGGAACTCTTCTGCAACATCTGAAACACTATCAACTGCTCTCCCTACCTCCCCCTCTCATCCTTCATCTTACCCTACTCCTCCCCTCCCCTGTCCTGTACCCGATGCTCCCCCTCTCTCTTCATTAACGATATGGACCTCAAACATCCGGGGCCTTCGCTCAAACCTGACTGATCTCTCCATACAGGTTGCTTCTGACAATCCAGACTTGATCTGCTTAACAGAGACTTTCCTCCTTCAAGATGTCTCTGATTCCTTAATATCTCTTCCTGGTTACTCCCTCCTCCGGTATGATAGACCTGAGCCTCGGCCTGGTGGTGGGGTGGCTATCTTTGTCAAAAACTCTCTTCCTCACTCTCCTTGCACTGCTCTCTTTCCTCCTCACCCGCAGGAGTACCTCTGGTTACGGCTTCCTCTCCGCTCCCACCTTTTGTTCATATGTGTTCTGTACCGTCCCCCAAACAGTGATGACTCCATCTACATTTCAATGTCTGACAACATGGACCAACTTCTATCCACTCATCCCAACTCTCTCTTCCTCATATGTGGTGACTTCAACTGTCATCATGCCACCTGGTTGGGTGTGGGTTCCTCTCTCACTAGTCATGGCACCTCAGCAAAGGACTTCTGTGACTCACTGGGATTGACACAATCTGTCAATTTCCCGACCCGGATCTCAGCCAATGGAGTATCTTCTCTTCTAGACTTGGTTATGACAAACTTCCCTGCTAATGTCTGCTGCTCTTCTTCTGCTCCAATCGGTTCTTCTGATCATGTGCTTGTCAAAGTGGACATCTCTCTGGCCATTCTCAGAGAGCCTCCTCAGCGTCGTCGAGTCTGGCATTTCACTCAGGCCGACTGGGACGGTCTTCAAGCAGCCATCAATCGTCTGGATTGGTCTCCCATCTCCACTGCCTCTGACATCAATTCTTCCTGGGAATTCTTCCAAAGCAAACTGATCTCTCTCATGCACAGATTTATCCCATCTCGCCTTCAATTGTCTTACCCTTCCTCCCGTCCATGGTACACTGAATCTTGTGGTGAGGCAGTTGCCCTGAAACAACTTGCCTTTGCCTCTTGGAAGGCTAATCCAACTGAAGGAAATCTCAGTTCCTTCCACCAAGCTCGGAACAAGTGTGTGTCTACCCTCAGGAGTGCCAGGAAGCACTATCTCTCCTCACTCAAGAATGAACTCTCAAACCTGTCTCCTTCCTCCAAATCCTGGTGGCGTCTGGTCAAATCCGTTTCTGGTGTTTGTTCCCCCTCCATCCCCTCCCTTACCTCAAATGGCCACACAGTTGACATCGCACGTGACAAAGCCGAATGCCTCAACTCTGTGTTCGCCTCAAAATCCTTAGTCCCAAACCCATCTCTCTCTGTTCCCACCTTTCCCAGTCGAACCCAACTGCTCCTGGACTCTGTGTCCTTCTCTCCTGACAAGGTGGAGGAGTTTTTGTCAAACCTCGACTCTGATTCTGCAACTGGACCAGACGGCATCAGCCCACAGGTCCTAAAATCCTGCTCTGCCGCTCTATCTCACCCTCTCTCTGTTCTTTTCACCCTATCTTTTGCTCAAGGTCATCTGCCAGCATCCTGGAAATCAGCTAACATTACCGCTTTACACAAAAAAGGTGCAAAAACAGATCCTTGCAACTACAGACCAATCAGCCTGCTCCCAATTATCAGCAAAGTCATGGCATCCATCATTGCTTCGGATATGAAATCTTTCCTCTTCTCCAATGGCTTGATCTCTGATCATCAATTTGGTTTCAGACCAGGTCACTCTACTCTGGACATGCTGCTTCTGCTGTCTCAACAATGGATGGAGGTCCTCAATGCCAAACAGGAAATCAGAGCTGTCTCCCTTGACATATCAAGGGCCTTTGATACGGTCTGGCACCCAGCTCTGCTCACCAAACTCTCCTCCTATGGTATCCATGGAAATCTCCATGCATGGCTTGCGGACTTCCTCTCTGGTCGTAGTCAACGTGTGGCCCTGAATGGATTTCTCTCATCTCCCCTTCCTGTTCAGGCTGGAGTTCCCCAAGGAAGTGTGCTGGGCCCTGTGCTTTTTCTGGTCTTTATCAATGATCTCTCTGACTCTCTGGAAAATCCTCTCTATCTCTTTGCTGATGACTCCACTCTCTGCCGCTCCATTCCTCTTCCCTCAGATCGGCAGTCTGCAGCCTCCTCACTCTCTGAAGACCTGGACAAAATCACAGACTGGTCAAACAAGTGGAACATGTCTTTCAATCCTGACAAATCTCACTCTCTTACTATGTCTCTCCGAAAAGATCGACTGGACAACCCTCCCATCTACTTTCTCAACAATCCTCTCCAAGAAGTTCTGTCACTCAAGCTTTTGGGTCTCACTATCTGCCATGATCTTTCTTGGGAAAACCACATTTCCAAGCTGGCCTCCAAAGCCATTCGCCGACTGGGCATCCTCCGTCGTGCGAAGTCCTTCCTCGGCACACCTGAGCTCCTCACCACATACAAGGCTTTCATCCGCAGCTCAATGGAATACTGTTCTCCCCTATGGGCTGGTGCTCCTGCCTCACACCTGGCTCGGCTTCACGCTGTTGAATCCAAAGCTTTCAAAATCATTGGAATCTCCCGCGATGAAGCTATCTCTGAGGGCCTTTCACTCACTCACCGCAGGCAGGTAGGTGGCCTTTCTGTCTTCTACCGACTCCTCTCCGGCCTTGCTCCCCCAGCTCTCTCTGTGCTCTGTCCCCCAAATATTCCTACAGGTCGCACAAGATCTGCCAGCAACCCTCTGATGGTTAAACTGCCGAAATCTCGGCTCTCTGCTCACCTTCACTCTTTCATTCCTCTTTTCTCCCGCCTGTGGAACAAACTCCCACACTCCCTTCAATCCCTCTCCTCCCTCCAGGTCTTTAAAACAGCTGTTCACCACCATCTCTTATCTTCCCCCATCCATAACCTTGATCTTTTCTACCCCCACTAATTCACCCCAGATCCACCTTGTTTGAAATTCCAACTTCTTTCCTGGAAATCCTGGCAGTGTCCATATGTTTATACCTCTCCCACCCCCCCCCCCCTTCACATGCCTCCCCCCCTTCACATGCCTCCCCCCCAAAGCCCTCTCCCTCCCACAGATCTCTCGATGTCTCCATGTCTCTCGGTCCCTGCTCTCAAATGTTGTGTTTGTGTCCTTCCCCCTCTCTCCCCATCTTGTCTACCGCTCCCGATGTTATTTGTTTTATGTGTCTGTTTGTCTTTCTGTGTGATTAATGTTCGCTCTTTCACGAGCCTCGATCTTGTATACAAAAAAAAAAAAAAAAAAAAAAAAAAAAGAACAACCAGGTCAGTTTTGCCCCCTGCATGAAAAACAGCCCAAACGGTCACCCCACCACTTCCAGCTTGGTCTCTTGGCACTATACAATCTTCGTTGTGGGCTTCATGCACTTGGCTGTGCACTCGGACGCGGCCATCTTGACGATAGACCAGAAATCTAGACTCGTCACTGAAGATCACGTGATTCCAGTGTCCTGGCTGCCATTGACGGTGCTCTCTGGCGCACTGCAATCGGCGCTGGCTGTGTTGTCTGGTCAGGCGTGGCTTTCTCAGGGGACGCCTGGCACGATAGCCTGCTTGAACCAGTCGTTGGTTGACTCGCCTTCTGGATACAGGCACATTTGTCAGTTGCTGCCACTCAGCCCTAAGCCGATTAGCTGACTTGGTATGGCCATTGCAGACTAACCGGTGCAGCTGGCGATCATCTCTCCTTGTGGTTCTGCGTGGACGTCCTGGCCTCAGTATTGGAGTAGGGACACCCCTCTGAGCATTTCATTTCAGGATCTTTGACACCTGACCTTGAGTGATGCCATACTGCCAAGCAATAGCACGCTGTTTCATGCCAGAATTTCGTAAAGCCACCACTCCATGACAAACAGCATTGTCAAGTTGACGGACCATCTCCGGAGGAAGCGGCAATAACTTTTGTAGACGTGAAGCAGTTGTTTTCCACTAATACAGAACGCATCAACCCTTATATACCCGATTGTGAAGCCAATCGCCTGCCACGCGGTGACGTTATCTCTGGTATCCACTCATCATATGGAGTCGACCTGGTTGCGGTTGGGAGTTACTAATAATGGTATTGGTTCCTCTGTACTTTGATGGTTCCTCTGGTTAGATAATGGTTCTAACTAATAATAATGCTAGATGGTTCCTCTGGAACTTTGCAGGCAAGGCGGACGTGCATGGCGATGACGTCATGTTGTCCGCTCATTAGGTTGGAGAACCAGATTACAGATACCATTATTAGTAACTCCCAACCGCAACCAGGTCGACTCCATATGATGAGTGGATACCAGAGATAACGTCACCGCGTGGCAGGCGGTGCTTATCGCTCCCAGCAAGGTGCAGCAGCAGCTGTATGGGACACCTTGCTGGCGGTTCTCCACTGATGATATGAAGGTCGCATAGTGACTGATATAAAAACCGAAAGGGTCACAGAGTTACAAGTGTATGGAAAGCCTCACTGCGTTGCCCTGATGAAGCCCCAACAAGGGCGAAACCAGGTCGGTAACTGTGAGTTTTGCATGCACTTGTGACAGTATCTGTATTTATAATCCGTAATGACGCACTGCTAGATGGTTCCTCTGGAACTTTGCAGGCAAGGCGGACGTGCATGGCGATGACGTCATGTTGTCCGCTCATTAGTTTGGAGAACCAGATTACAGATACCATTATATATATATATATATATATATATATATATATATATATATATATATATATATATATATATATATATATATATATATATATATATATATATTGAAGGAGTCCGGGCTCCAGCAGAATACGGACAAAAGGATGGCAAGGCACAAACTCGTCCGAGAAGATATTTATTCGTAAAACCAACTCGGGAACACTGAAACTCTGAAAAGCCCGTTTATCGGGCTGCATTATAAAGCAAAACCAGAAACCGAAACCGAAACCGAAAGCCACGCCTCTCAAGCGAGGCGTGCTTCGGTGGTCACGTGATCCACAGGTGTAGCTCATTATACCCGCACGCGCGGCACGCTTTGGCAGTCACGTGACCAGCCACTCTGGCGCCGTGGATCCCCGCCGGTGACGTCATCAGCTGGAGCAAGGAGATTCTGATGCCGGTCTTGCTTGGGGGGCCCATGGGTCGCTACACACGCCCCCCCCAGAATGGACTTGGTCCAGGGAGGTCAACCTGAGGGGGGTCCGGATGACCCGACCGAAACGACCCCTGGCCAGTCGCGGGGTGGGGGGGGGAGGGGTTGGGTCCGGTGTGGTGGTGGATGGTCGGACGGGGGGTGTAGTGGACGGGGGGTGCAGGATGGGGGGGGGCAGCCGAGGGGCCGGGCAAGTCCTCGGGGGAGGCTGCCGTGGTTCCTTGCGGGCCTCCTGAGGTTGCAGTTCGCGGGTGCAGTGCCGAGAAGGCTCGAGCGGTGCACGCGAAAAGCGGGTGAGCCAACCGAGGGGCTGGTCAAGTCCTCGGGGGAGGCTGCCGAGGTTCCTCGCGGGCCTCCCAAGGATGCAGGGTCGGAGAGGTAGTTGCGGTTGTAGTTGTAGTAGTAGTTGCGTGAGGGTGACGAAGCGGCCGTGCCGTCGGAGGGTCTTGGAGTAGGCTCGCCCCTCTGGTCGTAGAGGAGGAGCCGAGCGCGGTGCGCGAACCTCATAGTCATGGCCGTCGTCGTTTCCGAAACTCCGGCATTTCAAAACCGCGTTCGAAACTGCGCCCGAAGCCGTGCGGGAGAAGCCGGCGTCACCAGCTTAGGTGGCTTCCCTGGCTAGGGCGTGCTTGCCGTGTCCGTTCGCAGCCCCCGCATCCGTGCGGGGGCAGTCGGGGTTGCGTGTTCAAATTCGGGGTCACCAGTGAAGAGCCGGGGCTCTCGACGTGATATGAACATGCAACCTTCTGATCTGGAGTCAGAGTCTGATCTGGTCTGGAGTCTGATCTGGACCGCCAAAGCGTGCCGCGCGTGCGGGTATATAGAGCTACACCTGTGGATCACGTGACCACCGAAGCACGCCTCGCTTGAGAGGCGTGGCTTTCGGTTTCGGTTACGGTTTCTGGTTTTGCTTTATAATGCAGCCCGATAAACGGGCTTTTCAGAGTTTCAGTGTTCCCGAGTTGGTTTTACGAATAAATATCTTCTCGGACGAGTTTGTGCCTTGCCATCCTTTTGTCCGTCACCGGCTGGAGCAAGGAGATTCTGATGCCGGTCTTGCTTGGGGGACCCATGGGTCGCTACACACGCCCCCCCAGAATGGACTTGGTCCAGGGAGGTCAACCTGAGGGGGGTCCGGATGACCCGACCGAAATGACCCCTGGCCGATCACGTCGGGGTCACCAGTGAAGGGGTCCGGGCTCCAGCAGAATACGGACAAAAGGATGGCAAGGCACAAACTCGTCCGAGAAGATATTTATTCGTAAAACCAACTCGGGAACACTGAAACTCTGAAAAGCCCGTTTATCGGGCTGCATTATAAAGCAAAACCAGAAACCGAAACCGAAAGCCACGCCTCGCTTCGGTGGTCACGTGATCCACAGGTGTAGCTCATTATACCCACATGCGCGGCACGCTTTGGCGGTCACGTGACCAGCGACTCTGGCGCCGTGAATCCCCGCCGGTGACGTCACCGGCTGGAGCAAGGAGATTCTGATGCCGGTCTTGCTTGGGGGACCCATGGGTCGCTACACATTATATATAAATATATATATATATATTGTTGGGGATATGGGAATTGTGTGGGTAATCTGATGTAAATTTTCCCCTTTTTGTATGCTGTAAATCTTGTAAATATCACCCTCCAATAGTATAAAGATCAAAAGTCGCCCGTAGTTAATCCATCGCATACACGTAGCCAATCTTAAATTCCCCTCGTAGTTATGTCCTTAATACATGTTAGTATAAGGCTCTGTGGCCCACTAGTTCATTACGTTGCATCAATTAAATAAGACAGGTCCCTCCGACGCCCCATGGCATCTTCCAAGTGCCAGGTTTAGCCACTTTGCTGCATTTCATCTCCCGTCCATTTTGCTGCATTTTGACTCCTTTAGCCACTTTGCTGCATTTCATCTGCCGTCCACTTTGCTGCATTTGACTCCATTACGCACGAGGTAACCTCGGAGAAGAAAGGCGTGTCCCCACCTCGTCATAGAGGGGAGGAGTGAGTCAGCCCCACTCAACCAACCAAGAACAAGGGGTTGGACTTGGAGAGGGTGTGGAGAGAAACATCGAGTAGGTTCGCGAAGGTTCAAGGGCGTGGCATATATAACCCGCACGACGACGCCCCCACGAGAGACGCGCAAGGAGAGAGAAAGACGCGTCAGACGATTTGGAAAAGAAGGGGAGGACCAAAAGAGCCCGAGGCGTGCAGCGACAACCAGCCCCTGCTGCGTGCAACGAGATACGTGTGCCGACGTCGCCCTGCTCGCTCCCAGCCTGACAAGGGCCGGCTTGCTGTGCGCCCTGCCAAGCCTTCCAGCTTGTGGTTCGACCTTCTCCCTCCAGCAAAAACCAACCTGCAATTTCCCCATTCGTGTACGTGAGTTTGTTCTGTGTGTCTTGTCCCTGGGTTAATTAAGACTGTTAATAGGTAAGCTAACGATTTCACTGTGTCTCCTGCTTTTTCCATTTCCCTGTATATAACCTTGACTGCTCCTTTTGCTTTAGTGTGTGTAAATAATAAATGCTGTTATTCCTCTGTACGTCTTCTTCTTCCTCTTCACATTCGGTCGCTTTAGAGGTTTCCATATTGAATATCTGTGGCGCGATTTTGGCCAACGTTCAGGAATCGGGTTAGTCGGGGTAACTGTTCGGGTGCGGCGGCCATCCGTTCGGCCAATTAACATCCTAGCCGCGTCCATAACAATTGGTGCCTGGGAGTGAGATTCGGACCTGAAGCGCGAATAGCGTGCTCAAAATTACGAGTGGGCCCAAAATTTTGTTTTATTTAAAATCTTAAATTTGAAAATCGTGCCATGGACAATCAAGGCGATCGGATGCAGGTGGGGGAAATAGAAGAGGGGTTAGGGGTAACCCAGACCAGGGGGAAGAAATGGAGGAGAGAAATGATGATGTGGTTGAGGAGGTTTCAGGCGTGCAAAATGGTGCCCTCGCGCACGTGGTTGGAGGGGCGCAAAAAGGTGCCTCGCACAAGCGCGCGGTAGCCGAGCCCACTGTACCAGCGGGCTTTAACATGCAGCCGTTTGACATGCAGCAGTTCATGGCACGGTTCAGCGAATACATGGCAGAGTCGAAGTGCGACAACGAAAAAAGAAGCAGGGAAATGGAAAAAATGGAAAACAGAATGAGGGCTGATAGTGAGAAAATGGAAAACAGAATGGGGGAGCGACTCGGAAATCAAATCGGGGGGCTAGAAGCTAAATTTGAGGGTAAATTTGAGGGGTTGGACAATAAATTAGAAGGGTTAGACAACGGGATAAAAGAGGTGAAGAATGGGTTAATGGGGTTAGAAAACAAGATGGAAAACAAATTGCGGGAGATAGGGGAGCAATCCGCCCGGGAAATCAAACAGATGGGGAACCAGATAGAGGAGGTGAAAATCGGGTTAGAAGGGAAATTGGATGCTCAGAAGGATGAATTAGAACAGATGAGGGCGGCATCTACTAAAGAGATGGGAGAAATGGGAGAGGAGATCAGACGAGGTGTAAGCGAGGAGGTCTTGGGGGTACGCGAGGAGGTAAAGCAAGGTGAGAAGCGTATGGAGAAAGAGGTGAGGAATAATACGGCTAGGTTACAGGGGGGCATAGAGGGTCTGACGAGGGGAGTAGAACAGCTGACAATGGGACAAAAGGAACTCGTGGACCAAGTGGAAAAGAACATTGCAATAATCGGGGGGTTAAAAGCGACACAAAAAGACATCAAGAACGAATTAATAGCGACAAAGAAGGAATGTCAGATGGTACATAAGGGGTTGACGAAGAGGCTGGAAGAGGTGACAGAAGTAATGGAGACGAAGGACCGAGAGGTGAGGACGCACATAGAAACGGTTAAGGTGGCGTTAGAGGAAGAGACAGAGGGGGCGCACCGGGAAATGAAGGAGGTAAAGGAAAAATTAGAGGAGGTGGAAGAGGGGGTGAGTTAAATTAAGAAGAGACGGAGGGAAACAAAAAAAGAGATAAAGGAGGAGGTGATGGATTATGTACAAGGTCTGTGCTCAACTCATAATGATGTGCTCGCTAACCAAATAAAGAGTTTGCAGGTGGCGAAGGAGGTGCGGAGACGAGGTGCCAAGGTGAGTGGCGATATACGCGGAAATGTATATGATGTGAGGGGAGCTTCAGTCGGCTTGGGGGTTGGTGTGGACCCGGGTGTTCGTGAGAGGCCGCAGGTGAAGTGTGCGACAGGTACGGAGTGCGAAAGAGGAGGTGTGCGAGAATGTCCGACCATGGGGTGTGTGAGAAAAAAGTGCGCGCCGAGGAGTGAGTGTGCCGTCGAGAGTGAGTTGGTCGTAGCGCGTGTGCGGGGGGGCACATGGAAGCGCGGGATGGGGAATGTTACAAGAGATGTGACTTAAGCATGCACACCTGTGGTGAGTGTTACGGAGGGTGTGACGGAAGAGTGTGCGCAAGAGGATGCGCGAGAAAGGTGTGTAACGGACGGGTGCATGAGTACAGAGTGCGCTGTCAAAAGTAAGGGTGAATGCGCGACCGAGTGTGGAGGTGAGAGTAGTGAGAGTGACACGGAGCGTGAGTTGGTTGTGGCAGGTGAGAGGGGATGTACACCTGGAATGGAAGGATGCACACCTGGAATGGTAGAGCGCGTATGGGAATGCACGCTGGAGTTGGTTGTGAGGCACGTGGTTGGGTGTGCAAGTGAGAGCACACCTGTGGTTGTCACAGAGGAGGTGACCGAGGAGGGGGCGCGAAGAGGTGTGTTGGTGAGGTGTACGAACGACGAGTGTGTGCCAAGGTGTGCGTTGGTCAGGTGTGTGACCAAGTCTGTAAGCGGAATGAGTGTACCTGGGTGTGTAAGAGAAGGTGCAATGACAAATAGCATGGGAACGGCTGGATGTATGAGCAAGGAACGGGCTGTGGGGTGTAAGCATGCAAGTGGAGCATCGACGCTAACCGGGTTAGCGGTTAGAACGACGTATAGCCGAATCGGGCCCTCGGTTCGTGCCGGGCAGCTTTGCGTGCCGCGGGGATCCACGGGGATCGTGACCGCGGCGGTTTCGAAAGAACCGCCGTGCGGGATCCACGCCGGGCCGCGCTCTGACCGGCCGCGCCCGTGCTCCGCTATGCGGAGCGGGCGGCCCTGTAGGAAGGGTCGTCATGGTGACCCCTTTTTGTTGAGGCGTTCCGGCAGGGCGAGATCGGGCCATTGGACGGCTCCGTGCCAGGATGGTGCGTGGGATCTCAGCCCGGGTAAGCGTCCTTCCCTGCACCGAATGCCGGACGTATCCAACCGCCGGCACCAAGCACCCGCATTCATTGCTCGGCTTTACGAAACCGGGCTTCAGAAATGAATTGGCGCACCGAGAGGCTCTAGTGAGTAGACTGTGATGAGGATAGTGTTTTGGACCCGAAATTGAAAAAACAAAATTTGATGATTGGCAAAGGATTGGCAGATTGATGATTGGTAGAATGATTGGTAGTGATTGGCAAATTTTTAATTGGCTGAAATTTGATGTGCCAAATTGGTAGTGAGAGATGCCCGATGTGGTGGGATGGCAACTCGGCCATCCCTCACAAGCGGGGGCAAAGGAGCAATAGATTTATGGGGTTGGCAGTGAAAACTAGCCCGGGAGGGTTAGGATAATGATAGGGATCTAGAGTTTGGAGATCCAAATTTTGTTTGGAGATCTTTTTAAATCCCTTCCCAGACTCGTAGGCATCTATAACCTTCTTTCTGAAGGCCTCAGAGAGCTCTTTTGATGTCAGCATGGTGACGCCACACACTTAAACAACAAAGAGCAAACCAAACTAAATGTCTGAGGTTTAAATAAGACAGGTTCCTCCAAGATCCTCTCTAACGATGTTCTAATTATTTGCACCTGAGCTGGTGCACCTGGTTCTAATTTTAGGTATTTGAAGTAGTGATAAATGTAGGGGTGTACTTACTTTTTCCACATGTGAAATTTGCATTTATGTTTATTTAAATTATACAATGGACTACAAAATGTAAATGCTTCATGATATTTGTTATATTATATCACCTTTTTTTTTTTTTTTTGGGTACTGAATCGAGGCTCGTGAAAGAGCTGACATTTACTTCACAAACAATTATCAATATTGTTATTTATCTATCATATTATCTATCAATCAATATCAATCATCAATATCAATTATCAATATTAATTGATAATTGATATTGAATATCAAACAATATCAATATCAATATCAATATCAATATCAATATCAATATCAATCAATCAATATCAAACATCAATATCAATATCAATATCAATCAATCAATATTTATCTATCAATATTGTTGAAATGAAGATCAAATAGCTGTATGTTGAAATATGTTGAAAAAGTCAAAACTTTACATGGGGTGTACTAACTCTTTCACGTGACTGTATATATATATATATATATATATATATATATATATATATATATATATATATATATATATATATATATATATATCTATATTATAATAGCCGTAGATGATTCTGTCTGTCTGTCTGTCTATCTGTTGGGTGTCTGTCCGGGGTGTGGCTTACTCGGTTTGCAGAGTAGCTCCACCCATAGCTCCACCCATTCTGGGAGTGGCTATAAACAAATATCCACCATTTTATTAACTCGCATAGCTTTGAGTCCTGTTTTGTAGGCCCGTGGTGTCTTGCTCTCCCCCAGTTTTATTTCAAATCAAATTCGATAAATCATTTCATTTTTCACAGTCGCTAACATAGTTTTAGACTCGGTTGAAAAAAAACGGGAAGAAAATCCGATGAAAGTTGCCGTTTATAGAACGAAATGAATTCTCAAAGGCCTGTAACTTCAAGGCCATTGAGTCTCTCTCACGCCTTTATCTCCAATCTAACTCACCATATGATTTCATTTTTATCGATGGTTTTACTTTTAGACTCGGTGTCAGCAATAATTGAGAACAATCCACACACGCGGGAAAATGCAGAGATATATTTTTTAAAATCGCGTCATGGTGTATCATACACCGCCCAACATGACACCGCCGGCAATGTGTCGATATATATTAAAAATTCGCTTTTGCTTTTCCGTTATGATATATTACTATTTCGTTTGATGATAGTCGTCACAAAAACGTCAACAATGATGCCGACATATATTTCTTCGTTTTTATTTCATTCAACATATTAGCCGGAAGTAAAATATGTTTCAGGAAATTACCGAGAGATATTTCTTCGTTTTTTTTATTAGTTATGTGCGCATACACTTTAAATAGGTTTATTTGAAATCTTTAATTTTCCACAAACATTCCACACACGCGGGAAAATGCAGAGATATATTTTTTAAAATCGCGTCATGGTGTATCATACACCGCCCAACATGACACCGACGGCAATGTGTCGATATCTATTTTAAATTCGATATATCATTTCATTTTTCACAGTCGCTAACATAGTTTTAGACTCGGTTGAAAAAAAACGAGAAGAAAATCCGATGAAAGTTGCCGTTTATAGAACGAAATGAATTCTCAAATGCCTGTAACTTCAAGGCCATTGAGTCTCTCTCACGCCTTTATCTCCAATCTAACTCACCATATGATTTCATTTTTATCGATGGTTTTAGAGTCGGTGTCAGCAATAATTGAGAACATTCCACACACGCGGGAAAATGCAGATATATTTTTTAAAATCGCGTCATGGTGTATCATACACCGCCTAACATGACACCGACGGCAACGTGTCGATACATATTAAAAATTCGATATATCATTTCATTTTTCACAGTCGCTAACATAGTTTTCGACTCGGTTGAAAAAAAACGGGAAGGAAATCCAATGAAAGTTGCCGTTTATAGAACGAAATGAATTCTCAAACGCCTGTAACTTCAACTTCAAGGCCATTGAGTCTCTCTCACGCCTTTATCTCCAATCTAACTCACCATATGATTTCATTTTTATCGATGGTTTTGGACTCGGTGTCAGCAATAATTGAGAACATTCCACACACGCGGGAAAATGCAGAGATATATTTTTAAAAATCGCGTCATGGTGTATCATACACCGCCCAACATGACACCGACGGCAACGTGTCGATATATATTAAAAATTCGCTTTTGCTTTTCCGTTAAGATATATTACTTTTTCGTTTGATGACAGTCGTCACAAAAACGTCAACAATGATGCCGACATATATTTCTTCGTTTTTATTTAATTCAACATTATTAGCCGGAAGTAAAATATGTTTCAGGAAATTACCGAGAGATATTTCTTCGTTTTTTAAAATTAGTTATGTGCGAATACACTTTAAATAGGTTTATTTGAAATCTTTAATTTTCCACAATATAATTTACTTGCCATTTATCATTTGATGATTACGAGACAAATTCCTCTTGAGGATCGTGACAATTCATGCGCTGCGTGGAAACTTCTATTTCCAAAATGAATGAGACGATCGATGAAGAACGCAGACTTGAACAGGATGCAGCAAGAAAACGAATGAGACGGGCGAACGAGTCCATCGACGAACGTCAATGCAAACTTGCGGGGTCACCCGTGGGAATCCCACGGGCATGGATGTGTGTGACATTTCGACATATTGAGTTAGATGCTGCACATTCATTTTTACAAAATGGTTACTGGCAAGTCATCAGATCCAGAAATGGTGTAAAAACCACCGTTTAGAGGCCATTTTTCCCCGCAAAGCGGGGGTTGGCCTTTTCGGGGACCGTGGTAGTTGTTGTTTTTTTGTCCCCTTTTTGAAGCAATGTTTTACGGCCGGATGCCCTTCCTGACGCCAACCCTTTTTGCCGCCTTCAACGACAAACAGGGAATTACCAGTGAACTGGTACTCAATTAGCCGACCTCGGAAGGATGACAGGCTGAGTCAACCCCCCTGGCATTAATTCGGCGATCGACCGAGATTCGAACCCAGGATCCTAAGCCGGCACCCTAGCCGCTAGCCCAACACCAGAAATGGTGTCATGAACACAATTTATTTACGCACAAGCACAAAAGCAAGACGGGCCGATTTCCGATTCCGACGGGCCGACGGGCGAGACGGGCCGATTTCCGATTCCGACGGGCCGATTTGGAGCAAGAAAAAGAACGAGACGGGAGAAAAAGGAGAGAAACGAGACGGGGAAAGCCGATTGGAGAGGCGAGTGAGGCGCGATTGGAGAGGAGTGTGAGGCGCGATTGGAGAGGAGTGTGAGGCACGATTGGAGAGGAGTGTGAGGCGTGATTGGAGAGGAGTGTGAGGCACGATTGGAGAGGAGTGATTGGAGAGGAGTGTGAGGCGCGATTGGAGAGGAGTGTGAGGCGCGATTGGAGAGGAGTGTGAGGCGCGATTGGAGAGGCGTGTGAAGGATTGGAGAGGAGAGGAGTGTGAGGGATTGGAGAGGTGAGGGATTGGAAAGGAGAGGGATGTGAGGGTTTGGAGAGGAGAGGAGTGCTAGGTGGAGAGAGGAGAGTGTCAGGTGGAGACAGGAGAGTGTCAGGTGGAGACAGGAGAGTGTCAGGTGGAGAGGAGTGAGGGGTCACATATTATGTGAAATAACTAAATTCACACCATTTCTGGATCTGATGACTTGCCAGTAACCATTTTGTAAAAATGAATGTGCAGCATATAACTCAATATGTCGAAATGTCACACACATCCATGCCCGTGGGATTCCCACGGGTGACCCCGCTAGTATATATATACTGTCACAATACAATCACAAATCACACAGGTCGACTCCATATGATGAGTGGATACCAGAGATAACGTCACCGCGTGGCAGGCGGTGCGTATCGCTCTCAGCAAGGTGCAGCAGCAGCTGTATGGGACACCTGGCTGGCGGTTCTCCACTGATGATATGAAGGTCGCATAGTGACTGATATAAAAACCGAAAGGGTCACAGAGTTACAAGTGTATGGAAAGCCTCACTGCGTTGCCCTGATGAAGCCCCAACAAGGGCGAAACCAGGTCGGTAACTGTGAGTTTTGCATGCACTTGTGACAGTATCTGTATTTATAATCCGTAATGACGCACTGCTAGATGGTTCCTCTGGAACTTTGCAGGCAAGGCGGACGTGCATGGCGATGACGTCATGTTGTCCGCTCATTAGGTTGGAGAACCAGATTACAGATACTATCTATATTATAATAGCCGTAGATGATTCTGTCTGTCTGTCTGTCTATCTGTTGGGTGTCTGTCCGGGGTGTGGCTTACTCGGTTTGCAGAGTAGCTCCACCCATAGCTCCACCCATTCTGGGAGTGGCTATAAACAAATATCCACCATTTTATTAACTCGCATAGCTTTGAGTCCTGTTTTGTAGGCCCGTGGTGTCTTGCTCTCCCCCAGTTTTATTTCAAATCAAATTCGATAAATCATTTCATTTTTCACAGTCGCTAACATAGTTTTAGACTCGGTTGAAAAAAAACGGGAAGAAAATCCGATGAAAGTTGCCGTTTATAGAACGAAATGAATTCTCAAAGGCCTGTAACTTCAAGGCACGGAGGTATATAATATGGAGAGCCAATTGGCCACCTCGCAGCATTAGCCGCCGTGAAGCCACCGGAAATAGTCTGGCGGCCATATTGGGAAGCCGATCGTTTTGTAAACAAAGCCTGTCAAAGCAAAGGCGTGGCGCACTGATGATGCAGCTGGAGCGAATTTTAGGACCGCCGACTATTTAATTAATATAGAATACTAATATTTGAACTGATATTCGGGCTCAGAATCCCGTTCTTTAAGGAAATGGTGTTCATTAAGTTTGAAGTTGATCCTAGACGCATTTTTCCTGGGGAATCCAATGGTTTAGAGCTTGTTTGAAAAAAAAGTGCCCAAAATTACCGCTCGGTGTTCTTTATCGTTCTTCTCATGACCCAATCACCCACTAGTAGGAATAAGAATCCTGACATGTTACACCCCTGTTTAACTCCTGTCTTCACGTTGAACCATTCTGTTGTTTCACCTTGGTCGACGACCGCACATTGAAAGTCTTGGTAAAGGGCTTTTACAAGGTTCACTAATTTTCCAGGTATGCTGTATTTCTTCATTATGACCCAGACATTCTCTGGGCAAGGAGTCGAAAGCTTTCTAGAAATCTATAAAATTGAGGTACATCGTCGTTTGCCATTCTTTGGCTTGTTCAATAATATTCCTCAATATAAAGATCTGATGTGTTTTTTTTTTTTTTGGTTTTTTTTGTATACTGAATCGAGGCTCGTGAAAGAGCTAACATTTACTTCACAAACAAATCAACCAGACAAACAAAATATATAAAAAGCGGGAGCGGAAAACAAGATGGGGAGAGAAGGGGAAGCACACAAACACAACATTTGAGAGCAGGGAGATGTGTGGAAGGGAGAGGGCTTGGGGGGAGGAGGCATGGGAAGGGGGGGGGGGGAGGGGGGAAGTGTTGTCATGTTATATGATGTTACTTAATTCAGTCATTATATTGTAACTAAGATGTGTATGTTTCTATTACCGAGATGTTAGAAACCAGTCACATAAATGACATGAAACGCTGTCATGTAGTTAACCCACACAATTCTTGGGTTTCGGAAGTTTTTGCTATTCATAACATACAAGACTTACATGTTGCAATGGAACGTTCAGCAGGACATGGTAATTGTTACATGAATAATGGAGCGGAGATATAGACATCTCATGCAACACATCTTTTACAGTTTAAATATTTACATGAAGTGTTGGTGAACTCGCCATATCAGACAAAGGGCAACCCACTTGCAGACTTGATGTCATGTCGCATCAAGAGGCGCTTATATGCGGCAACAAACTGCCGGGCCGTTGGGTTATTCCCACTTCCACATGCAATGCGGACCGCTCCAAAGAAAAGTTCAATGTGGTCTTGGCTCATTTTGTACGTGAGCAGGTATCGCAGGGGAGATGAGGCAGGTTTGACATATGTGAAATACAAAATTGTGACACTCTCTATGCAGATCATGAAACCAATGAAGGGGGTTTTCAAACGCGTATTGGTCATAACTTGACCATTCATGTTTTTGATGTTGGACAAGTAACTGTAGGCAGTATCCAGGAATGGCAGGAAAAGTCCTTCTCGTGATGTCATGAGTGGTGCCTTGTAGTTTCGTGCCAATGGATTGCGAGAATTTAGAATGTCAAACAGTTTGTCCAATGTTTCAATGTATTGGCAGGTAGCCTCACTGCCCTGAAATTCTGATAGTTGCAAAGTGTCCCTGCAAAACCGAATTGCATCTGCCACACTAGTGCTCAATGTCTGAGCGGCTGTGTCCACCTTCATGACATTGCTCTTCCACTCGATGTGTTTCCGGGACAGCTTATTTCCCAGATGCAAGCCTTCCCTCTTCTGCAGATCAAAGAGTGCCTGGATGTATTTCCACGCGATGACTTTTTTGTTGCCATCCTCCATCATTTTCATGGATCCAAGACAGTTTCTTGCAAGTTTAAGCATGTGACATGCATCGAGTACTTCGAGTACTTCGGCTTCAGTCGGACGGTTTGACCAGTGCTGTCGAAGTCACTCTCATTGAAGTGATCACTGCACAGAACTGTGGTGCCTGGGGTGGGGTAGAAGGACTCCCTTCTCAGGGCAGATGTCCATCGAGAGCACAAGTCCTTATCCTTTGGAAACCTTGAAACAAAATACATTGTGGTCACAAAATGTGGTTGCGGGTCAAAACCTCAGAGGGCAGTCAAAACATCCGAGTCAAAACGACTCCATATCAAAATAATATTTTGAGTTTCATATGTATAGTTAAATACAACTTCATCTGCTAATGTTTGCCATGTGTCGGACTTTCGTACCTTCCACAAGTAACCCCCATTTGCTCTTTCTGCTCATGAGTGACACAGGAGGGCATGGAAACCCTGACAGTAGTAGACTGGACAATTAAGTTAAGCTCATCACAAATTAAATCACTTGACAATGATCACGAGCTGACGAGTCAATCTCGATACTTCAATCTGAATCAATGAATGAGTCAATCAGACATCAGTCTGACATACTCACATAGCCCTAGTGAATACACAATACAGTTATATTTGAGATCTGTGTCGTATTGCACACCCTGCGCGTGGTCTAACATCATCAAATTCAAACACAGTGTTCAAACTTCATTGAAACTTCATTGAAACTTAATTACCTAGCCCCACCACCGTGACCACGCCAAAAACTGAAAAAGCAGAACACCCGCGATCGCGGTTTGTCACTTACTTGTGAAATGTGCATGTGGAGGCCTTCCCTGAGGTATTTGTGCAGTCAAATGCAACACACTGTGGTATTTTGAAACAGCGCGTTCACAAATAAGACTCCTTACAGTCGGTAAGCATCCAAAATGAATCAGAAATTGTGAGATCAGCTGATTGTGAGATCAAACACGGACGCAGACACAATCGGCTTCCCAATATGGCCGCCAAGCAACTTCCGCTAGCTTCAGCCGACAGCCATCATTGGCTCTCCAGGTTTATTATATACCTCCGTGCTTCAAGGCCATTGAGTCTCTCTCACGCCTTTATCTCCAATCTAACTCACCATATGATTTCATTTTTATCGATGGTTTTACTTTTAGACTCGGTGTCAGCAATAATTGAGAACAATCCACACACGCGGGAAAATGCAGAGATATATTTTTTAAAATCGCGTCATGGTGTATCATACACCGCCCAACATGACACCGCCGGCAATGTGTCGATATATATTAAAAATTCGCTTTTGCTTTTCCGTTATGATATATTACTATTTCGTTTGATGATAGTCGTCACAAAAACGTCAACAATGATGCCGACATATATTTCTTCGTTTTTATTTCATTCAACATATTAGCCGGAAGTAAAATATGTTTCAGGAAATTACCGAGAGATATTTCTTCGTTTTTTTTATTAGTTATGTGCGCATACACTTTAAATAGGTTTATTTGAAATCTTTAATTTTCCACAAACATTCCACACACGCGGGAAAATGCAGAGATATATTTTTTAAAATCGCGTCATGGTGTATCATACACCGCCCAACATGACACCGACGGCAATGTGTCGATATCTATTTTAAATTCGATATATCATTTCATTTTTCACAGTCGCTAACATAGTTTTAGACTCGGTTGAAAAAAAACGAGAAGAAAATCCGATGAAAGTTGCCGTTTATAGAACGAAATGAATTCTCAAATGCCTGTAACTTCAAGGCCATTGAGTCTCTCTCACGCCTTTATCTCCAATCTAACTCACCATATGATTTCATTTTTATCGATGGTTTTAGAGTCGGTGTCAGCAATAATTGAGAACATTCCACACACGCGGGAAAATGCAGATATATTTTTTAAAATCGCGTCATGGTGTATCATACACCGCCTAACATGACACCGACGGCAACGTGTCGATACATATTAAAAATTCGCTTTTGCTTTTCCGTTAAGATATATTACTTTTTCGTTTGATGACAGTCGTCACAAAAACGTCAACAATGATGCCGACATATATTTCTTCGTTTTTATTTAATTCAACATTATTAGCCGGAAGTAAAATATGTTTCAGGAAATTACCGAGAGATATTTCTTCGTTTTTTAAAATTAGTTATGTGCGAATACACTTTAAATAGGTTTATTTGAAATCTTTAATTTTCCACAATATAATTTACTTGCCATTTATCATTTGATGATTACGAGACAAATTCCTCTTGAGGATCGTGACAATTCATGCGCTGCGTGGAAACTTCTATTTCCAAAATGAATGAGACGATCGATGAAGAACGCAGACTTGAACAGGATGCAGCAAGAAAACGAATGAGACGGGCGAACGAGTCCATCGACGAACGTCAATGCAAACTTGCGGGGTCACCCGTGGGAATCCCACGGGCATGGATGTGTGTGACATTTCGACATATTGAGTTAGATGCTGCACATTCATTTTTACAAAATGGTTACTGGCAAGTCATCAGATCCAGAAATGGTGTAAAAACCACCGTTTAGAGGCCATTTTTCCCCGCAAAGCGGGGGTTGGCCTTTTCGGGGACCGTGGTAGTTGTTGTTTTTTTGTCCCCTTTTTGAAGCAATGTTTTACGGCCGGATGCCCTTCCTGACGCCAACCCTTTTTGCCGCCTTCAACGACAAACAGGGAATTACCAGTGAACTGGTACTCAATTAGCCGACCTCGGAAGGATGACAGGCTGAGTCAACCCCCCTGGCATTAATTCGGCGATCGACCGAGATTCGAACCCAGGATCCTAAGCCGGCACCCTAGCCGCTAGCCCAACACCAGAAATGGTGTCATGAACACAATTTATTTACGCACAAGCACAAAAGCAAGACGGGCCGATTTCCGATTCCGACGGGCCGACGGGCGAGACGGGCCGATTTCCGATTCCGACGGGCCGATTTGGAGCAAGAAAAAGAACGAGACGGGAGAAAAAGGAGAGAAACGAGACGGGGAAAGCCGATTGGAGAGGCGAGTGAGGCGCGATTGGAGAGGAGTGTGAGGCGCGATTGGAGAGGAGTGTGAGGCACGATTGGAGAGGAGTGTGAGGCGTGATTGGAGAGGAGTGTGAGGCACGATTGGAGAGGAGTGATTGGAGAGGATTGTGAGGCGCGATTGGAGAGGAGTGTGAGGCGCGATTGGAGAGGAGTGTGAGGCGCGATTGGAGAGGCGTGTGAAGGATTGGAGAGGAGAGGAGTGTGAGGGATTGGAGAGGTGAGGGATTGGAAAGGAGAGGGATGTGAGGGTTTGGAGAGGAGAGGAGTGCTAGGTGGAGAGAGGAGAGTGTCAGGTGGAGACAGGAGAGTGTCAGGTGGAGACAGGAGAGTGTCAGGTGGAGAGGAGTGAGGGGTCACATATTATGTGAAATAACTAAATTCACACCATTTCTGGATCTGATGACTTGCCAGTAACCATTTTGTAAAAATGAATGTGCAGCATATAACTCAATATGTCGAAATGTCACACACATCCATGCCCGTGGGATTCCCACGGGTGACCCCGCTAGTCCGGCCGTAAAACATTGCTTCAAAAAGGGGACAAAAAAACAACAACTACCACGGTCCCCGAAAAGGCCAACCCCCGCTTTGCGGGGAAAAATGGCCTCTAAACGGTGGTTTTTACACCATTTCTGGATCTGATGACTTGCCAGTAACCATTTTGTAAAAATGAATGTGCAGCATCTCACTCAATATGTCGAAATGTCACACACATCCATGCCCGTGGGATTCCCACGGGTGACCCCGCAAGTTTGCATTGACGTTCGTCGATGGACTCGTTCGCCCGTCTCATTCGTTTTCTTGCTGCATCCTGTTCAAGTCTGCGTTCTTCATCGATCGTCTCATTCATTTTGGAAATAGAAGTTTCCACGCAGCGCATGAATTGTCACGATCCTCAAGAGGAATTTGTCTCGTAATCATCAAATGATAAATGGCAAGTAAATTATATTGTGGAAAATTAAAGATTTCAAATAAACCTATTTAAAGTGTATTCGCACATAACTAATTTTTAAAAACGAAGAAATATCTCTCGGTAATTTCCTGAAACATATTTTACTTCCGGCTAATAATGTTGAATTAAATAAAAACGAAGAAATATATGTCGGCATCATTGTTGACGTTTTTGTGACGACTGTCATCAAACGAAAAAGTAATATATCTTAACGGAAAAGCAAAAGCGAATTTTTAATATATATCGACACGTTGCCGTCGGTGTCATGTTGGGCGGTGTATGATACACCATGACGCGATTTTTAAAAATATATCTCTGCATTTTCCCGCGTGTGTGGAATGTTCTCAATTATTGCTGACACCGAGTCCAAAACCATCGATAAAAATGAAATCATATGGTGAGTTAGATTGGAGATAAAGGCGTGAGAGAGACTCAATGGCCTTGAAGTTGAAGTTACAGGCGTTTGAGAATTCATTTCGTTCTATAAACGGCAACTTTCATTGGATTTCCTTCCCGTTTTTTTTCAACCGAGTCGAAAACTATGTTAGCGACTGTGAAAAATGAAATGATATATCGAATTTTTAATATGTATCGACACGTTGCCGTCGGTGTCATGTTAGGCGGTGTATGATACACCATGACGCGATTTTAAAAAATATATCTGCATTTTCCCGCGTGTGTGGAATGTTCTCAATTATTGCTGACACCGACTCTAAAACCATCGATAAAAATGAAATCATATGGTGAGTTAGATTGGAGATAAAGGCGTGAGAGAGACTCAATGGCCTTGAAGTTACAGGCATTTGAGAATTCATTTCGTTCTATAAACGGCAACTTTCATCGGATTTTCTTCTCGTTTTTTTTCAACCGAGTCTAAAACTATGTTAGCGACTGTGAAAAATGAAATGATATATCGAATTTAAAATAGATATCGACACATTGCCGTCGGTGTCATGTTGGGCGGTGTATGATACACCATGACGCGATTTTAAAAAATATATCTCTGCATTTTCCCGCGTGTGTGGAATGTTTGTGGAAAATTAAAGATTTCAAATAAACCTATTTAAAGTGTATGCGCACATAACTAATAAAAAAAACGAAGAAATATCTCTCGGTAATTTCCTGAAACATATTTTACTTCCGGCTAATATGTTGAATGAAATAAAAACGAAGAAATATATGTCGGCATCATTGTTGACGTTTTTGTGACGACTATCATCAAACGAAATAGTAATATATCATAACGGAAAAGCAAAAGCGAATTTTTAATATATATCGACACATTGCCGGCGGTGTCATGTTGGGCGGTGTATGATACACCATGACGCGATTTTAAAAAATATATCTCTGCATTTTCCCGCGTGTGTGGATTGTTCTCAATTATTGCTGACACCGAGTCTAAAAGTAAAACCATCGATAAAAATGAAATCATATGGTGAGTTAGATTGGAGATAAAGGCGTGAGAGAGACTCAATGGCCTTGAAGTTACAGGCCTTTGAGAATTCATTTCGTTCTATAAACGGCAACTTTCATCGGATTTTCTTCCCGTTTTTTTTCAACCGAGTCTAAAACTATGTTAGCGACTGTGAAAAATGAAATGATTTATCGAATTTGATTTGAAATAAAACTGGGGGAGAGCAAGACACCACGGGCCTACAAAACAGGACTCAAAGCTATGCGAGTTAATAAAATGGTGGATATTTGTTTATAGCCACTCCCAGAATGGGTGGAGCTATGGGTGGAGCTACTCTGCAAACCGAGTAAGCCACACCCCGGACAGACACCCAACAGATAGACAGACAGACAGACAGAATCATCTACGGCTATTATAATATAGATGATTTGTGACAGTTCACTTGTGACAGTATCTGTATTTATAATCCGTAATGACGCACTGCTAGATGGTTCCTCTGGAACTTTGCAGGCAAGGCGGACGTGCATGGCGATGACGTCATGTTGTCCGCTCATTAGGTTGGAGAACCAGATTACAGATACCATTATTAGTAACTCCCAACCGCAACCAGGTCGACTCCATATGATGAGTGGATACCAGAGATAACGTCACCGCGTGGCAGGCGGTGCGTATCGCTCCCAGCAAGGTGCAGCAGCAGCTGTATGGGACACCTGGCTGGCGGTTCTCCACTGATGATATGAAGGTCGCATAGTGACTGATATATATATTTATATTTATATATATATATATATATATATATATATATATATATACTGATGTCACCACTCTGTTGGCAGAAAGTAAAGATGACTTGATAAAACTGCTGAACACAGTGAAGAAGGAAAGTGAAAAAGCTGATCTTTATTTAAACCTAAAAAACAGAGGGACAATACCCCTGGTGCTCATCTGGTAGAGTGAACAGTATACTGCACTGATTAAAGGTATTTTGAACCAATTTCAATGGTTGCTGGAAGATAGGGCAGCATGTAGAATCATACTAACATAATCATAAGACTTTAAACAAACAAACAAAAAAATACCTATTTTGGGGGGCAACCGCTGCCCTCCTCCCCCAACCCCGTATACCTCCTCAGAACCCAATTTTTATAATGCCTTGAACAAACATTGGTACATCATGGGTGATGAAGGTTGTGGTGAAGTTTCATCGAAATTGTGTATGTACAGTCACGTGAAAAAGTAAGTCCACCCCATGTAAAGTTTTGACTTTTTCAACATATTTCAACATACAGCTATTTGATCTTCATTTCAACAATATTGATAGATAAAGGTGATATAATATAACAAATATCATGAAACATTTACATTTTGTAGTCCATTGTATCTATCTATAATTCCAGTAATCTCTGTATGTGTGTTTGTTTGTTTGTTTGTCTGTGACCGCTGTTTCTCGACAACCACGGGTCCGATATACTTTAAACTTGCCAGGTATATTGCTGGGGACCCGAGGATGTGCCTTTTCAAGGTTTCATATTAATCGGACAATTACTTACCGAGCTATGTCCAAAAAACGATTCAACCAATCAGAGAGCAGCGAGCTATCGCGTGTGCCGAACGTGGCGAACAGACTCTGCCTCGGACGGCACATTTGAGAGCGTATTCATTTATTTCACGTTGGAAAACTATGTTGCCGTTAAACTATGTTTTAAAACTAATTAAAACTACTATCTATAATTCCACGGGTCCGATAAAAAACACAGTACTCGCAAGCCGTTCGCTTTGGACCAAACCATTTCATGTAAATAGAGGGGGGGGATTGTCACCGTACTCGCAAGCCGTTCGCTTTGGACCAAACCATTTCATGTAAATAGAGGGGGGGGGGATATAATTTTAGATATATATATAGTACGGGCATGCCCTAGTAATTTAAATAAACATAAATGCAAGTTTCGCATGTGGAAAAAGTAAGTACACCCTTGGCTCTAATAGGTGGTATTGCCCCCTTTGGCAGAAACAAGCTCAAGTAGGCGTTTCTTATAACTGTCTACCAGTCTCTGACATCGACTGGGAGAAATTTTTGCCCGCTCCTCCATGCAGAATTCTTTCAGCTGTGCGATGTTTGAGGGGTTTCTTGCATTCACAGCTCGTTTCAAATCCCCCCACAACATCTCGATGGGATTTAGATCCGGGCTTTGACTTGGCCATTCAAGAACCCTCCATTTCTTTCTTTTCAGCCATTCCTTGGTGGATTTACTGGTATGTTTAGGGTCATTGTCATGTTGCAAGTTCCACCTTCGGTTGAGCTTCAACACTCCGACAGATGGCCTCACATTATCCTCAAGCACCCTCTGGTACAATGAAGAATTCATAGTGGATTCTATGATTGTGAGCTGCCCAGGCCCTGATGCAGCAACGCTGCCCCAAACCATAATATTTCCACCACCATGCTTTACAGTTGGTATCAGGTTCTTGTGGTCAAATGCTGTCTTTGGTTTTCGCCAAACTTGTCTTCTGGTACTGTGGCCAAATAGCTCTACCTTTGACTCATCTGTCCAGAGCACATTGTTCCAGAAGTGCTGTTCTTTGCCTAGGTGGGCATTGGCAAACTTTAGTCTTGCCCTGATGTTCTTTCTGGACAGCAAAGGTTTCCTCCTGGCACACCTCCCATGTAGATCGAATTTGTGCATCCTCTTTCTAATGGTAGACTCGTGCACTTTGACATCAGCTGTGGCAAAAGCTACCTGTAGGTCCCGTGATGACATTCTGGGGTTCTTAGAGACTTCTTTCAGCATCTTGCGGTCTGCTCTCGGACTGAACTTGCTGGGGCGGCCTGGCATGAACAAGTTGGCAGTTGTTTGGAATCTTCTCCACTTGTAGATGATCTTCCGGACAGTCGAATGATTGATTTCAAATTGTTTGGAGATCTTTTAAAATCCCTTCCCAGACTCGTAGGCATCTATAACCTTATTTCTGAAGGCCTCAGAGAGCTCTTTTGATCTAGGCATGGTGACGCCGCACACTTCAACAACAAAGAGCAAACCAAACTAAATGTCTGAGGTTAAAATAAGGCAGGTTCCTCCAAGATCCTCTCTAATGATGTTCTAATCATTTGCTCCTGAGCTGGTGCACCTGATTCTAATTTTAGGTATTTGAAGTAGTGATAAATGTAGGGGTGTACTTACTTTTTCCACATGCAAAATTAGCAATTATGTTTATTTAAATTATACAATGGACTACAAAATGTAAATGTTTCATGATATTTGTTATATTATATCACCTTTATCTCTCAATATTGTTGAAATGAAGATCAAATAGCTGTATGTTGAAAAATGTTGAAAAAGTCAAAACTTTACTTGGGGTGTACTTACTTTTTCACGTGACTGTAGTTTCTGAGAAGAAATCAAATACCTATTTTGGGGGGCAACTCCCCGTAGACTCCCAAAGGGGCAGATTTTTTTTTTTAATGCCGTGAATAAACTTTGGTACAGCACGGTTGGTGAAGGTTGTGGTCATGTTTCATTGATAATGTGTGTGTAGTTTCGGAGAAGAAAGCAAATACCTATTTTGGGGGGGCTAAACCTGGATCCCCTTTGACCCCGGTAAACCCCCTTGGAACCTGATTTTTTAAATGCCGTGAACAAACTTTAGTCACTACAATAACAAATATAATTTGTGCCAAGTTTGGTCACAATCCCTTCAGCGGTTTCGGAGAAGAAGTTGCAAGTGTTTACGGACGGACTGACGGACGGACGACGCGCCATTGCATAAGCTCCCCTGAACTTCTTTCCAGGTGAGCTAATTGAGACTAAAATCTTGTAAATTGAGAAGATCGACGTGTTGAGATTGGATTGGGAGACGATCATGTGGAAATAGTGAAAACTTTCATCCTCCTGGGGTCTAAGATTGAGGTGAGTAGAGAATGTGGAGCAGGAATTAATAGATGGTTATTATTGTGGAGAACAGCAATGTTAGGATTGAAAAATATCTGGGAAAACAAAGATATGACAAAACAAACCAAGAGGAGGTTGGTGAATGCTCAGGTATTTCCAGTTGCAATGAACGAATGTGAGTGGTGTACAATGAAAAAGAGAGAAAGGAAGAAGATTGACAGTTTTGAAATGTGGTGTTGAAGACAAATGTTAGTTTAAAATTTTACGGACTGCAAGAAGAACAAACAAATCAGCACTTGAATAAATTGGCCATCATGTACATTAGAAGCGCTCATGCTAAAACAGAAACCGTTATACTTTGGACACATCATGACACATCAGCGGAAAAGGAAAATCTGGAGAAATCAACCATGCTAGGTTTGGTTAACGGAACAAGAGGAAGAGGCAGACCTTGCATGTGTTGGATGGATGGGGTAAAAGCTGCAACACAGCTGTCTCTGCCAGGGCTTCAGGAAACAGTCCAGAATTGGGATGTTTTGCGAAATGTGATAATGAATGTCACCAGAAGTCGCACATGACGACGGAACTAGATAATTAGATATCTCCAAACCCCCAAAATAGCCATTTTCTCGATTGGAGCCAATGTACTATATCACCTTAATTTAGTTAACCGTTCGCAATTACTTCTTTTTTTTTTGGTATACTAAATCGAGGCTCGTGTAAGAGCTAACACATAGAACATATAATAAAGGGAGCGGGTGACAAGAGGGGGAGAGAGAGGGAAGCACAACAACAGTAGAGAACAGGGACATCGGGAGATCTGTGGAAGGGAGAGGGCTGGGGCAGGGTACACGGGATAAACAAGATGGACACTACAAGGACTTTCAGGAAAGAAAACGGAATTTGAAGGAGGTGGATTAACAGGGGTAGAAAAGATCAAGGTTTTGGATGGGGAAATATAAGAGATGGTGGTGGACAATAACAATAGGACGTCTTCAAAAGAGGCATAAAGGAGAGTGCTGAAGTCACTGTTGGGGAGAGGGGAGGATCTATTAAAGAATGGTGGATTAAAGACACAACGTGCCAACTCATTGATGAGAAGAAACAGGCAAAAATTTTAAGAGACCAAGGAAAGAACATCAACCATAGAAATGAGAAAGATGATCAGTATCATAAATTGACAAGGCTGTGAAAATAAGTTGTAGGAAAGATAGAAGGAAATGGATTGAATCCAAAGGTAAGGAAGCACAAGAAGCAGCAAGCTGAAGCGATCCTAAGATGCTTTGACTAGTACAAGAACAAACACTAGCATACCAGCTAAAGACAAATATTTGATGAAGAACAGGAAGGAAGGTGGATGGAGCATTTCCAAGAGATTCTCAACCAACCCAATCCCACCTCTACTTTCGAGTTTGATGACACTTTCGAAATTATGGAATCTCACAGCAATATAGCAATACCTTTAAAGCTCTGTACCAGAACTCCAGTTGCTGCATCAAGACCAGCTCTGGGACTGCAGACTCTTGATATTGTTACAGGAGTATGCCAAGAGTGGACACTCGCCCCTTTCCTATTCCTTTTGGTTATTGACTTTGTAATGAGGAAAGCCATGACAGGTGCCAACTTTGGCATCTCATGGCAGCAACATCACTTGACAGACCTTGACTTTGCAGATGACGTTGCACTGTTGGCTGAAGATTATATTGGGCTGCAAGATATGACCTCTAGCTTAGAGAAATGCAGTGCCAAAATAGGCCTGTGTATCAGCTGCGCAAAGACCAAGACCATGATCACACAACAACAAAGAGGTCACCCCATTACAGTTGTTCAAGAAAACATTGAGGAAGCCGTCCATTTGCCGTATTTAGGTAGCACACTCTCCAGAGAAGGTGATGCTGAGATTGACGTCCACACAAGAATTGGCAAGGCGGCCTCAGTTTTTCAGCGCCTCTGCAAAGTATGGAAATTAACCACTATTAATCTTGCCACCAAGCTAAAACTCTACATGTTCATTGTAGTCTTCTACCGACAGAGTTTCTTGGCATGGGTTATGAACATCATAAATTTAATTCTTCACTTCACTTCACTTCACTTCACTGACATAACTTCACTTCAAGCCCTGGTGTTGGCTTAGCGGTTAGCATGCCGGCTTGGGATCCTAGGATCATGGGTTCGAGTCCCGGTCGATCGCTGAATTAACGCCAGGGGGGTTGACTCAGCCTGTCATCCTTCCGAGGTCGGCAAATTGAGTACCAGCTTGCTGGGATGAATGATCACGGTGTGTACACCGTATCCCTGCGGTAAGAGCGTGACCAAGGGTTGGCATCAGGAAGGGCATCCGGCCATAAAAACATTGCCTCAAACAGGGAACCATGATTGTCATGGGGCCCGCAAGGCTAACCCCTGCTCCAGCAGGGAAAATGGCCTTAAAACGATCATTCAATATATATATATACTGACATCGGGTAGTAGAACAGATATATGAAGTTTCACATTTTTCGGATAAGAATTTCAATTCAGCCAATTATGGCTGGAATACCACTCCTTCAATGATGTCATCATCATGACCCGATATACCACATGGGGAGTGGATGGCATATGCCAAGTTTTGAATTTTTTCATTGAGTGGTTTTTGGAGAAAATGACGTGCAATTTTTTTTCCTTTAATTCAATATGGCTGCCATGTGAGATTTGGCATAATGGTGAAAACCGTCAGTTAGCAATAAAATATTTTCCATGGGGAGTCCCTCCTATGTTTAATAACATTTCGCATCGAACGGACATGCGGTTGCAGAGAAAACCATTTTTAAAGCGAAAATATATAGATGTGGACACACACATACAGACACACAGACAGGGGCATTGCAATCGTCTCACATCCCCTTCGGGGCGAGACTAACAAACAGCAACAGCAGCAAACCAAGAAAATGGCGCTGGACGTATCGCCCACAGGAATGACGTTAATTACCGTCCTTTATTTTATGTAAACGAACACACTTTTATTAACAAGTGGAATTCTATTTTAATTAATCAGGAATCCCTTTTTAAAATACCAAGCACATTCACTTCAAGTACAAGGCCCAAAAATGCCCCTGTGTGCTTTACTACTTGCTGGACTGATTTCCTGTGTCCTTTGCTGGACTGATTTTGATTGGGTGCACACATCGACCTTGCCATGGTTGACATTCGAACAACAGTGACACTGTTTGAAGTGTTTGAATTTTGATAAGACCGGTTGTATCTAAGGACAAATTTCTTGCTAAATTTGACAGAAATGACATCAGAAGTTATTTCTACCTTTTCACCAAAAATATTGTTACAGATCGCGGATTAAGATGTTACTTACCGAGCGGTGGTATTGCCGCGACCTAACAGTTATTCCCTGACTAGACCCCGATTCCACCCGACGTTGACCAAGTCGCGCTATGCTAAATCAATGATTTGGAAAGGACACAACGACTGGGATAAATGAAACGACACAAGGGGTACAGTTCTCAAGACCTCCGGAGGAGGATATAATTAGTGGTGGAAAAGAAGGGTAGATTACAAGGTAATGAGGGAAAGACACAGAAAAGATGGGCACTTAGTCACAGTCTTATCTTATCCCCGACAGACCACAGACAAACGGGACAAGACTGACTTACACAGGGATTGGTGGCAGGGAAGGACAGGCAGTCGATAGCACAAGGTGCACCTTGGCTCAGGGACAGGATACAGCACGGTCCAGTCCAAAGATGCGGGGAGGTATTGCAGCGCTCGGAGATGGCGTCTCTCTTCCTACAAGTCCAGCGCGCATCTGACGTCACCTCCCTCTTCCTGCGCATGCTCAGCGGGGAGTGACACGCCCTCGGCTCATTGGCTCCGCCCCAGATGGAATCGGTCCGCCGCTTCTATTGGGTGCGGGGGGTTACCGGGCTCCGCCCTTGACGAGGAGCTGACAGCAAGCCCCTACGTGGTAACCCCGTCGGAGCACATGTTCGATGGCGGCTAACCAAGCCGGAGTGAGGACGCGCACTCCCCGCGCCGCCGCCGTTGTTGTTGCTGTTGTTGTTGTTGTTGTTGCTGAACCGTGAGGAAGAGCTGCGGGGAGGTATTGGGAGGTCCTAAACTTCCTAACGGTGCCATACAATCACATTCTGGTGCAACGAAGAGTCAGAATTAATGGAAACGAGTCCTTAACTGACATAGACTAAGAATAACTAGCAAGATGTCCTATAGTTGTCTACGTGAGATGCGGTGGACCTGGATGCGACATTTAATGGGGGAAATAGGGGAAGGTCGGGTCTACAGAGTGTTGTTTACAGAAAATGGGACTAGGGAATGGGGGATTGGGGATAGTTGGGAAGTATTGGGGAAATAGGGGAATATTTACAAGCGGATATGGATGGAGGCCAAACTCATATCCGCAACATTGCACCCTTCTCTACCTCGGGGCGTCCCGACCCGATAAATTTTTACTTACTTTAGTGTGGCACTCAGATGTAGTTCCCTCTACTATTAACTCAACCCTGAGTGCGACAGTTTTACAGATGTTCACAAATGAGTAAATATGTCCCCCTGCGACGTTGCACCCTTCTCCTCACAGAAACACACCCACAGGATAACCGAATCGCGGAAAGAATCCTCAAACTAAACATACAGCCGGTAGGGAGCATCATTTATACAAGACTACACTGATATTTACACTACGATCCAGGACCTGTTCTTTGAGGAACACATGCAGATGTTATGCATAGAGAGAGCACGCATGCCAGCATCGATACACCAACCCACGAGTGCCCTGTGGCCCTACGGCCTTTAATAATGTGCAGAGCACCCCGTCCAAGCACCAAAAGCACCACCCCATACATACAGTCAGCACCATCCGGTGCACCAATAAAGTGTTCAATAATCACCGGTGGTGTCGCAGCCGGCCGATGTTCTGCCGCTGGTCTTGCCTTGGAGCCCACTTGGTGTTCTGGCTTCCCTAGAAATAAAGAAAGGCGCCAACCGCGTCCATTTCTAAATTGTGGCCGTCAGGGGGCCAACTATAGTGGTTCACCTCTATGGCATAGGTGCCACGTTGACCCAGAGGTCCATCAACGGGTGGTGCTTGCCCGCAAAAGAACTGCGGTCCATGGTGGGCCCCCACAAAAATTGCGGTCCATATGGTGTATCGATCCAGGCAGCAAGCAGCGAAAGTACAGGCCCACAACTGCGGAGCCAGCACCTCTCTCTCCTCTCTCTCTGCCCCACAGCCAGATCCTCGGAGGTGGGAGACAAAAGAAGACAATTGAGTAAGGTGGTAAGGGCGCAAAAGTGCACGCAATACAAGGTAATGCACACTGGGGGCACATGGGAACCAGGTGAGACAGGTACGTTCCTACCGTACGCCCCCCCACCACCAGGTAACCTACAGTGCCCCTCCCTTACCCCTTACTGTATCCACAAAACACAACACTACCCATAAACATCTACTTTACACATCAACAAACGTCCCTACTGTCTTCCCCGTTCCTCCCATAAACCAAATTCGTCTTCTCTCCCTCCTAACCAATCAAATTTGCCATTTCCAACTCTCATCAAAATTTGCCATCTCCAACTCAACATCAAAATTTGCCATCACCAATTCATCATCAGTCCCTCCTAAGGAGGGAGAGATGGAATCACCCCAATGTCTCATCCACGTCGTGATGCGTCTCACAAATCCACCCAGCAATTCTCACTTCCTGCAACACAGAACAAAGGAACACAGGTGTGGAGTCATCATCACCACAGGTAAGTGGCTGCGTATGGTGCGACAGGTTCATCAATCCTAACTATTTCCTAAATGACTTTAACAACTTTACATTACCCGGGGTCTTTCCCTGCCAATCCATTGGCCAACTTACACTATGGGTTCTAAAAACCAATTCCCATTGACCAAACTGTGGTGCTTCTCAATTTGGGGTCTCACTCCCCCGATTTATCTCCCGGTGCCCTCGCACAATTTCTGGGCTGTGACGTGTAGCTCTCCCAGCAGGTCTACCCACCTGCACACCTCCACCACTGTAGTTGCCACCCGAGCTTACCTGCTCCTCACCCTAACCTAACTAACTGGGGAAGGCCCTTTCACACTCTCACCCCCTCAGTGCCCTCTCTGGCACGGGCTGCCCGATCCACACCCGGGATCCTCAGGCACCCACTGACACTAACGGCTCCCAGAGCCCACCTGCGGCCTCACCTGGCCGACATCCTCACAGTGGTGGAGTGCCCAAACCAACTACACACACTAACAGGCTACACGCCCAGCCATTTCCACAACACTAATGCACCCATCCACAATACCATTCTGCAACCGCACCACAAATGCCAATATCCAACCACAATTTACCTATACCCTCTACCTAACACTTACACTACCCGCCCCGGGTACTCGTGAAAGGGGTCCACTCTTCCCCCATCCACACCTTCGCACCATGCACACCACTCCGTACCACTTACTCCAACTCTCTCCACACCACTCATTCCAATACTCCATGTATTCCACACACCTGCACTTGCACACCTGTGCTCTCATACTTGGTGCCGCCTGCACCCTTCTCTCCCCCAAGCGCATTCGCGCTGATCCACAACACTCACTACTCATACACTGCTCCACACACCTGTCCAGTTCTCACACAGCATCATCTCATCTAACTACTCCCCTCTGAAACTTGCGCTTCCCAGTCGTCCCTTTAAACTATTGCGCTCCCTCGTCATTATCATCCATACTAATCTACCTGCGTCCCCACTACAGGTATCAGTCACTATCTAAACCTTAACGTTACCTAATGTCAATCTCTTCTAGATCCCTACACACAATATCCTAACCCACCCGGGCTAGTTTCCACTGCCATACACCCCATAATCTATTGCTCCTTTGCCCCCATTTGTGAGGGATGACAGAGTTGCCATCCCACCACCTCGGGCATCTCCCACTACCAATTTTGCACATCAAATTTCAACAAATCAAAAATTTGCCACTCACTACACATCATCTGCCAATCATTACTGCCAATCCTTTGCCAATCATCAAATTTTGTTTTTCTAATTTCGGGGCCAAAACACTATCCTCGTCATTACAGTCTACTTACTAATGCCTCTCGGTGCGCCAATTCACTTCTAAAGCTCGGCTTCGTACAGCCAAGCCATGAATGCGGGTTGTTTGGTGCCAGCGGCTGGATACGTCCCGCACTCGGTGCAGGGAAGGAGGTTTACCCGGGCCGAGGTCCCACGCACCATCTCGGCACGGAGCCATCCCATGGCCCGATCTCGACCTGCCGAAATGCCTCAACAAAAAGTGGTCGCCATGACGACCCTTCCTATCGGGCTGCCCGCTCCGCTTAATGGAGCACTGACGCGGCCGTTCAAAGCGCGGCCCAGCGTGGATCGCGTACGGCGGTCCTTTCGAACCCGCCGTGGCTCGGATCCCCGCTGGTTCTCGCGGCACGCGGAGCCCGGCACGCACCGAGGGCCCGATTCGGCTATAAGTCGCTCTAACCGCTAACCCGGTTACCGTCGATGCCTCACCTGCATGCTCACATGCATACGCTACCCCTTTCTTGCTCATACCTCCAGCTGTTCCCATGCTCCTCGTACCTTTCCTTACACACCTCGGTACACTCATTCCGCTCACAGCCTTGGTCACACACCTGCCCACCGAACACTTTGGCACACATTCGTTGGTCGCACACCTCACCAACACACCTCTTCGCGCCCCTTCCTCGGTCACCTCCTCTGTGACAATCACAGGTGTGCTTTCACTCGCACACCCAACCACGTGCCTCACGACCAATTCCAGCGTGCATTCCCACACACGCTCTACCATTCCAGGTGTGCTTCCTTCCATTCCAGGTGTACATCCTCGCTCACCTGTCACAACCAACTCACGCTCCGTGTCACTCTTACTACTCTCACCTCCACTCTTGACAGCGCACTCACCCTTACTCTTGACAGCGCACTCTTTCCTCATGCACCCGTCCGTTACACACCTCTCTCGCGCACACTCTTGCGCACACTCTCCCGTCACACCCTCTGTAACACTCACCACAGGCGTGCATTCTTCCTTACTTTTGACAGCGCACTCTTTCCCCATGCACCTGTCCGTCACACATCTTTCTCGCACACCCTCTCCCGTTACATCCTCTGTAACACTCACCACAGGCGTGCATTCTCCCTTTACACCCTCCGTAACACTCCTCACTACGCGCTTCCATGTGCTCCCTCGCACACGCGCTACGACCGACTCACTCTCGACAGCACCCTCACTCCTTGGCACGCACTTTTTCCTCACACACCCCAGAGTCGGACTTTCTCGCACACCTCCTTTTTCGCACACCAGACCTGTCGCACACTTCACCAACGGCCTCTCACGAACACCCGGGTCCATCTCGACCCCCAAGCTCATTAAATCACCTGGCGCATCATACGCACGACCATATTGGTCACCACTTACACCGGGTCCTCTTCCTCTTCGCTTCTCCTCCATCACCTGCGAATCCCTCATCCGGTTAATGAGCACATCATCACGATCCGAACACAGACTTTGGACCAATTCTTTTATCTCCTCTTTTATCTCTTTCTTATCCCCTCTCCGTCGCTTCTTAATTTCGCTCACCCCTTCTTCCACTTCTTCTAATTTCTGCTTCACCTCTTTTATTTCCCGGTGCGTCTCCTCAAGCTCGTCCTCTAAGGCCACCTTGACCGTTTCTATGTGCGTCCTCACCTGCCGGTCCTTCGTCTCCATTACCTCTATCACCTCGTCCATTTTCCTCGTCAGGTCCTCATGTACCGTCTGACACTCTTTTTTAATTACCCCGACGTTCTTTTTCATCTCCTTCTGTGTCGATTTTAAACCCTCTATTACCGCTGTGTTCTTCTTTACCTGGTCCCCCAACTCCTTTTGTCCCACTGTCAGTTGTTCTACTCCCAGCGTCAACTCCTCTATACCACCTTGCAATTTTACAGTCCCCTTTCTCACCTCCTTCTCCATGCGCTCCTTACAGTGCCTCACCTCCTCGCGCACTCCTCCGACCTCCTCACTCACACCTCTTCTGATCTCCTCTCCCATCACTTGCATCTCCTGCCCAGATGCCACCCTCATCTGCTCCATTTCCTCCCTGTGAGCATCCAATTTAGTTTCTACCCCCATTCTGACCCCCTCTATCTGCTGCCCCATTTTTTTAACTTCCCTTTCCGCTTGGTCCCTCATGTCCCTCAATTTGCCTTCCATACTGTTTTCTAACCCCTCTAACCCCTTTTGCATCCCTTCCATTTGATTCTCTTGAGCGGCCATTCTGTTTTCTACCCCCATTAACCCCTCCTGTATTTCCCCTAATCTATTGTCTAATCCCTCCATTCTACTCCCTAACCCTCCGATCTGGGCCCCCATGTCCTCCCTCAATTTCTCGCTATTGGACCCCATGTCCTCCCTCAATTTCTCGCTATTGGACCCCATCCTTTGTTCTAACCATTGGCTATTGGCCCCCATGTCCTCCCTCATTTTCTCGCTATTCTGGGCCATAAGGGCCTTCATTTGTATTAAAAAAAGGTTCAAATCTACCAGCGGCGCTACTACGGTCGCGGGCGCGGTCGCCGTGGCCATGTGCGAGGCGCCATTTTGCGCGCCCGTAACCTCGTGCGCGAGGACGCCATTTTGCGAACCTGCCACCCTCACTGCTTCGCTCTCCTCTTGTCCCTCAATTTGGTCCTGGATCGACCCTGCCTCACTCTCCTCTACCGGAACCCAGCCGTCTTGATCTGCCATAGCGCGACTTTCAAAATTCGGGTTTTTATTTTAAAACAAAACAAATTTCACACTGCTTGTAATTTTGAGCGCGTGAAGCGCGCTTCGGGTCCGATCCCACTTCTGACACCAATTGTTACAGATCGCGGATTAAGATGTTACTTACCGAGCGGTGGTATTGCCGCGACCTAACAGTTATTCCCCGACTAGACCCCGATTCCACCCGACGTTGACCAAGTCGCGCTATGCTAAATCAATGATTTGGAAAGGACACAACGACTGGGATAAATGAAACGACACAAGGGGTACAGTTCTCAAGACCTCCGGAGGAGGATATAATTAGTGGTGGAAAAGAAGGGTAGATTACAAGGTAATGAGGGAAAGACACAGAAAAGATGGGCACTTAGTCACAGTCTTATCTTATATCCGACAGACCACAGACAAACGGGACAAGACTGACTTACACAGGGATTGGTGGCAGGGAAGGACAGGCAGTCGATAGCACAAGGTGCACCTTGGCTCAGGGACAGGATACAGCACGGTCCAGTCCAAAGATGCGGGGAGGTATTGCAGCGCTCGGAGGTGGCGTCTCTCTTCCTACAAGTCCAGCGCGCATCTGACGTCACCTCCCTCTTCCTGCGCATGCTCAGCGGGGAGTGACACGCCCTCGGCTCGTTGGCTCCGCCCCAGATGGAATCGGTCCGCCGCTTCTATTGGGTGCGGGGGGTTACCGGGCTCCGCCCTTGACGAGGAGCTGACAGCGAGCCCCTACGTGGTAACCCCGTCGGAGCACATGTTCGATGGCGGCTAACCAAGCCGGAGTGAGGACGCGCACTCCCCGCGCCGCCGCCGTTGTTGTTGCTGTTGTTGTTGTTGTTGTTGCTGAACCGTGAGGAAGAGCTGCGGGGAGGTATTGGGAGGTCCTAAACTTCCTAACGGTGCCATACAATCACATTCTGGTGCAACGAAGAGTCAGAATTAATGGAAACGAGTCCTTAACTGACATAGACTAAGAATAACTAGCAAGATGTCCTATAGTTGTCTACGTGAGATGCGGTGGACCTGGATGCGACATTTAATGGGGGAAATAGGGGAAGGTCGGGTCTACAGAGTGTTGTTTACAGAAAATGGGACTAGGGAATGGGGGATTGGGGATAGTTGGGAAGTATTGGGGAAATAGGGGAATATTTACAAGCGGATATGGATGGAGGCCAATCTCATATCCGCAACAATATTCTTGGTTTGAATTTATTTTCAATGTCGCCAATCATTTTATTTCACATATTAGTGAAGAACCTGTCCGTATGGATGGGATAATTCCCTGAGAATTACAGATGGGTTAATGCCCCCAGAATTGGGGTATTTTAGTATGACTTAGAGTATTTATAGCGTATTGTAAATAGTTATATAATTTTGTATTGTATAGCACCGTTTCCCTGTGAGCGTTAGTTACTATACGATGCACATTTACATGGAGAGAATTGGGGTTCACCGCTCACCCTGAACCCCCTGGCCTATGATTATTTTTTTAACCACTTACAACCTTCCCATGCACATCCAGAACTACCAACCACCAGTTTTCAACTTACTGTTATGTTTGTGGGGGTAAACAAAGTAATACTTTAGTCAAGATAGAATCGTGTAGATTAGCATTCTCATATGCTGCGAAGCCATCTCGATGTATCTAAGTAATGTCAAATGTCCGGGTAAGTGTTTAGGTGTCTCCACACAGAGGAGTGGAGTTGTGCTATCTAGGTAGGGTCTGTAGGATTAAATCCCTTGTGTGTAAATGCCTCTTGCAATTTTTCCTAATCTTATAAAACTCAGCCGACCAGGCAATGGACTCATTCTCTCACCACGCTGCCAGGGCTAACCAACACCCAGCACATTTGCTGATTGTGCCAGTCAAGCCCCGCCTAATGGCCTACGACGTCATCTGAACGTTCCCGAACGACGACTGGATTCTGCCCCCCGACGACTCGTAACGGGGAGGCCATGCCCTGGCCTTCGTGATTGGTGGAGGCGAGATGGGATGATTGAGTAGCACTCGATGATTGGACAGAGTGTGACGTCAGCGTGGAACATTCGAAAGATAAGAAGTAAAACAAAGTCTCTCGCCATCTTGGTCTCTCTTGTCCCGTGTTTGGTTGTTGGCGGTCGCAGTTTTCTCTTCTGGTCCTGGTCTTGACCACGGCGGCCGCTTGGTTGTTTTGCGTGGGAGGATGACGGGCACTCGTCTGTGTACGCTGGGGAGACCATCAGACCTGTATTAGCAAAGAAGGATCCTGCCTGCTTGCCTCATGCCGGCGGCTGACTGCAGGCGCGATTCCATGCCATCTTGTGCGTTTCCCACACAGTGGTTCGAGGCGATGACCAGCAAGCCTTACCCGCCATTTGGGGACACAAAGCTGAGTGCCGGCCAATTACGGAAAAAGTATTTATTTTCTTTCATTATCTTTTCCCCTTGTTTGTATACGAGTCTGATTGGAGACGTCTCGAGTAGGAATTTTAGTTTTTACCTCCCCTTTCATTGTTACTTGCATTTATTTTCATTAAATCCTTATTTGTTGAATCTTACTTTTCTTGTATTGTGGATTTTGCTGTCCCATCTTTGTGTTTGTGGGTTGGGATAACCCCAGCGTGTGTTCCCGATTAGATAAGGCTCGGGCCTTTCCGCACGCGCCAAAGACAATCCCACCAAGGTTCAGAGTACGCCTCGGAGTTTGAGCTCATTTCAGCCATTCGTCCTCTTGGGGTCTTAACCCCAGGGACACGATATTATTTTGTCCAGTCGTTCTGGAGTGCATATAAACCAAACAAATAAATACACACTTCTATAATTATAGTATGATATGCTGGTGACGGTGGTGAATCAAAATGCTGGAGGAAGCTGTGTGTGTGTGTGTGTGTGTATGTGTGTGTGTGCGTGGCTTTGTGTGTCCAGTAGAAAAAGCGCAGCCAACCAGCAAATATACCTAAACGCTACACCAATTTGCAACAACTAAGAAAGGGCAGAGTTAACCTCCAAGTCAGGTAACGATTCATTCATGTTCCACGAACTTCCTCAAGGCCAAAACTCCAGTTCCAGCCCACAGCTATTTTTATATCTGAATCGCAACTCATTTCCTGCCATATGCCAAAGCATCGATTTTTTTTTTTGATTTTTTTTTAGGTTGTCAGGCATGATAAAGCCAAGCCATCAATATCATCATTGGGGGTCTGTTCCTTCGTAGATCTCAACTGGCATGTTCTAGCAGTATATGGCTGTACATGGCATAATCCCTAAAGTGAAATATCCCACTGGGTTTATTTTCACAAAAATAAGTGAGCGTGCACCTTGAGGAAATTCCAAATTCCTGCCCGAATCAGCCTCAGTTGAACATCAGGCCTGGCCAGCCAGAAAGAATGATGGCAAAAACGTTCCTTGGCTCACCACATAAAGAGGTGGGACTAATTGGGGCTGTAGCTGTTGTAGTAATAGTGGTAGTTGTTAGAGTTGTATTGATAATGTGGCACGACAGGAAATCCTTATATCGACAGTATGTTGTTTTTGCAAAAGAAATGTGTTTGATTAATTGTTGGTGCCTAAGTAACATCAATGTGAACATTTGCGTGAGATGGTGAAAAACTGGTTGTGGTCTCTATATATTTTTCATTTAACTCTTCTGAGGTTTTTCACTTCCCCGTTTGCCTCCCCAAAGTTGAAGTAGGAAATATAACTTCCCTAAATGCTTGATTTTAGGTTTATTTTTCCCTAGTAACCTGTATGTAATCAACCGGGTGAACAATTGAACTTGTGTACAGGAACACATCATCACAGCTTTATTATTTGTTGTCGAATATATCTGTGGCAACTCAATAATCCTCAAGATGTGAACAATTTTCAAGTGTTGTTTTTCAACGCAGTTTGCTAAAATGTGGAGGTGCTTCAAACAAACAGAAAGTTGTAGTAAACAGGCATAATAATAACGAAAGTTGCAAACCACTCAGTTTCATGCCCCTTTTACTTTTTTCAGTTTGTCATGCATCCCACTGCACGGTGAGATTGTGAGAATTCTTTAGCCGCCAGTCCATTTCATACATTTATTTTTTGGATTTTCCTGGCAAGATCAAAATGTGACTACCTAGGGAAGGCAAAATAGCTTATCGGTAATGTACACTAGCTTTTGAGCTGTCTGGCCTGGGTTTGAGTCTCGGCCCAGCGATAAACTGTGATGCTGGTGTTTCGCAGGCAGTACTGTGCTTCGGTGTGTGCGCTGTCCCTCGGGTGGACGTTTGTCTGGAGGATAGGTCTCCCAGCATGAGCTGGTGGCGCTAAAGATCCCACAGTGTCATTCGCAAAGATTATGCGAGTTATAGCCAGCACTCTGAGGAAACTACAAATTCCTGCCAGAATCGGCTTCATTCAAACGTCAGACCTGGCCAGCCCTTTCATTGAGTTGGTGACGGATGGTGCGAGTTGAAACTGTCGTACCTTGCGTCTGAAGGTCAGCTTGAATCTGTTTGGCAGTTGATTGAGGTGATTTCTACACCATTCAAACAATCCTTCACTGCAATCTTCGATCAAGTTTTCTCTTGCGGCCACATCCAGTGAGGTTGGCTGCAGTGCCATGGGCCTTAAACTTCCTGATAACATTGCGTATGGTGGACACAGGAACGTCAAGGTCTCTGGAGATGGACTTGTAGCCTTGAGATTGTCCATGCTTGGATACGATCTTGTGTGTGACCTCAGACAATTATTTGGTTTTCTTTCTTTTCTCCATGCTCATTGCGGTACACACAGTGACACAAAACAGCAGAATGACTCCTCTAATCGATTCAAACTGGTTGAGTGAGTGATTTTTATATTGCAGGCACCTGCAACTCACCATAGGTGAGTTCAATTCCAAATTAAATGGGAATCACCTGCTTGAAATCTAATTATTTCTTACAACTTCTAAAAGGTGCCAATAATATTGTCCGGGACATTTTAAGATTTCTGTGTGGAATAAGCTAAGATTTAGTATTTTTTTGAGCTTTTTTTGTTTTGTTCCACTGCAAACCAAAGAAATACATACGTGGATATCAAAAGATTTTTTCATTTCAACAATTTTCTGGAAGAAATGGTGCATTATTTGTAAAAAGTGCAAGGGTGCCAATATTTTTGGTCACGACAGTATGTTAGGAATCAAACTCATTTTGAACAACTCAAAGGCAAATGTGCTACCTCTGTGCTATCCTATCGGTCAGAAAGGTGTGTAATGAAAAAAATTGAAGGAAGGTTTTCTGGTAATTGCATGGTAGGAAATGGTGGATGGAAAGCACATGGTTAGGGCAAGTAGCACTGGATCATATGTGTTGATGGTGTTTTGAGATGCAGTCTCATTTGTGTTTGAAAAAAAAAAATCAAACATAAATTTTGAATATTGATTTCTGGTGAAGCTCTACACAAATGAGCGGAAAGGGTTAGAATGCAGTCATTGAAAGGCCTGGTCAGACACCAATCCTGCCATCAGCTGCTCCTTCCTTATGGAATATTCATGGCTGGAATCTGTCAAGCATATGTCCCTCTCATCCACTATCTTTCCTCTCAAACACTATGTAAAACAATCAGATGGTGTATCAACAAAAGAATATTGTGAGATGCCGAAATAAAAATAGCTCAAATTTTAAACTTGAATCATTTAGAATGGACAAAGCAGGTTAATATATATATATATATATATATATATATATATATATATATATATAGATATATATATAAAATTTGAAGATTGGATTTTCATTTCTCCACAAGCCTACCCCTATTCCCTTCCCTCCTCCTTCCCCCCCTCCCCTTCCCCACCTCCCTTCCCCTCCCCTCACCCTCCCCCTCCCCCCTCCCCCCTCCCCTCTCCCTCCCCTTCCTCCCCCTCCCCTTTAAGATACAAATTCTCCGTAAAAGAGCTTCCACTTCTGACTGCTCCCCTTCCCCCCCTCCCCTCCCCTTTTCCCCCAGCCCTCCCCTTCCCGCCCTCCCCTCCCCTCCTCCTCCCCCTCCCCCTTCCCTTCCTCCTCACCCCTCCCCGACCCCTCCTCCCCTCTCTTCCCCTCCCCCCCGTTCCCCTCCCCACCCCCGCCCGGCAACGCTGGGTACTTCTGCTAGTATATATGTATATATATATATACTAGCTTGGCTCGGCTCGCTATGCTCGCCTCACCAAGCGTCGTTACTGAGGAACGGGCTTATTTTAGCTGAGGATAATGACTGTACCCGAGCTGCTGTGTTGTCATGATTTACACCAATCATAATACAAACAATTGTTTTGCACAAATGTATTTGTTGTGTTTGTGATATTACATTTTTATAGGCAATTTAGGTTGAAGATTCAGGTTGAATGTTTTTTTTTTCAAGAAAGAACCCCTCAGCACACACATAGGGGAGGGGTAGGTGCAGACTGGAAGTTTGGGACGATTACACCTCACCACCACGTAATTCAAAACACCTCACCACCAGGAAATTAAAAACACCTCACAGCCATAAAACACGTAACAGAAACACCTCACCACCACGAAATTAAAAACTCCTCACATCCATAAAACACGTAATAAAAACAACTCACCACCACAAAATTAAAAACACCTCACAGCCATAAAACATGCAATAAAAACACCTCACAGCCACAAAACACGTAATAAAAACACCTCACCACCACGAAATTGAAAACACCTCACAGCCATAAAACACGTAATAAAAACACCTCACCACCACAAAATTAAAAACTCCTCACAGCCATAAAACACGTAATAAAAACAACTCACCACCACAAAATTAAAAACACCTCACAGCCATAAACCATGTAATAAAAACACCTCACAGCCACAAAACACGTAATAAAAACACCTCACCACCACGAAATTGAAAACACCTCACAGCCATAAAACACGTAATAAAAACACCTCACCACCACAAAATTAAAAACACCTCACAGCCACAAAACACGTAATAAAAACACCTCACCACCACGAAATTGAAAACACCTCACAGCCATACATCACGTAATAAAAACACCCCACAGCCACAAAACACGTAATAAAAACACCTCACAGCCACAAAACACGTAATAAAAACACCTCACAGCCATAAAACACGAAATAAAAACACCTCACCACCACGAAATTAAAAACACCTCACAGCCATAAAACACGTAATAAAAACACCTCACAGCCATAAAACACGTAATAAAAACACCTCACAGCCATAAACCATGTAATAAAAACACCTCACAGCCACAAAACACGTAATAAAAACACCTCACCACCACGAAATTGAAAACACCTCACAGCCATACATCACGTAATAAAAACACCCCACAGCCACAAAACACGTAATAAAAACACCTCACAGCCACAAAACACGTAATAAAAATACATCACAGCCATAAAACACGAAATAAAAACACCTCACCACCACGAAATTAAAAACACCTCACAGCCATAAAACACGTAATAAAAACACCTCACAGCCATAAAACACGAAATAAAAACACCTCACCACCACGAAATTAAAAACACCTCACAGCCATAAAACACGTAATAAAAACACCTCACACGTAATAAAAACACCTCACCACCACGAAATTAAAAACACCTCACAGCCATAAAACATGTAATAAAAACACCTCACAGCCACAAAACACGTAATAAAAACACCTCACCACCACGAAATTGAAAACACCTCACAGCCATAAAACACGTAATAAAAACACCTCACCACCACAAAATTAAAAACACCTCACAGCCTTAAACCATGTAATAAAAACACCTCACAGCCACAAAACACGAAATAAAAACACCTCACCACCACGAAATTGAAAACACCTCACAGCCATAAAACACGTAATAAAAACACCTCACCACCACAAAATTAAAAACACCTCACAGCCTTAAACCATGTAATAAAAACACCTCACAGCCATAAAACATGAAATAAAAACAACTCACAGCCATAAAACACGTAATAAAAACACCTCACCACCACAAAATTAAAAACACCTCACAGCCTTAAACCATGTAATAAAAACACCTCACAGCCATAAAACACGAAATAAAAACACCTCACCACCACGAAATTAAAAACACCTCACAGCCTTAAACCATGTAATAAAAACACCTCACCACCACGAAACTAAAAACACCTCACAGCCATAAAACACGAAATAAAAACAACTCACAGCCATAAAACACGAAATAAAAACACCTCACAGCCATAAAACACGAAATAAAAACACCTCACCACCACGAAATTAAAAACACCTCACAGCCATAAAACATGTAATAAAAACACCTCACAGCCATAAAACACGTAATAAAAACACCTCACCACCACGAAATTAAAAACACCTCACAGCCATAAAACATGTAATAAAAACACCTCACAGCCATAAAACACGAAATAAAAACACCTCACCACCACGAAATTAAAAACACCTCACAGCCATAAAACATGTAATAAAAACACCTCACAGCCATAAAACACGAAATAAAAACACCTCACCACCACGAAATTAAAAACACCTCACAGCCATAAAACACGTAATAAAAACACCTCACCACCACGAAATTAAAAACACCTCACAGCCATAAAACACGTAATAAAAACACCTCACCACCACGAAATTAAAAACACCTCACAGCCTTAAACCATGTAATAAAAACACCTCACAGCCATAAAACACGAAATAAAAACACCTCACAGCCATAAAACACGAAATAAAAACACCTCACAGCCATAAAACACGAAATAAAAACACCTCACCACCACGAAATTAAAAACACCTCACAGCCATAAAACACGTAATAAAAACACCTCACCACCACGAAATTAAAAACACCTCACAGCCATAAAACACGTAATAAAAACACCTCACCACCACGAAATTAAAAACACCTCACAGCCTTAAACCATGTAATAAAAACACCTCACAGCCATAAAACACGAAATAAAAACACCTCACCACCACGAAATTAAAAACACCTCACAGCCTTAAACCATGTAATAAAAACACCTCACAGCCATAAAACACGAAATAAAAACACCTCACAGCCTTAAACCATGTAATAAAAACACCTCACAGCCATAAAACACGAAATAAAAACACCTCACCAACACGAAATTAAAAACACCTCACAGCCATAAAACATGTAATAAAAACACCTCACAGCCATAAAACACGTAATAAAAACACCTCACCACCACGAAATTAAAAACACCTCACAGCCATAAAACACGTAATAAAAACACCTCACCACCACGAAATTAAAAACACCTCACAGCCTTAAACCATGTAATAAAAACACCTCACAGCCATAAAACACGAAATAAAAACACCTCACAGCCATAAAACACGAAATAAAAACACCTCACCACCACAAAATTAAAAACACCTCACAGCCTTAAACCATGTAATAAAAACACCTCACAGCCATAAAACACGAAATAAAAACACCTCACCACCACGAAATTAAAAACACCTCACAGCCTTAAACCATGTAATAAAAACACCTCACAGCCATAAAACACGTAATGAAAACACCTCACAGCCATAAAACACGTAATGAAAACACCTCACCACCACGAAATTAAAAACACCTCACAGCCTTAAACCATGTAATAAAAACACCTCACAGCCATAAAACATGTAATAAAAACACCTCACAGCCATAAAACACGTAATGAAAACACCTCACCACCACGAAATTAAAAACACCTCACAGCCATAAAACATGTAATAAAAACACCTCACAGCCATAAAACACGTAATAAAAACACCTCACAGCCATAAAACACGTAATGAAAACACCTCACCAACACAAAATTAAAAACACCTCACAGCCATAAAACATGTAATAAAAACACCTCACAGCCATAAAACACGTAATAAAAACACCTCACCACCACGAAATTGAAAACACCTCACAGCCACAAAACACGTAATAAAAACACCTCACCACCACGAAATTAAAAACACCTCACAGCCATAAAACATGTAATAAAAACACCTCACAGCCATAAAACATGCAATAAAACACCTCACCACCACGAAATTAAAAACACCTCACAGCCATAAAACATGTAATAAAAACACCTCACAGCCATAAAACACGTAATAAAAACACCTCACCACCACGAAATTAAAAACACCTCACAGCCATAAAACATGTAATAAAAACACCTCACAGCCATAAAACACGTAATAAAAACACCTCACCAACACGAAATTAAAAACACCTCACCACCACGTAATTCAAAACACCTCACAGCCACAAAATTAAAAACACCTCACCACCACGTAATTCAAAACACCTCACAGCCACAAAATTAAAAACACCTCACCACCACGTAATTAAAAACACCTCACCACCACGTATTTCAAAACACCTCACAGCCACAAAATTAAAAACACCTCACCACCACGTAATTCAAAACACCTCACAGCCACAAAATTAAAAACACCTCACCACCACGAAATTAAAAACACCTCACCACCACGTAATTCAAAACACCTCACAGCCACAAAATTAAAAACACCTCACCACCACGTAATTCAAAACACCTCACAGCCACAAAATTAAAAACACCTCACCACCACGTAATTCAAAACACCTCATCACCACATAATTAAAAACACCTCATCACCACATAATTAAAAACAGCTCACCACCACGTAATTCAAAACACCTCATCACCACATAATTAAAAACACCTCACCCCCACGTAATTCAAAACACCTCACCACCATGTGATTTAAAAACACCTCACCACCATGTGATTTAAAAACACCTCACCACCACGTAATTCAAAACATCTCATCACCACATAATTAAAAACGCCTCACCACCACGTAATTATAAATACCTCACCACCACGTAATTATAAATACCTCACCACCACATAATTCAAAACACCTCACCACCATGTGATTTAAAAACACCTCACCACCACATAATTCAAAATACCTCACCACCACGTGATTCAAAACCACCACAACGTTATTAAAAATACTTCACAACCACGGAAACAAAAGTTTGAGGGAGTCGTTAAGTGACAACACAGACACTGCCCAGATGTGTAGATATCTATCTATAATTCCAGTAATCTCTGTCTGTACGTCTGTACGTCTGTACGTTTGTTTGTCTGTGACCGCTGTTTCTCGACAACCACGGGTCCGATATACTTTTAACTTGCCAGGTATATTGCTGGGGACCCGAGGATGTGCCTTTTCAAGGTTTCATATTAATCGGACAATTACTTACCGAGCTATGTCCAAAAAACGATTCAACCAATCAGAGAGCAGCGAACGATCGCGTGTGCCGAACGTGGAGGACACACTCTGCCTCGGATGGCACATTTGACAGCGTATTCATTTATTTCACGTTTGCAAACTATGTTGGCGTTAAACTATGTTTTAAAACTAATAAAAACGAATTTGCGATTCATTCGCTTTCCTGCGCGTTTGTGCACGCGATGGCGATTTCTTTACCAAACTCCGGAAGCCGTTCGCTTTGGACCAAACCATTGCATGTAAATAGAGGGGGGGGATTGTCACCGTACTCGCAAGCCGTTCGCTTTGGACCAAACCATTTCATGTAAATAGAGGGGGGGGATATAATTTTAGATATAGATATAGTACGGGCAATGCCCTAGTATAGATAAATGACTGAGTTGCCGTTTTGTCATGGTTTCAACCAATCATAATTCAAACAATTATTTTGCACAAATGTATTTGTAATATACGTGATATCACAATTTATAAACAAATGAGGTTGAAAACTTAAGTTGAAAAAAAAAAATTCCCCCAAAAAAGTCCAAAAAAAAAAAAAAAATTCGAAACATTTTCAAAAGTAAATACCCTTAGGACATACCGACGGGAGAGATATGTGCATACCAGAAGTTTGATACGATTTCACAAAAGTTTGAGAAAGTAGTTCAGTGACAACACAAGACAACACAGGACAGGACAGGACAGACACTGCACAGATATATATATATAGATGTGTGTATACACACACACACACACACACACACACACACACACACACACACACACACACACACACACACACACACACACACACACACACACACACACACACACACACACACACACACACACACACACACCTGGTGTTGGCCTAATGGTTAGCGTGGTGTGCTTGGGATGCGAAGGTCCTGAGTTTGAATGCCGTTCAGCTGTTGAATTAATACCAGGTGGGGTTGACTCAGCCTGTCATCCCCTCGAGGTCAGCGAAGTGAGTACCAGGGTACTGGGGCCTCCCACAAGGAGGTTGGTGGTAGGATTTGCACTCCGGCCGCTGTAAAAACACCTCATTCTGTAGCACACACAGTGGTGTGTGTTTGGATGGTGCTGAGGAGTCCTCCAAGGACGCAGCGACGTGCTGATCACTCCCATGTGAAATTTTTTTGAAAGAGCTCTCAAGGAAGGTTTTGACATAACCTTGTAAATGAAAATTAAAGGTAAATGGTATGCTGTCGACTTCGTCACAAAGACTGCAAGATGAAGTCATCCACAGATGTTCTCCAACAAGTGAGAAGATTATTAC